>NC_133214.1:13607933-13717933 GCF_958299795.1 Porites lutea | reverse complement strand
GAAACTTCCCAGTAAGTCAGGTTGCAGGTTGTAAGGTTGCTGGCTGGGAACTCTTCCATCAGTCTTGCTGGGAGTGAGGAACAGATAATTTTTTTCCAGCAATCTCCCAAAATGCTTAAAATAGTCTCAGAAAACTTTATTCACGCTTTGTTGTTGTTTTTAGGTCTTTTTCTCAACATTTCCCGTTGGGTGCCCCTGAACTGAGTTGTTCGCTTCACTGATGACGGCTTACAATTAAGTCTTCAGCCATAGTGTCGTCAACTGGTGAAATACATTGCTCATAAATTGTGCTTCTTAATTGCCCATGTACTACATAGATCGATAGTTCACGAAGCGGCCACGGCGTTCCAAACCTGACGCTCACAGTCATCTTTTCAGTCTTTTAGTGTGAACCGACCATGAACGGCGTGTCGGTTTGAATGCAACGCGAGCATTTCTCTGAGTTTCCCAGCGCCAACATCATCTAACTGACTTAAACTCGAACAATAAAAAAATTATAGAGTGACTCCCATGGTCGAATCGCTTCGAACAACGCAAATAGCCTTCTTCAGGTTCGCAACGCCTTGTGGGTTTTTCAGGGGGAGCGCGGACAAGGTACAAGAAGTATCCGTGTAAGGCTCCGTGCAAGAGAAACTCATATGAAACCATTTGTGAGAACATCGTTTCTCGGTACCAGACCCTCGTGTCTTCCCTCCCCTGGGAGACCACTTTTTGACGCCGACGACCGAAAGCCCATTTTATGACTGGGCCGCACAGGCAGCCCAGTAATGAAGCCGTTCTCGACAACAGAAAGGATCGAACAGAGCAGAGCCTTTGAAATAAATTGTTCATCTGTTGTCGGGTTTCGTTTTCAACTTTTCCTGCTGTGTCACTATTGTTGTTCCTTCTCTGGTATGCATCAACATTGACAGCTTTGGTGTTATAATCTGTTATAATCTCGTCACAGGTAATACGCCGCCAAAAATCTTTTTTCCCTGTTTTCTCGAAATGAAAATCAGGGCAAGTTAAGGGTACGTTTTAAACTCCAAGTCGGCAACCCGTGAACCAATTTGGCTGAAATTTGGCCAACTTACTGTCAGATAGTTTTTCTAAAAAACCGTGTCTGCGAATTTTGATTTCTTTTTTCGTTTTCCAGTTAGAGTATTTTTTTCACTGGTAGTGCTAATGATTTGCTATCCCTAACTTCACCTGCTTATAACAACAGAACAAACGCACTTGACAAAAATCTGAGACACGGTTTTTTAGTCAAACGTGTTATGAAGCGAATGCGTTCTTAATTGGCTTCTTCCGTTAATTTTTGGCTGGACAGGACTTAAATTTACAGTGACACCCACTATCACAAAAAGCTTGCCATTTCTAAATCGCGTTAATATTTTGAATTTTGAAAGAAATAAGCAATAATCTGGAACTATTAAGCTTTCAGAAAATGTTCGGTTTATGGGGGTATTTGTTAAAAGCAAAAGCGCTAGCGCCGATCAACGCGAGGGGGGGTGCTTGAGGGTGGATGATACCTTAAGATTATTGTATTATGTCAAAAGACGACTTAACGTAACATTAGGGCAACTTCAAAGGCCATTGTCGAAAGTCGAAACATCAAACAGAGGTAAACATGCAAGACCTTAGAAGTCTTTTGAATACTTCAAGGTTAATCCATGAGCGGACAGGAAAAACGTTTAAATGTGGACGTAATTCATTCTGTTTTCTTTACTGGAGGAAAAACATCCGTAATCAAATAAAAACGAATAAATAAGGACGCAGCCTTATATTCATATACTTATATGAGTTTTAAACCAACACTAATCGAAATTTACCACAAAATTAAACGTTGTACTTTTATTTTCGTAACTCATTACTAACTGAATCCCCGCTATGTACAACTTTTCGGAAGCTAAAGCACCATGGAAGGTACCAACTGCTGTATCCACCAGTGACAATCCCACTGAGCCCGCAGCTGAAACGCTGTCAGAAGAAGCTTCCTGCATCTTAACGGTCAGCGGAATTGGCCAAGGCCAGTGGATTAAGGTAAAATAACGTGACTAATGATGAGCCCGTTTTGTTTGTGTGTAATTTTGTCTAAAGCTGCCGGCTTTTCATAGAGAAGAATTACAATCGCGCCGAGGTATGTTGTTAAGTTTTCAACTTCTTCTAGACATACTAAAGTTTTCTACACTATATTGCATTTTCATTGAACAATAAGCGGATCATATAATTATCACTGCTTAAGCGCAACGAGACAGGTTATACCAAGTGTGCTGCTGAAGCTGCAAACACTGCAATTTCCCCCTCCCACCATCCCAGGATTTATTGTTGAAGCTGCGACCCTTCTCGCATCGTATCGCCGAAGTTCTCAATGCGGTAGCAAATTGTTGCAGTCTATAGCTTAGCCGGATTATTATTTCTGGCGCTCGCCAAAAATTAGCAATTTGGGGCAGATTGTCTCTGAGATATTAACCCAGTTATGCTCCGATGACTCCATACAAATCCTTCTAAATCTTACCTGGTTCCTAATCTTATGAACCAAGCCAAATTTAGAAGGACATGTATGGAGTCGTCACAGCATAACTGGGCTAATATCTCAGGGACAATTTGCCCCGAATTGCTAATTTTTGGCGAGTAGGTGTCTTTGACGTTGTTCTTTCAGAATATCTTAACAAATCCCATAATTTCACAAATTTCATTTTTATGACGTCATCACTTCGGTACTCTATTTAGCAATCCCAGTAAGGTTTAGATAACAAAAGCCCTGATTTGCTCAGGAAAGCAAAACCCTGAAGGATTCGGGTCGTAGTTATAGAAATACGACGTCATCGTTGAAGTAGCCTATA
Source organism: Porites lutea (assembly GCF_958299795.1). Lineage (NCBI taxonomy): Eukaryota > Metazoa > Cnidaria > Anthozoa > Scleractinia > Poritidae > Porites > Porites lutea. The sequence continues at coordinate 13,715,108 of NC_133214.1, read as the reverse complement.
GGCAAGCAGCTTGGTCTATGGCGGATAATGAACTGATTCCAGTCTTACCTATCATAGCTTGGACATTTAATCGTTATTTCGTAACCCTGTTAATTTCTTTTATTATTCCACTATTATGTCATTTTACCATATAAGGTCAAGAGAACAAGCAAAATACGAGGCCGTAATACACCGTAGTGTCCTGGTTTAACCGGTTTACAACAGGGCGAATACCGGCGGATGCAAAAGGAGCAACTGTGGCTGAGAGAATCAGGATGCTTTGGATACTCTCATTAGAAAATAGAAGCCAAAATACCATTTTTCTTTTGCAGTAAAATAATTAACCTCTCATTCAATGGTTTGGTATATAATACGCGCGAGCATTTTGCTAACTGTTAACGTCATTCTCTCAGACAGAATCAGGATGTCTCTTACCAAAAAATAGAAGCCAATTGCCAGATAATTTTTTTTGTAGTAGAATAATAAACCTCTTATTCGATGGTTTAGCATATAATACGAGCGGTCATTTTGCTCATTGCTCGTATTATATGCTAAACCATCGAATAAGGTGTATATATTTGTTGGTGATTGTGTCGCAGCTCAACCCAGGTCAAGTTGGTTTTTACCGTGTACAGTATTCATCTGCCTTGTTGGAACTTCTACTTCCGGCCATCAGAGACAACACTCTCCCTCCAAGGGACAGACTAGGACTTCAGAGTGATCTCTTTGCTCTGGTAAACAACAAAAAAAAACTTAGCTTGATTTTTTTCCTTGAGAAGGCATTAGGGGATTTAAGGTTATGTTCACACCATAGCGGAAAGCGTTTGAGTCGGAACGAAAACAGGGTGTTTCTTGGTGTTGCGGATGATTGCATTCAAAAAATGACGTTTTGCAAAAGGTTGAAGAGACACTGGACAATACCTAGCCTGCGAGCAAGCTCTTTCGGACGCTCTGGCGGTGGGGCGGGAAAAGGAAGGAGAGCTCGCAACTACGTCTCTGGAATTTGATTTCCACCTCCAATTCTCCTGTGGCTCCTCGTCGACTGAGCTGTCAGATTTCCGCCAAATCAGCGCGAATATGCCCAGGGTAAGGATGTCATTACTTATGTCATCTCGGCCAATCAGCATTTCGCATCGACTTTTTCGATGCAGATAATCAAATTCCAGAGACTTAGTTGCAAGCTTTCCTTCCTTTTCCCGCCCTGCCGACAGAGCGTCCCGGAGAGCTTTCTCGCAGGCTAAACAATACCAACAAAAAAAATGTCTCCCATGTTTTTAATCCCTCGCTCTAGGCTCTGTCGTCTATTTTCTCGTTGAGCCTCGCTGGCTTGCCGCGTACTTGCTCGTTTTCTCTGTGTTTCTCCTGGTCTATATTCCAAATTTGTGGACACGACAATTTTTCTAAGCTAAATACTTTAGACAACACGGATACAGAAGCAATTTCCGCTATCCGTTTTCGTCTTTGACTCTTTAGTTGTCTCTGCTTTACAAGGTGGCGGTGGCTATGCGATTTCCCGCTAAAATAACCTCGAGTTGCCTTTGGGTTGCCATACCTGTTGATTGAAATATTTTATATTGGTGTGCCTGTGGTGCGACGGACGGTCGGTGTACGGTCACGTGATTACTTCGCGCGCGAGAGCTCCGCTATGAGATTGTTATCAAGGAATGGATGCAGATAAATACGAGTTCAATTCCATGATAATTTCGTCACTAGCTCTCTGAAACGTCGAAACAGCTAATTCGGCAATTTTCCAGAAACATTCTTACAACCTTTGGACAAAATTTTCTCATGAACGTTCTTTTAGGCCACCTTGATGCTCTCCTACGAGGAATAGTTCTCGGCGTCCTGGGACGCAGTAGCCATTCAGCTACTATAAGTGAGGTTCGCAAGAGATTTGACACCCATTGTAATGGTGAAGCCACGATTCCTGCAGACTTAAGATCAGCAGTTTACAGTACAGTTCTTAAAAATGGTGATGCTAGCTCACTGGAGGCCATGATGAAACTGTTTAAAAAAGCTGATTTACATGAAGAGAGAGCGCGACTGATGAGAACCATGGGGGCTGTAACGCAACCTGAACTGATCAAGCAAGTCTTGGATTTCTCCTTGTCAGTAAGTCTCAAGCATTTGACCATTCTACTTCTTTTTTCTCTTTCTTTTCCTTTTTGTTTCATTTTTTTTTTGTTCATTTTCTAGGTCAAATCTCATTTGAATAATCTGTATGAAATTCTCAACCCTTGTCCATGATCCAAATTTACGACAAACTTCAAATTTGATCTTGTAAGGTAGTTACACAACAAAAAGTGCAATGTAATATTACCACTGAGAGTTTCGTTTCCATTACAGGATTTTTCTTCACTAGCTAAAAAGTTAGTAGCTGATTTCTGAAAGCAGTTTCTTTGTTTATATTTCATTCATGATTTTACTGCATTTTTCGATTGTTTTCGTGCTTAAAACGCTATATTTCTGTTTTCGTTTCAGAGCGAAGTGAGATCTCAGGATACTATCTACGTCATCGCTGGCGTCACTCACAGGTAAATACTTTCCTAGTTCTTAGGCCTAATCTTTCCAAGAGGCCTACAATGGAGAACAAAATAACTTGGGACTGTGTGAAAAAGCCCTTCCAAGCAATAGTTCCGTAGGACTCTGCTCCTAAGGACAATTTTTTGTTCGGCTTTGGGTTCATCCCGTCGTCCCCCCAATTCCCCTAGCAATGTTGTGGCCAAAAAAGCACTCATTTTCACCCATTTTACTCCAAATTCAACTTTGTTTGGGGTGGGAGGGGAGGGGTCGCTAGTTTTAGTAATATCACTGGAAAGGTCCCAACACTTTTGACCTCCATTGTAGTATCCGTTTCTGGTCACGTGGTCCGAGCGTGGTCTCTCGGCATCATTTCATTCATATGCTCAAAAGTTAGAACCACTTTGTACAGCGTGATCACAAGAAAGCAGAGTTATAAGTAAGTTTCATTTTAATGGTCACGCTTTAGGATTTCACCCACAGACCCAACAGTTAGAACCACCTTGTATAGCGTAGTCAACAGCATCACACTAAATAAAGTATTGCTCAGTAGGTTTCATCTACTTAGTTCCAATTGTTTTCATTCTCGGACTGCCAAACTACAATCATGGACAAAAGTCCTTGAGACAGTAATGCAGTATTCACATTTTTCTGTCATTTCTGGGATCCCTCATAATAAAGTGCATCCTTTTCTAAATTTTATTGCAGTTCTTCCTTCCCCCAACTTATGCAAAGTTGAAAATAGGAAAAAATTCTGGATACATACGTCTAACATTGTTTTTGGGGTGAGGGGAGGGGTTGGGCCTGTGTGAATTGGAAAACGCCCCAGAAATGCAAGTGACCCAAGACTTTTGTCCATGATTGTAAAACCTACTTCAAACGTATCACATGATCCGGTTGTCGTTGTATAAATTGCGAACGAACATCACAGTTTTACATTTGTGTTTACATTTAGTGTCGTCGTCGTCGACTACCGACCGACTGCATCTTAAGTTTCCTTTTTCCCGCCGAAACCGACGTTCTCGTTCCAGTCTTTTCCCAGTCAACAGACGTCGTCGATGTGAACTTTGTCGTGGTTCTTAAGTTCCCTATTGAGAAAATCTCGTACTCGTCTTAGAATTTAAAGGTCTCTACTATTTGTGTAGACGTATTGAACAGTAAACGCAAGTGAAGGAGAAACTTCAGGTGCTTACCATTTACACAAAACACCCGAGTAGAAACCTTGTCATTAAACACAAAACTGTAAAATTTGACGTGGTGGGAGTACGAACCCCTACAAAGTTTACTCAAATCAACCGAACCGACTAAAAAGACCCAAAAAGTTGAATCAACTCAAATCACATCCCATATTTTCTGAACTTACCCGAACGAAATGTGTGAACCATTTGATTTTCCAACCCCGGAATTTCTGTTTTTTCCAAGTAAATGGCATTTGGCAGAAACGGATCCAGGAGAGGGCCCCCGCCGCCCTTGTTTTTATACCAAACTGATGCCTGGAGGGCCGAAAAAAATTTTTTTTTAGTTCGTCGCATGTGAAGATCGATTGTCCGGATACGATCTTTAGATGTTTTATCCGTCTGAAGCAGAAGGATAGAACGTGTTGAACGATCCAAACTCATTCAGACGGATAACTGAGCCAGACGTCGACATTTTCATGAACTGAACTCGCTAAGTTTAGTTTGTCTCATAAAAAGTTTGACGCTTGGTCTGTCGCAATAATGTTGTAACGCTATGTTGCGCTACAAATTATCGTTGCGAATCGTCTCGTGTAACGTCACTTTAAAAGCATGGCGATGTTACAACGCTAATTTGTCACTATTTAATACCTGTTTTGTGGATATTTTTTCATATTCTTTCCTGGACGAAAAAATTGACAACTATTCTCTTTTTCAAGGCTACCACACAATCATTTGCTACTGAAGAGAGTATGAAAGAAATTGAGGTAATTTACTCCTTCGATACTATGACAGCAAGTATCGCTAATAGGCTATTTGAATAAACATAAATAAATAAAAAACGATTGTAAAATAACGATTTAGAGGGAGCACATCCACAAAGTGGTTGTTCGTCTACCTGATTCCTATTCGAATTGGAATTTGGAACTGCTGGTTTTTGAAGAGAGGAGGAAAAACCAGAGTACCCAGAGAAAAAGCTCTCAGAGCAAAGGAGAGAACCAACAACAAACCATTTGCGCGATGGGGCCATCTTACTCCACTTAAATCCCTCAGGGTTTTACTTTTTTGTGCAAAATAGGGCTTTTGATATTTAAAGATCCTTCAGTGGATTACCAAATTTAAGTATGAAAGAAATTCTAGTCTTAATAGTAAAAAGATGTCATCGTGCAAATGACCCATTCAAATGGATCTAATGGACGCTTTGTTGTTGTTGTTGTTGTTTTCTTCTATACACTTAATAACGAGCGGAATGAACGTCTGCGAAAGAGGCAACTTCATGTGGCTTCAAAAGTTAATATATAGATTTAGCCAGGGCTAAAAGCGGAGCTCCTATTAACTCGAATTTATAATTTAAATCAAACAAAGACTTGTAATTTCCACAAATTACTTAACTTTTGACCACATTCATGTGACTTTTGAGTGAAAGTCTAAGTGATTTTAGAGAAAATAATTTGCAAACAATCCAAGCTAAGAGTGAACTTAATCTTACATCGAGTTGATAGCCTTATATGTACACCCTAAAAATAACATAGCCATAATGGCTCTTTATCACAGTAGGCCTGGAAAACAAATCAGGCCGAATTTTTCGCGTTCGACAAGTTTCCTTTACAAACTCTTGACAACAAGTCTGGGGACGTGTAAACCAACCTTTTATACTTTTTATACATCACATCTGAGGTGAAACAGTACCATGAGGCGCTGTTTTTATCATACAGACCTCGGACAGAATGCAGTATTTCACAATTTTGCATAACAAATTGCACTCATTCCATATTTAGGACGATCGAAGCACGCGTGGGCTTCGCGTGGTAGCGAAACCGTTAAAAACATTTCCAAAATCACCTATACAGCTAGCCGGCGGTTCTCACTTTTGACAAGCGCCAAAGTCGACTGTTTAAATTAAGATCAATAGAGTTGTACGCTTCAACATAATAAAGAATTTATTATGTACGTTGTGTATTAGCTTGCTGCGGTGGTAAGGTGGTTGTACAAAACTCGGAATTTTGTGATGGAGAAAAAACTAGCCAGCATCTACCTCGACCCAAGTCAACCCGCAAGTTTCGGTGGTTTAGATTTGGAACTAATCTCCAGGAGTTTCCATGTAGATCACCCGTTTGCCAAAGCCATGGATTTTGCGATCCACAAACGTCGAATGTCAGGTACGGTGGTTTTATTAAATAGATGCATAGTCCATACTTTTCCTCAATTGTATCCCGTAAAAATGGTGTTTTTATCCTCCATTAGGGAATACGGATCTTGTTTTTGGTGTGACGGCTAAAACTTCGTTTTTCAATTATACAGGAACTCACATTGTTTGCAATCAAAACAGATTTCATAAAAGATTTATTGCTCCTTATCCTTGGTACCACGTTGAGGACAACATTCAAACGATTCGATTACGCTGTTGTATTTGCTATGCACATGTGCGTTCTATTTATGACATGGATATTCCATGCGGTGGATGCCAGATGATGATGGACCTTGATTTAGAATTATAAATGTTTTGACTTTTTCAGTACCTATGAAAATCTTGGTTAAAAGAATGGAACTTTGGCGAAACACAAGACAGGGACGTAATTAAGTGTGGAACTCACCCCGCGCCATTTACATTACTGATTCTTTTGCAGACACGTTTCACATCATAGAGTGTTTCGTAGGACATAATGACAACAGAACAGCGTACACATACTTTTAATTTTTAATTTTTTTGCAGTCACAATCCGTTGGGTTTCGACACATCATGTAAAAGAATGCGTCTTAAAAAAGTATCGTTTCCTTTTTCAGTCTCCAACCTTGTCATAAACAACAATGAAATCAATTACCACACAAGGGATGGCAAAAAAAAAACGAATGCAATGTAAAGACTGTGGTATTCACGTCAGACCTATAACCATGATCTGTCAACCCTGTGGAGGATGTGAACTTTATTGTTTTGAAGACTTTCTTGATTTTATGTTAGACGATTAAAAACACTTTTTATTTTTTTTAGAATCGATTCACGTTTTATCTCACTACTTTATGTTTCGCAATTGGCCTTATGAAGGACAAATTTCCGTCGTGATACCTGGCAACTGGTGTTTACCCCTGAAGGACACAAATCTTTCTGCTTCCCTTGTATGTATGGACCATGGTGGTCGACCCTGGATGATTATCCTTAATTTTTTAATTAACAGAGCTGTGTTTATTCATTTTTTAGAAACCGTTCATGTTTTGAACTATTATCCCATATTTCGAAATTGGCCTCTAAAGGGAGAACTATGCCTTTTGATGCCGGACATCCACGTTGTACCTATCAAGACAGATCTTTCTCCTTTTATTAAACAAACGATGTTTTAATTTTCATAGATTTAACGGATAACTACATATATCACTGGACTGTGCTGACAAGTACCCCTCTGGAACCAGAAAAACTCATTCGTTTTCGAAAATACAATTCACCAGTGTCATTAGAGGACATCTTTTTAGTTTTTTATAAAACCATAAACTGTACACAAGTCAAAGTAGTCATTGTAGATTTGTAATCTTTTTTTCACAGAGGGATTTTTCAACATAGTTCGACAAAGAGATTGGTGTATGATTCCATGGACCGTGACAGGCATAAGTCATTACCTTTATTGGCCAAAACGAAGACATTTGTTCTTTTCCTCCAAAATACACAAACACTGGAAAAGAAATCGATATAATCTTTTTCACGATTGGTAACTTTTTTTTCAGACGGGTTTTTGAAAACAGTGCGTGAAGGAGAGTGGTCTTCTTTTCCATGGTCTATTACAGGGATTAATCATTGCATCACATGGCCAAATAAAAGACATTTAATGTACCATCGAAATCCACTTATACTTTCATCACTTTCCAAATTTAGTTACTTGCGTTATTATGTCACCATACGTAAAATTAATAAAATTAACATAGATTGGTACTCTGTATAGTTCATTACATCGTTGTATAAATTTACGTTTTCTTGGCAACGTTTTTTGGTAGGGTTAGCTAGGTGTTACATTGTTTAAAACCATTGTAAACACAATATCCTTTGCATTTTCTAAAACCATTATAAACACAATATGAAATATAATTGCTTGTTGAGCACCAACAGAGACGGTTTATGATCATGACAACGGTGAACAATCAGTGGCACGAAGAATTCTGTCAAAAAAAATGAAGAACGTAATTTGATTTTTAATAATGGTGACATACATAACGCAAGTTTACTTTTGAAAAGACCTCAGAGTGGAGTTTTTTCAACCTTTCTAGACTCGAACCCGGCAGATCTTTAAATTTTTGCTGAAGCATTTCCATTTCACTTGAAGACACTTTCAATGTTTTGGCTTGTGCGCGATACAGAGAAAAGTCGATCCGAAGCAAAGACAGAGAAAGCCCCATCTTGACTAAGACAGAGACAAACACACACTGACTCACAATTTAGTCATGAAGACATTTTATTACTTTTAGAAACAAAGCTTATTTTGAATGTCATTAATTATCATGTCAAGGTCCATTGGTGTTCTTCTTTTCTCACGACTCTATCAGGGCATTCTATTGTTTCTTGTTGATCACTGAAATCCTTCCATTTGAGCCCATTTGGTCGGTAGTATAGAGCGTATGAAATACGGCTTTGAAGATCATCACCCTGCTGGACAACATCAAGTTCCAGCGAAGCGAGGTAAATACTGGTCCACGACAATATTTGGCAGTACGCTTCCCATGATTTATCTAGTTTGAAGCCGAGAACACTGCATATACTTTCGGTAGCGTTCAACATAGAATTCAGGTCAATTTGTTCCACCACTTCATCGTGGTAATACTTCCATGCGTCATCATTATCCATCATGAGGCAAGAATGTTGGTTTTGACTTGGGTTTTGAATAGCACAACCGTCGCAGTGATTCAGCTTTTCTTGTTGGATGAGTTTGTCAACCAAAGCCGCATAAGTCAGTTAGAATACATGTCTCGCCCCATGTAAGGGAATCCATGACAGTCTTGGATTCTGGATTCCACCCTGGGGATTCCCGATTCTGAGTACTGGATTCCGGATTCCAGCTCAGTGGATTCCGGATTCCAAAAAGGGTTGGATTCCAATTTTTTTTCTGTTTTAATGCTTTTCTTCGCATTTCGTTTTCGTGTTCGAATCTTGCTATATTGAAAGACGTTGTTTAGAATGTATAACAACTTTGTTTTCTTTTTCGATTTATAAATTACGTGAAGAAATGTATTACTGTTCCGTAAGGGTTTAAGGTATAATAATGAGGGGGACATTGGGGGACTGTCCACACCGCAACACCGCGGACCAAATTAGGCACTAGGAGACTGTGAATTTCTTTTTTTTTTTAGGTTAACTGTTGAACGTAGACGTTTATTTTCGTTTGTGAGCCAGGAGGACCGGGAAGGTTCAAGAAAAGGTTCACCCCAGGTGCACCTTTTCCAGTCCTATACCAGGTCAAAAAGCTCGCATAAAATCACTTTTAATTTTTTAAAGTTCAGCGAAGCGAGTGAACAAGAGAGAATCAAACCTAGCCAGAGGTCGAAGTTATCCATAACAATTCAAATTATACCTTATAAAGGCTGCGCTGTGTTCCCTTGAAAATCCCCGAATTTTGTGATCCTCCCAGCCGCTCATAAGCAAGGGTTCCCTCGCTATTATAGAATTTTAATCATGTGACCGTGACCTCGACCTTTCATATAGAGCTCGTGAACTATTGTTTTGACACCAAATGTGCCGATATTACGGTTGTCACGTTCAGGTCTATACCCTCGGGAGGCTTTCCATAGACTGATGGTTTTTCTTTCGAGCGAGTAGCTCAATTTAATCTGGAGTGGATCTTTAGTAAGTTGGATTCCGGATTCCAATCTTTAGTAGGATTCCGGATTCTTAGTGCTGGATTCCGGATTCCAAAGCCCAGGATTCCGGATTCCACAAGCAAAAAATTCCTGGATTCCGGAATCCGGATTCCCTTACATGGGGCGACATGTCCAATAAAACTGGCTATCCTTTGACGCTGGACAATGTTTCAAAGAATATTGGTGAGAGTTAAGACTTTTTTCCGAGCAAACTGAACTTTTAAGAATGAAATCATGATTGAACGGAGAGCGCGTTTGTATGTTGAACACATAATAGATTGTTCACTATCCAATCAGGGTTAAAAGAGCCCTCTTTTTCTGAATCGTCTTGTAGTTTTTGCGATAGGTATTTCATAGGTTTGTCGATAGACAGAGAATTACAATTTCGCAAAGAAATACAACATGTTCTAGATGATTGTGAAACAACATTCCTTGACTTTTTTCGAAGTGGGAACTCAATGTCTTAATCGCTTATTTTTAAAAAAAAGACAAAAGCTAAACGGCTAATTCTTAATTGCATTTTTTTTACACAATAACTGGTCTCAAGTTGAAGATTTTTGAATAATCAACCCGCGGCGTGTTTGCCCAAAGACAACTATGGCTGCGAAATAATTCTCTTATGTTGGTCCGTTTTCCAACAAACTACAGCTACAACGGATTGCATTTAAAAAAGTATGGTGTGAGGAAATGACGGAGAAGCAGATTATGAAACCCACGTTGATCAGCAGAACTGCCACTATTACGCAATATCTACGATTATCCTGATGCCTCATTGGAAATGAACAATTTGTTCAAGCGAAGATTACAACAAAATATGTTAATTGTATCATCTGAAAAAGGACCTACGAACCAAGATCTAAGTTACAGAGACAATTTGGTAGACTACACGTTAAGTGATGATGTAACCATTAGCCAAATCAGTTATCCTTTTGGATACCGAGTGTTGACAGAGTGCGACGCACAAAATGTGGACATTTTATTAGATTTGTAAATAAAAAAATTTTGTTCTTGACAGGATTCGAACCTGTGAGCCGAGTCCTTCCGACTGATCAGACTCTGCTCCAACCAAGCAAGAACTTTCTAGCCAGTACCGGCGATGGCCACCGAACCACCGTTTTCCCGGCCATTTTTTTGATGACTTTTTAAACTTTTTAAAACGAAATGGGCGTGACGAAAACGAAATGGGCGTGACGTCAATAGGAGGTCACACACGTCCCGATTGTGACGCTAGGTATGACGTCAGAATAAAATTGGTTAAAACGTGACTTTTCGTGTGTCTTACATGACGGGGAAATGTTGGGAGACTTTTCGTGATGGTTTTACATGTAGCATTCCTGATAACATTGCCTCAGAATTCCTGACGACATTAAACGAGAGTCATCCCTCTATCAATTTTACAATGGAGCTCGAAGAAAATGGCAAGCTTCCCTTTCTCGGAATGAATGTTATCAGGAATGGTTGCCGCCTAGACACCACGGTTTACAGAAAACCAACGGACACTGGACTTCTGCTACACTACCACAGTCACGTTGACGCCAGATACAAACGGTCACTCCTGAACACCATGCTTAACCGTGCGTTTAAACTCTCGTCTACGTGGAAGTTTTTTCACGAGGAATGTGAACGCCTTAAAGAGATCTTCTCCCGACTGCGCTATCCAGACGACCTTGTGCAGTCAACTATTCGCCAATTCATTGAATCCAAAGTGTCCGAGGATTCACACACCCAAGTGGCTGATAAAAGAGAAGCCCCAATCAGAATCGTGTTGCCCTTCAAAGACCAGAAATCAGCAAACGTAGTACGTAAACAGCTGGCTGACCTGAGTAGGAAGATCAACGCAGACATCAGCCCAGTTTACACAAGTAGGAAGATCAAAGATGAAATTAAGGTCAAGGAAGACAAGCCGCCTCTTGTGAGTCAACAATGCGTGGTGTATTCTTTCCAGTGTAGCCTGTGTGATGCAGGCTATGTCGGCTACACGTGCCGACACCTACACCAACGAATTGAAGAACATAAAGGATCGGCAATCGGAAACCACCTCAGAGAGCAGCATGATATGGAGCCTGAAGACATCGCACAAAGTTTTAGAATCTTAAGAAAGCGTCAGAACAAATTTGACTGTCTTATTTTTGAAATGTTTTTTATCCAAGAACTGAAACCGACGCTTAACAAACAGTGCGATTCAATTCGCGCCAAATTATTTGTTTAGAGTAGTTCTTGTTAACATTGTTTTATTTCCATTGTTTTTTTCTTTTTTTTTTTTGACTTTATAAATATTTTTAGCACTTTTTACATTTTTACATATTTTATCACATTTTAGCGTTCACCACATTTTTATCTATTATAACTTGTTTTTAACTTATTTATGCTAATTTAGAGAACTTTTATACACTTGAAAATGACCTCGGAGAGGTCGAAACGTCGTGATTTTTTATCGCTAATATTTATCTCAAATTCATGTTTATTGTTTATGTTATAAGCCGACTTCCCGGTGTTTGCTTTATTCAAAGATGAACTCGAGGCAAGAAAATCGCTCAAAGCTTTCTTTTACAGCCAGAATTATAACTAAATATTCTTTGGAACGTTTTGTTTCTATTTGCGGTGAGAAAATGTCTGAGGGCTTTGTAAAGTTCTATAAGCTTATAATCAAATCTGATACTCGGTTAGATCATTGTCTCAAATCTTACAAACGTGCATAAACTAAATAGCCCCATAAAGTACACTCGACTTCATTGAATTAGATATAAAAAATTAAACAAATATCAAATAAAATAATTACTCAGGCTTACCATTCGAGATGCACTGAAAACTATCAAGTAAGGCAAAAATCGCTTCAGACTTTTCAACCCTCTTACGGACCTTACGCATCAAGCAAGGTGAAAAACGACAACGATGCTATCCGAAATCGGATTTCCGACTTTGACAAGCGGCGTATTTCTCATCCAAAAACCCGATAAACAAACTAGCCATGAATAGCAAAGGACTCTTGATAGCAGCTGAATTTCATCTTGTACAATGTTCAGTGGAAAAAGACAGTTAAAAACATCACAAGTTGACACAAAACTCTGTCAGCTTCAGCTGTAAAAATAAACAAGTTTCAAGATGCTGCATAAATTTTCCGCATGAACTCACCTGTCAAATTTTGACCAATCAGAGCATAAAAATTGGACGTAGAGCGTGACCAACGCGTGACCTTGGTGAGAAAAGTCAAAAGCAACTGGCATGTCTTCCCTGCCCGTAAAAACTGGCTGAATCTTAGCTTCCGAGGTCAGTTTGAAATCAAAATTTTAACTTGAGCCTGCAATCATTTGAAAACTAGTAACCTGTCAGCGGATAACTTCAAAAAATACTCGACCTCGATGGGTCGACACCTGAGCCCGCGATACGGTCAGGTGATACTGGTTTTGACAGCTGTCAATTGATCACAACATTGATGTGCAATATGTGTGCAATATCAGTCTTCCTGGGCTCCCAAACTACAGCTAGAAAGTGTGGGGTTGAACATTGGTTGTCCTGTTGTGCGGACGGACGAGCAGCGGGCGGGCGGGCAGTGTACGGTCACGTGATTACCAAATTTTCTGGGATGGGTAGATTTACTTACCCATGGTGCTCCGCAGGCGCGCTTCGCGCGCCAGAGCTCCGCTATTAAGGAGGCTCGGTGGTCTTCTTTATGTTCGACGACGAGGACGACTACGATGACGAGATTTGAGGTAAAGTTTTATTAATTGTGTATTCTCAAAAAAGTAGACACCCCAAAAGGCTTCATTTTCCTTTTTCTTTTTTTAACCAGAAATGTATTGAAGGTGGTTAAGCCCTCTCCCCCTCGAAAATGATAAAACTTCTGGCATTTGATATCTTTATTCCGTCACTACGACATTTTCGCTAAAAACTGTTGTAGTAGGATGGCGACGGCGATCGCGTTTTCCCGCCAAAATGACACTGGTTCATGCGCACTATTTAGTGTTAAGAAAATCTCGTTCTCGTAGTCGTCTTCGTCTCAGAACCTAAAATTCTCCATTCCTGGAAGTAACCCTGCAACTAGCCAGTAACTCAACCAGGGGAGAATGGAAAAACTCCTCTGTGCTTCTGTGCTATTGAAACTTGGGTTATGTTCCAACCGTAAAGGGCTCGTTGGCCTTTTAAAAGCGCACCTTTACATTTTACCTTACCGTTAAGTGTTGTCTTAATACTATCACTTTGTTGTTAATCCACAGGATTTCTTTTGTAAATACCCAGCTCCAAACGCGGAGCGAACCATTCAACAATCACTGGAAAACATACTCCTGAATGTCAGGTGGCTATCACGTGATGCTGACAACGTGCGTGTGTGGCTTGCGGACAAAGGTTACTAAGTCACGTTCTTCTGCGCAGGCGCAAAGGTAATAGAGATGAATAAATTTAAATGAAGATATGATTGTCGCAGTGTAATTACTACGGCTACGATTATTGCTTCATTTAAATTTGCATTTCCGCAGTTCACATCATCATTCTATGTTTCATTCCTTTCATGGGTTAAGATGAACTCAACAATATGGCCTGCTCCCAACGTATGGGTCTTCGTAGCTCAGTTGGTTAGAGCACTGCAGCGCTAACGCAGAGACCATGGGTTCGAGTCCAATTGAAGTCCCGAAATTTATTTGTTTCGGGTTAATTTGCAATTGCTTAAATTTCAATTACTGCATTGCGACGATCATATTTTCATTTAAGTTTGTATTTCTGCAGTTCACATCAAGAGATGATTAAGTTTTGATGCCGTTAGTTCAAATTGCTCAAAGACTTATTTTTAGTACTTGAAAAAATGAACCCAGCACATCGGTGATATCCAAATTCAATGCGTAAGTGGGAATGAATGCAGAAAGTTTCTTAGGAACTTTTAATTTGCAGGTGTTTTAGAGATGCCAAAATCCTTATTAGACAGGAAACATTTTGCCTGACTAGAAATACGTATCTCGCAAACCCTCGCGAAACCCGTTATTGTACAACACTACTGTGCTATTATTTCCAGGATTGACGCGAAGACGCCTATTTCCCTTTTGTAAACGGTCGTTGCCATTTTTAACGGTTGATAAGGCAAATAATACGTTTTTGAATAGTCTTAGAAAGAAAGACGCGGACGCCCAAGTAGAATTTATGTTCTGAAAAAGGGGAAAGGGCCAGCGTTACCTGTTATTGATGTATCAGTTAAGAAAGACAGTTTGCTAGTTTATGTTCTTCAATTTTTCGGAATTTCGGCGGGTAGGTGTAGTAGTGTAGTGGTAAGGGAGAGAGATTAGGATACGAAAGGTCTGGGTTCTAGGTCAGGGTTCGACCCTGGGTTGCGATCTTCTTTCTTTTCAATAGAAACACTCTCAATAACAGGTCAAAAATGATTTAAGTGAAAGGGAAATTTGCTGCGACGACACGTTTTGGTTTTAAAAATATGGCAAATAGCGTGGAATAACCCCTTTAAGTGTCAGAATAATACGGTTGTCTATAGCAAAAAATAAGACAAGTTTCTGAAGACTTAATTCTAGAGGATAAAAAGCCGTCATATCTTCAATATAGTTTAATCTTTCGTATAATTTCCTAACTATCGTGGAACATTTATGTAATAAGGATAACTTTTCATTTAATTAAATTCAATTTATGGATAACATCTTTATCGCACCGGATTGCTATGAATTCAATAATTTAAATATCAAATTAATAAATTAATATTTTGAGAAAGAAATAGCCTTGTTTCTCAACACCTCCTTTTTAAACTTTTGCCATGCACTATAAAATCCAATATAGCCTCTTTATTTACCTTATAAAATCATTTCAAAACAGTCAATCATTAAATTGTTGGAAATGAAATGTGGAGTAAGTTAAAATGAATTGTTTTGGGAAAAAACATTGCAATGAAATGTCGCTAAGACTGATTCGTACAAGCCTGATTCATAACGACAAAACAACATTGCACACAAAAAAAAAACGTTTCACTATACAAACGAAATATACGGTTTCAAAGTCAGACAAACAAAATGACTATTTGCTAGTTCAGCCTGGGTGGTGGAGGGGGCGTGGGGCTGGTGTTCCCAGTCGAGTCTTAAAGTTTATTGATCTTGGTCTATTCATTACATTTATGACACCAAACCAGTCACCGCGTGGAAGACCACAAAACCGGGAAGTTTTACCCTGTTTGGTGATGTTTAGTTGGAAATGGTACAAATCCCATACATGCTTCTGCAATCTATCCTCCAAATAGCAAATCTAGATCCGTGTGGTATTTCGTTTGTAAGTGAATGTCACAAACAGATAACATGACTCTCATACTTTCACTGCGATTTGTTCTTTCTTGCAGTTCTGTTTATTTTAATTAAGTTTCAGTCTTCCACTACTGCGTAAGTAAATATTTTTGTGTGCTGTAGTGTGCCCCTCTCGGACTGAGAGAACAAGGCGATTGCAAGTTAGTGTCTCTGATTATGCTGAAGCAGAAATTAAAACTGTTCAAATTAAGTTACGCTCGAAACGTCTGATTTTGCAATGCTGTTTCTTTATCGTAAAACTCGCCCCAGGCTTCCTCCACTTTCAAAAGTTCAAGGCTACTGGGATACTGCACAAAACATGGAGTTCTTTCTCACGACGCATTATGAAATATCTCTTAAAATACTTCCCGTTGCAGTTAACTAATCTAGTTGTCATTTGCTGGAATAAATACTGAAATTTCTCCTTTATCGCGTGATAAGACCAGGAAAAATGGTTTGGACACACGAGAATCCTTCTCCACCTCAATTTTCAAAGCAAAGAAAGGCCTGGGATCGAGTTTGCTTCCTATGTGATTTCTAACAGCCACTACCATATCTGACTCGAAATTTCGCTGCTTTTGTACTGGTTAGAGTTCGTTCACTGATGGTTCCGCTCTGTGGGGAAATACTCAGAAAATATCGATGGGTAGGGCTGTTGACTTTCCGGTAAAGCCCCACGCGTTGAAACTGCGGTAACAACTTGGTCTTGATATCCGTGTCACTGTCTCTGTTTTTCTGAAAAGAGATCAAAATGTTTCAGGCCGTATCGGGGATCGGGTCGGTGATAATCAACTGGCCTTATTCAGATCCCGTCTATGTGAGGACAAGTTGTTCTTGGAAGGAGGGACACCCTCTCAGCCAAGCCAACTTTAGGAAGCGTTTACATGAGAAAAAGTTGACCCCTTTGCGCGAGCCAAGAGCTGGCAACAGTGCTCGCGCATGCTCTATACATATAGAAAATCATCTAGCCGAGCCAACTTTTTCCCCATGTGAATGGTTCGCCAAGTTTTGTAGGAAAATCCTCGAAAAGTTGACTCGCCCTGGGTAGCTCGGGTAGGCGAGTAAACCCTCCACCCAGGACAATTTTTTCCAGCGTAAACTGTGCCTTAAAATCAGTGACTATTTCGACATGCACCTTCAAAAATATTATCTGTTTCATATAACTTATGTTCTATGCAAAAAAGATATATACATTGGCGAAACAGGGAGAAGACGTTTTTATTGATTGATTTGGGTTTGCTCTGATGAAGTGCTGAGGCTGAAACGTCACGTGAATGGCTGCGTGAATGAAAACGCTTTACATAGGACTGCGAACAATGGAATTTCGAAACACTTTGATTAACGTATCTCACCTTCATGTAAACGTTCCCACTGGAGTCTATTGCCAAGTACCATCCGGTCGGGCTCTTAATGAAATATTTCCCGCCAATTTTTCCAACCAAAAAGACTCCTGTAGCAAAAAGAACAACCACAAATAGGTAAATAATCTATCTATCTATCTATTTCGGGCGGACCCGCACTGATTTTATAAGTCTGTCCTATTCTCGTCTGTTGGCCATGGCATGCAGATGCAACATCCTGTCTCGAAAGACCAGGGTCGGCCAGGGGGTAGTGGAATACCAAAATACCCGAAATAAACCTTCCAATATACCAAAAATTACACTAAAACTCGTGTAAAATACCAAAATTAAGAAAAATACGATATACTTTATACCCAAGATTGGTCGTGAGGGAATACTTTATACCCAATTTTAAGCATAAAAATAATGTATTCCTGAAATTAAATACCCTAATATACTGTATACACAAAAACTCTGGCCGACCCTGAAAGGCCGGTGTCACTCTTTCGTTGGTCAATAAATTGTTATAAGTTGGTAATAACATTATTTAGTTGGTAAACAATGCATTTCGCTACTAGCTGAAGAGTTTCCTTACTCAATGTTCAAATTTCAAATTTTCATCTATATATGAAATGAATCTCGTCTCGCGGTATTTCATTCATAAGTCAGGACTACATTGCTCGTCTTCGGTATCTACCGCGATAATCAGGTTCAACAGCGATATTACAAATGGCAGAAGCCACGTTTTTCGTTTCCGCGGATACATTCACTGTTATTTTAACCTCTTGCAACCGCCACCTTGCGACAATCGCCCCTCGCGTAACCTTCGCCCCAATAACCCACATTGCTACAATCGCCCCTCGCGTAACCTTCGCCCCAATCACCTTTCTTGTCACCTCCACTTTGGTAGTAACCTTGGCCCTCAGGCTGGCTGTTATGGAGAGATTTGACTGTAGTTATTGCTGTGGTTTGTTGATCTCTGACGTCTGTGACCAGAAGCCCATATTTGTGTGGACGTTTGTCAAGCACAGTGAATTTCACGGAAAAGAATTCTAAAAATTGACTGAACATTCTGTCGCGGGACAGGGCTTTTCTCGTGTTTTCTCCCAATTTTAAAGGGCGCTTAATATTACCTGTAGAACTGGCTGACCAAACCAGTTCAGTCGTTATTAGTGCTCAATTCATTTGGCTAGAATAAGATTATATAAATTTAGAGAGTTCTTTAAACAAAGCTTGAGAAATACAGTTTTGTAGTTCACGTGAAAGTTTCCATTAGTGTTAATTATGCAAACCACGCAAGAAAGAAAAAGGCCTCTCTTTCCCGCTGGTTGAGTCGGAGATCAATCACTTACTGGAGCCTATTTCAGACTCTTAACATGCACATCTTTCGCTTTATTTAGTTTTTAAAGGGTGACTGTCAAACATCGAAACTGTTAAATATAGTACTAAATTTCTAATGGGCTATGTTTATAGAACTGCAGAGATACGTTTTTAGCAAGAACTCACATAAAAGCCTGTTTCATAACCAAAATGTCCGATCCGGAAATACAGTTCTCACTTTTAGCAGAGACCCTTAGATTCTACTAAGACGACGACTATGAGAACGAGATATTCTCTATACTAAACAGTGCGTGCGCGTGAACCAGCGTCGGTTTGGCGGGAAAACGTGATAGCTGGTGCCATTCTACTACGGGTTTTAGCGATAGTGGTGGAAACAAGTTATGAAATCATGTTAGAAGTTAGAGGGCTTAGCCTCCTTCAATAAAAAGAGAACTTACCATTGGTGTTACATTGTGATAAACTCTTTGTTCCTGTTACTGTATGCCCAGCGCCTTCGATAAGATAATATCCTTCTTCGTTTTTGAATGATCTTTGCATAGCGGATATATCTAAAGGTTATAATGAAATTACAAATCTTAATTAATTTTATAATGTATATACGTATATTAATACTTTAATTATTTATTGAATTCAAAGGTATGAGCATATAAATTTAACGCTTATATGCTATGTCAGCAGAACGTTAAGACAATGTATTTCAAAACACTGAATCCTAGGCTTTTTAATTCAAGACAGTGATTTGAGGTTAGGTTTTTCTCTGTGGTAATATGCCCGGGTAATATGCAAATGCTGCAAATTTTAAACGAGTTTGCTTGGCTCGTGCACGTGGGAATTTTAGATGGAGTTTTTGGCAGTTCTCATTTCCGTCCCAGTCAGCTCCAGTCGTCGTTGCTTAAGCTCCATGATCGTAAGTTCAACTAAACCTGACATACTCCAAGTCCGCCAATGGATCATTATAAATTGCGGATACACTAGCACAAAACGGTGTGCAGAACCCAGGGTGTCCAGCATCGTATGAGTCTGAATAAAATCTCTCAGACTCTCGTTTCCCTCCGATTTGCGAGAACCCTGCGGTATCTTTATAGAGTCTGTTACATCCCATATTTCGTTTTGACTTTTGAGAACTAGTGAAGCAAAAGTTCCCACCGTATTGAAAGCGCTCAGCCTCGTGGCATACATGGCGTATCATCTCAAGGATAAGTCACAAAGGACAAGTATCTTATCGAATCTTACCTAATCTTTCTCTCATGGCCTTTAAATAGGCTTCCTTGGTGTCATTCACGTGATTTAGCTGATATCAGGAATGGATACGGGAAGGAAGAGTGATCGCTCACTACTTTGACACTGCTTAACGTTAAGACAACTGTTTCAAATGCTAGGGCTTGTTGAAAGAATATTTTACGTATTCAGGAGCCCATAGGAAGACTTTAGATAACAATGACCTCAACCAGGTCATGCGTCCAGCGGTTTTAGTGAAGACAAGGATTTGGGGAGGGGTTCAGTCTCGCATGCTCAAAAAAACCTGGTCTCGCTCATTCTTATTCAACGATTTTCGAGCCCATAACACGGCAGAACCGGGCACGGGAGCGACACGGGACCAACGTTCTCAAACCAATTTTATTTGCTCCTGACGTCATTGTAATTCCGTTGAAATTAATCTTTCTCTCATCAGTTATCTGGTTATCAGTGTGAGGCGAGTGTAATTTATCATGCAAAAAGCACGTATTAAAGGCCAGATGGAAAAGCTGGACTGGACTCTGGACTGGACTGGACTGGACTCTGGACTGGACTGGACTGGACTCTGGACTGGAATGGACTGGACTGGTTTTTTTAGAGGGTATTTTTTTTTTGAGGGTGGGAGGGTTGTATTATTTTTTCTAGTCTGTAAAAAAATCGCGTTTTCAACCTTTCCCCAACAGCCTATATTTTTTCCTTTGGGGGGTGGGGGGGGGGGGGGAGGGGGGTAGTATTATATAGACTTTACTCTTCTCTGTTGTTTGTTGGTTTTGTTTTATGTCTGTCATTTTATTCTGGGTGGGGGGCTTAGATTGGTCGCTCTGTTTGACTCACGGCCGTCACGTTTCTCGAGTGTAGTTAAATTGTATTTCATCTAAAGGAAAACGTCTCTCATCAATTTGCAGTGTTTAATAAAAAAATATGATTAAAATAGGGTATTTAAAATGTATTTTTGGCATAGAACCACTAACACTGTTACAAACAGAGTTCAAATAGACTATTTGAAATATGTTTTAAGGGCTTTTATGCTGACTGTAATTTAGACACGGATTTGGATAACATCAATGTCTGAAGAGAAAAAAGGACATGGTAAGAAATGACAATAATAAAATATCCATATCTACACGAAATGAAAGGCATTGAATTTAATTCCACATGGGCACTCCAGAAGAGAAATTGTGTTGAAACTAATCTTGCCGAAATTAGTAATCGCCAAGGCATAATTATGCATTGAGTTAGAATTTTCTGTTAAAAGAGGGATGGTCCTATTAAGTTTAAAAAGAGGTAAGAAAAAATGCATATCTTAAAACGGGTTTTCCAAAAATACCGAACGAGGTCATGCGTCGATTTACTTGACTGATTATTATTTACCGGTAACGTCAGTAACGCAATACCCTTTTGAAGCGGAAGATTGATAGCCTGTGTACAGACCCCCCTCCTCTCCGATTTTTATTGAGGGGAGGGGGTCTGTATACACAGTTTCAGCAGTTTTGAAAAATTCCATAAGAATTTCCCGAGAATTCGTAGGGAAATCAACGTAAAGTAATCTGCTAAGAGATAATTCTCGTGCAATCCTAGCGTAGGACTGTGTGGAGAAATTCTTGCTTTGTCAGGGTAATTTTCGACGGTTTTGTATTCATTTTATTTCATGAATTTAAATGGTATTTCCATCCTGTTCTTGTACGGTTTTTATGCTCTTTCGACCTTTTTTTGTACTGTTTTCAGACAACTCTAAGGCTATTTTCTTACAATTTTATATTGTTTTTGCATTTTTGCATCCTATTTTTGATGTATTTTCACAATATATGCGGGCTATTGCTTTTCTTCTTCTGTGGTATTTTAATACTATTTTCAAAGTATTTTTATTGTATTTGTAAATACGAGTATTTTAATAAATTTCGAAACCGATTAAGCAGCTATTAAAATATATTTTGAAGCCTAACATTTTAATAGCGTTTTAAACAGGTTAAACCACCTTTAAAATCAGTCGAAAAATATATTAAAAATATATTTTTGGACCTATTTTAAACCTGTGTTTTTCAAAATGCGTTTAAAATTGCCATTAAAAATAGTTTTAAAATAGTATAGCAAATTAAAATATGTTTTAGAAACTGTTTTTATCCTGTTTTTATTCCGATTTATAAGGTACTTAAAAACTGTTTTAGACCTGTTTTTAGCCTTGCAAAAGCCCTGGAATTTTTTATATATTTCAAACGAATTAAAAAATACTTTAAAAATTCTTTTTTAATAGCGTTTTAAACAGGTTAAAACACCTTTAAAAGCAGTCGAAAAATACATTAAAAATACACTTTTCACCCCATTTAAAACCTATTTCACAAAACAGTTTAAAAACAGTTCTCAAAAATAGCTCAAAAATACATTCAAAACAGTGTTGCATTTGGTAAGGGTAGCCATTCCCCGAGGGTGACCACACAATACAGGTTCGACTGTAACACCAACATTTATCGTGGATACGACCTGTGGGGTGTTTCTTGGTGATGGGGAAACTATTCTTGGTAAGCTATAATTGTTATGTGGTGTGGATATTGTTCAGTGCCTTTTTAATCTTTTGTATTACGTCATTTTGTGGTTGCACGCGTCCACAACACCAAGAAACTACCGATCTGTGACATACCACTGACTAAATATGAAACCGGTTTCCGGCTTTCTGATTGGCTCTAATCTTTATGGTATGGAATAGCATAAAACGAAAGATGAAATCCTGTCAGTTTAAGCTCCTTATCAGGTTTGCTACCTGCACAGTTAACACCATCCCCAGTATATCCTGGCTTACAAGTACAAGTGAAGGAACGCTTGGTGCTGGTGCAGTCTGCATCATCGTGGCAGTTATGTTGTCCTCTTTTACACTTATCTACAAATAAGCAAATGGAAGTTAGGTATAAGAATTTATTTGACGTAAAGTAATCCACCTGCAAAGTCTGTTTTCACTTTCAGCCGATTAAGAGTTGTTTAAATTATTTATTTGCAACAGTTCAATTGAGTTCAAATTATTATAATCTATATGAATACTCTTCGTTCAATGTCACCAACCACGGCGTGATTTACTAAACAACGGCACTTTCGAAATACCCTTCCCTGCAGGCACACTAAAAGGATTGTTTAATGTTACGGCACAATGAGCTGGTGGCGTTACAGTTGTGTTTTCCTCTCTCACACTCGGTTCTGTCTGCAAATTAAGAGTTAACGCTGAATTATCAAACCGTAGATCTGTTTTAAAAAGCATCATAATATGCCGTCCACGTTCCTATTTTGTCGATGCCTTTATCATTTCAACCTTATTCACCGCACGTAAACCCGAGAAAAGAAGAAGACTTTACTAAAGTATACATTTCAATTAGCATATCTTGAAGTGCTCGGTGGTATATTTACCTGTACATTTACTTTCATATCCACTTTTGCAAACACACTTGTAATATCCTTTAGCGTTTTCGCACTCTGAAATATCGGTGTCACATAGGTGTTCTCCAGTCTTACACTCGTTTATGTCTGCAATCAAAGTAGTATATGAGGGATGTTTTACTCCACTTTTTTGCGCAGGAATCTCATTAGCGTGCGCAGGAATACATTAACTAGGTGACGTCATAGGCTATTGTCTTGATCTCATGAATAAAATGCTGTGGTATCTCATGAATAAAATGCGGTGGAATCTCATTAAGTATATCCAGTTTGACGGGTTTATCAATGACGTCATGTGCTATTTTTAGATGGATGATGTCATGGTTGGTATAACCGGTTTGACAGGTTTTAGTTATTTTCGGAAGATGATGTCATATGTATTCCGGGGTACTATGATGTCATAGTTGTTTTGATTGGTTGACCGGAATTAGGAAGACGCTCATTGGCTGTCTCGTTTGACGAAGCATTCTGGTTGGTTGCCGTATTTTTTATTGTTTGAACGGTATAAAAGCCTGCTCACTGCCTTCCCGCATACTAATTTGGATTTCCTGCATACTAATTAAGTGTCTTCCTACATACTAATTCGGTATAGGTTTACTAATAAGCGTCACTCTACTACAATAGGAACAATAGGCTTGCCTAGACTTGCCCGGTAAGTAACTTGAGCCCGGTTTTCGGACCGTCTTTTAAAAGAAAAATAGGAATAAGAGAAGCGATCACCTAGCAACGCGAGAAACGGCTTTCTATATCTAATTAAGCGCTAAAACTCGGATATACATAAACAAAACATTCACAAATTGGAGCTGTAAACTCTTTATTTCAAGTTTTTCTGACTATTACAGAACTGTTTTCTCCTTTCTATCTCGAGGATATGAAAAACTATTGAAGTCTTGTCATTTTCACGCACGGTTAATCACTTAATTATGCGAGTTCACAAGCCCAAAGTTGAATACAAATTAGTTCATCTGTACAGCTAGACCCAAGGGAGCACCTTGACGTATTCTTATAAAACAAATACCTTAACAAGGATCAATTGGAACATGCGACTAATAATTGCTAGCAATAAAACCACAAGAGAGATACCGTTTTAAAAACTTTATTAATAACAAGGAAAAGGGATGAAAATTAATCCATTGACTGACTATCACAAATCAGTTTTTTTCTGTTCCAAAATAATCCTTCCGTGTCTACACAATTTTCCTATGGCCTCTAAGGAAAGAATTCGACTTTCTTTGTTTCTTGCACTTTGTCTTGTTCTTTGTAGTTCGTCTTTTAGTTTTTGCTTTAAAAGAAGCTTCATTTCTTCGTGACCTTGACAGTTCGTACACTGTTTCTTGTGTCTGTACTGGATTGTGATAGTGATTTTTTCCGGGATTATCCGCTTCACTTTCGTAAACGACGACTTTACTTTAGGTTGTAGTTTCGCCTCTTGTAAATACTGTCTTCGCTGTATGTGGTCTAACTGATGAACATCCGCGAGATGGTTAGCTAATCTGACAAGGTACTTCGCCCCGCACGATGAAATCGGACAGTTTCTGCAAACTCTCTTGTAAACCATGTTGACAGTTCGATGACTGAATACAAATGACCTCTTTTTCGCAAATAGTCAGGTTGTATATAGTGTCAGAAAGGCCAAACACAGGCCAGAAAGGCCATAACCAGGCCTGAAAGGCCAAAACCAGGCCAAAAGGGCCAAAAGGAGACAAACGGGCCATTTCTAGTCATGTGTCTTTATTTTTTCTCAGACACACGCATGGGTGTCGCGCATCGCTAGTCACGCAACAGCTCTCAACATTGGAATCATCATCTTTATTAAGTGTAATCACAAATAACAGTGCCTAATTAAAAAAGTTTTGACCGTGAATTAGTAATTGGTATTTCAAATTTCAGATTTTTTAATTTATTGTACAAGTTTACTATTATTGTTATTATTTTCAAGTCAGCAATACAACACTCTTAAAGTTTGGTTGTTTACAGTTTTTATTGAAACGCAACAACCCAAAGGTCTAGGAAAAATAATTCTATAACATTCATAGTTGGACTAGTCTTCATCTTGTGGAATGGGCTGCTGTTGATACAGTCGATTGAGTAAGAATTTTCGCTTATCGATCGCTGGTTCTGTCGATTCCAACCAATCAAATCCTTCAGTGTCTTTAAGCTCTTTTTGAGTTTCCATCACTTTTTTGAAGGTGGGATCGAAAAAGATGTCATTTGTATTCAGTCATCGAACTGTCAACATGGTTTACAAGAGAGTTTGCAGAAACTGTCCGATTTCATCGTGCGGGGCGAAGTACCTTGTCAGATTAGCTAACCATCTCGCGGATGTTCATCAGTTAGACCACATACAGCGAAGACAGTATTTACAAGAGGCGAAACTACAACCTAAAGTTAAAGTCGTCGTTTACGAAAGTGAAGCGGATAATCCCGGAAAAAATCACTATCACAATCCAGTACAGACACAAGAAACAGTGTACGAACTGTCAAGGTCACGAAGAAATGAAGCTTCTTTTAAAGCAAAAGCTAAAAGACGAACTACAAAGAACAAGACAAAGGGCAAGAAACAAAGAAAGTCGAACTCTTGCCTTAGAGGCCATAGGAAAATTGTGTAGACACGGAAGGATTATTTTGGAACAGAAAAAAACTGATTTGTAATAGTCAGTCAATGGATTAATTTTCATCCCTTTTCCTTTCAAATCGCTTTGTATTTGACTCTTTTTGTTATTAATAAAGTTTTTAAAACGGTATCTCTCTTGTGGTTTTATTGCTAGCAATTATTAGTCGCATGTTCCAATTGATCCTTGTTAAGTTATTTGTTTTATAAGAATACGTCAAGGTGCTCCCTTGGGTCTAGCTGTACAGATGAACTAATTTGTATTCAACTTTGGGCTTGTGAACTCGCATAATTAAGTGATTAACCGTGCGTGAAAATGACAAGACTTCAATAGTTTTTCATATCCTCGAGATAGAAAGGAGAAAACAGTTCTATAATAGTCAGAAAAACTTGAAATAAAGAGTTTACAGCTCCAATTTGTGAATGTTTTGTTTATATATATCCGAGTTTTAGCGCTTAATTAGATATAGGAAGCCGTTTCTCGCGTTGCTAGGTGATCGCTTCTCTTATTCCTATTTCTCTTTTAAAAGACGGTCCGAAAACCGGGCTCAAGTTACTTACCGGGCAAGTCTAGGCAAGCCTATTGTTCCTATTGTAGTAGAGTGACGCTTATTAGTAAACCTATACCGAATTAGTATGTAGGAAGACACTTAATTAGTATGCAGGAAATCCAAATTAGTATGCGGGAAGGCAGTGAGCAGGCTTTTATACCGTTCAAACAATAAAAAATACGGCAACCAACCAGAATGCTTCGTCAAACGAGACAGCCAATGAGCGTCTTTCTAATTCCGGTCAACCAATCAAAACAACTATGACATCATAGTACCCCGGAATACATATGACATCATCTTCCGAAAATAACTAAAACCTGTCAAACCGGTTATACCAACCATGACATCATCCATCTAAAAATAGCACATGACGTCATTGATAAACCCGTCAAACTGGATATACTTAATGAGATTCCACCGCATTTTATTCATGAGATACCACAGCATTTTATTCATGAGATCAAGACAATAGCCTATGACGTCACCTAGTTAATGTATTCCTGCGCACGCTAATGAGATTCCTGCGCAAAAAAGTGGAGTAAAACATCCCTCCTATACTACCAATCAAGAGTTAATGCTGACTTATCAGCTGAATTTGTTCGATTTTTATGTCGACGCAGTTTTACGTGTTGCACACTTGGAAAGCTTTCGCTGGGGGAATTTAGCCTGAGAAAAAGAAAATTTTGGCGGATCGAGCACGCAAAGTCGGCCAGAATAATAGGGCTAGGAAATGCACACGCCAAAATGTCCCTCGAAATCGCACATGTGAGCCTGTTCGCACCAACATTTTTCATGGATGCGACCTGTGGGGTGCTTCTTGGTGATGAGAAAACTATTGTTGGTTAGTTATTGTTATGTGGTGTGGATATTGTTCAGTGTCTTTTTAATCTTTTGTATTACGTCACTTTGTGGTTGCACGCGTCCACAACACCAAGAAACTACCGATCTGTGACATACCACTGACTAAATATGAAACCGGTTTCCAGCTTTCTGATTGGCTCTAATCTTTATGGTATGAAATAGCATAAAACGAAAGATGAAATCCTGTTAGTTTAAGCTCCTTATCAGGTTTGCTACCTGCACAGTTAACACCATCCCCAGTATATCCTGGCCTACAAGTACAAGTGAAGGAACGCTTGGTGTTGGTGCAGTATGCATCATCGTGGCAGTTATGTAGTCCTGTCTTACACTCATCTACAAATCAGCAAGTGGAAATTAGGTAAGAATTTGACGTAAAGTAATCCACCGACAAAGTCAGTTTTCACTTTCAGCCGATCAAGAGTTGTTTAAATGGTTTATTTGCAACAGTTCAAATGAGTTCAATTTTTTTATAATCTATGAATACTCTTCGTTCAATGTCACCAACCACTGTGGGATTTACTAAAACAAGTTTGTTAAAGGACTTGGAACGTTAGTCTCAAAACTTCAATCAAGAAACTTTGCACCCCTAAGGACGCATCGTATAGTGCCGCTAGGGCTACACTCAGAGGCACCCAATGGAACTGTTCTTCAAAATATCTGTTCTTCAGACCAACTTTTGCTGGCTGGGAGATGCGGAAGAAATAGTATGTCCTTGGAAGGAAAGTGTTGCTAAGAAAAAAATGTGTCTGAGGGGATTTGATGTTTAGAATAGTTACTATGTGTTATGGATCAGAAACCCCTCCCTCACCCCCGCGCCCCTCCCCAAATTTATTTGGGCACACAGTTCAATTTTTCTCAGTGATACCATCTCCATACGCATGCCGTGGGAGAACTGTTTTGCAGTTCCCAACCAACAGCTACCACTTGTTTACGGTGGAGCTGGCGCTTAAAGCAGTGCTTGCACTCGCCTCGGCAGTAAATGTTCTTTGATACGCCAGCAATCCCCCGCTAATTGACCCAACGGCTATGCCAGGCGGATGAGCCCCAATAAGGGCGAACCAGCTGTCCATGGCTGCCACTGCTTGGGTGATGTGGTTGTGCGCATGCATAAGGTATTGGCCATAACGCGATGATGGTACGTGTGCTTCAGTGCAGTCAATTGGTATTGTTAAAAATTTAGCCCTCTCATATCACTTGTGCGCTATAACTGAAGCTGTTCTTCATGAAGTTAGTTCCCACTCAGTTTGTTAACAGAGTCCCTTAGGGAGTAGCGCGTTTCACATCTTTTAAAAATTTAGAGGATAAATATAAATATCAAGGAACAAGATCATTTAAAGACTTGTGAACCATTAGGGCTTTTTGTATTTGAAACTGAGTGCTCAAGTCTTTCCAATTAAGTTGTTTAAATAAGCAGTTGGCATAAGCATCACATCTAGAAAAGGTTAGAACACGATCAGCACGGTTCTGAAGCTTCTGTACCCTGTCGAACAAAGTTTTTCGACAATATCACTATAATCGAATTAAGATTGAATGAGGAGCGTTGTATATACAATGGAGAGTAGGCGTTGGAACAAAAGCTTTGAGGATCTGTTTCTTGAAATCCAGAGTACACCCCCCGCCCCCCCCCCCGGGTATCCGCGCGGGATATTTTCGTCCCATGAGCGACAACGCTTCCAATGAAGAGAAGGGGTTCAGAAATGCATAATTTACATTGTTCTTTGTATAACAAAAACGACCCCAACCCTCCTAAAGTTATTTTCACCTGTACTTAATTATTCATCCCATGTTTTTTTATCACTCACCTAAACAACTGATTTCAATCTCTCTCATGATCTCTTCCATTTCTTCTCTGTTTCTTTCCTGCTCTTTAATTATCTCTTCTTCTTCTTTATTCATTGGAACGGGACAAACTGCGAAACAGCAAAACAATAAATGAACAGTAATTATAAATCTATAAGTAGATGGAGCATGATCGTCAGGGTGTAGTCCTGAATAGGACTGTGTCGGGTAGTCATCTTCATAGTCAAAGTCGTTTGTTGTTATAGTCGTTTACTGTTAGTCAAATTGTCTCTTGCCTATAAAGTCACTTCTGTTTTTGTCAGTTTTTAGTCCGCCATAAGTCGTTTGTACCGTGCCCGTTGACTGCCATTCCACTGGCTTTTGGTCTAATTTAGTAATCCAGCTTTCTAAGATGAGTACTAGTTATGGTAGTCTGTTGAATGCGTAATACGTGTCGCAGAGTCCCGGTCGATTTAATGTTTCGTGTGGAAATGGTGCATGTTCAGCAATAAGCTCCCTATTATAAACCTTCGCCACGGTAGTATATAGGAACACGAATAATTACAATTTTATAACAATAGAAAAAATAGAAAAATGAAGATGATGATAATAATAATAATAATAATAATAATAATAATAATAATAATAGCACGATTTTCTAAGATACAATTCATTTAAAATCTTTTAAGAAAGAAAAACAGAGGATCAGTCTTGAACGAAGGCGTTTGGCTGGTTTTGAATCCTTGATCGCACCTTTTTTATTGTTTAAAAATCATTATTTCATTTGTCTTTACTTCAGCATGATTTTTTGACAGCTTTCTGTATATGAAACAGCAACAGCAACAGGGTGCTTAAACATAATGCCTACAAACAGGTGCGCAATAAAATTTTGGTCCTGATGTCATTAGTCATTACCTCCATGGTTTACAACTTCCTGTGCCATCATCACAGCTGGGAACATGATAAAGGAACTGATAACTATCAACGTTGTCATGTCAGCCATCGTCGAAGCTTGTAAAAAATAAAAGAATATTAAATAATATCCATTGACATATAAAAATATTGAATAATATTCATCGACATTTAAAAATGTCAATGAATTTCGTTGGTGATGGAGAACCGATGCATAACCACGAGTCGGGGTGGAAAGAGGAGGCCCTGGAAAATTGCGGTGGGGCTGTGCGCCGTAATATAATTCCTAAATCCCTTACCGTATTTCACACCAAAAAATGTGACTTTCCTTACTCTGTTCTATTTCAGGTTAAAACTGGGGATAAATTCTCTCCACCATTTTCAGACCAAAAGGGGTATAGCTATACAGCTTATAGCGGAGCTCTCGCGAGCGAAGCGCGCCAGCGGAGCACCATGGGTAAGAAAATTTGGTAAACTATCCATCGGAGAAAATTTGGTTGACGTAGCGTACGCCCGCCCGCCCGCCCACGCGTACACACACTTCATGTAAGCCGATGTCAAGTGTCACACTTGTCAGGACCGAGAAATAAATAACAACGGAGACTAATGTCGTTGGAAGAAAAACATGAAAATTATATAGCGGCGGTTAGAAAATGAAGGATGCTAGCGGTTATCAATGTGAAAAGGAGCGGCAGTGAAAAAATAGAGTGAACAGGAACACATACAAACATTTCCTCCATAAAACGCGTAAATAGGAAGCTAAAAGAAGTTTCACGTTAGTCGTGTAAAACAACTGTAAGGAAATGTACAAAAAAAAAAACTGCACGTGCAGGGAGGTTTTTTTGCTAGTTAGAAAAAAAAGTGTGCTGCACGTGCAAACTTGTTTTTTAGCTAATTAGATCTATTGTTGTTGTTTTTTGCGTTCTCGTTGCTTTCAACTTGTCTTTAGTATTCATCGATTTTATATTTTCTTTGAGGAATCTATAAATATTAAAGAGAGATTCGCTTTTAGCCCTGGCTAAATCTATTTAGTATATACTAAAACTGTGGATAGTGTTTTTCGCGCGCTCTGATTGGCTACTCAATCAGTGTATATCCTGCACTATTCACTGATTCACCTCCAGTTCCTCCGAGCGAGCGACGCCAAACTCGCATAAGTTGCGAGCAAAATGCCTTCCCGGTTTGCTGCCGTAAACAAACAAAGAAATTTCACAACTTATCAAGCAAGCTGTTTCCGAAATACACGAAGAAGGTGACGAAGTTCGGATTGGAAGATTTGTACAGGTAATCACATGATTTCGAGTGCAATTTGGAATAAATAAGCACGAGTAAATTTTTTCAAAGGCTAACAAAATTGCACGAGCTCGTAGGGCGAGTGCAATTTGTGGTCTTTGAAAAAATTAACGAGTGCTTATTTATTCCAAATTGTACCAGAAAAATCATGTGATTACTTATTAATAATATTCATGAAAAAATTGCGAGATAGCTTTAAAATCTCTTTAATAGGGAGTCAACACGCGTAAACTACGTGCAAAAATAAATTATTCAAATGCTGCAAATATCATCACACGTGCAGTCAAAACAACATTTTGCTCGATGTTTTTAAAGTTTGCAAGCGGCAGAAACGGGCTGAACAGTTCATGGAATTGTTCAATGTTTTTGAAATAAAGATTCTGGGTTATTACCTCGAGTTTTCCGCTCTTGCAGAGAATTTCTTCTTCCTCCTCTGACCTCTGATACTTGCCGAGCTTTGTTCGGGCGCTTACCACGGCCAGCCAAGCGAAGCTGTTTCGCTTTTTCCTCCAACACCTCTTTAGACGAACTAAATTCTCGGTCACGTACAATGGACAGGGTGCAGCCTTTGTTCTTTAAGTTTCTATCAAGCGATGCCTTCATTACTTTAAGGCTTTCTGGTTCATAATCTTCACCTTTTTTGTATTGTTTACTTTGGCGTAGAAATGCTCGAGCAAAGTGTTAAGCTCAGCCGGCTCATAATTTTCTATTTCATCAGTAATTTCCTTACCTACGCACCAATTCTTCCAAAAAGAGAGCCAAAAACCAGTGCTTTTCGTAGTGTTTTCGTTTTTAGAGCGGTTTTTCAGCTCCTCTACAGTTGTTTCGGTCGCAAAAGCAAATGTGCTGCAAACGCCAACCATTGCGGTTTTTGCTCGAAACTGGTCCGGAGCGGATCCAAATTTTTGCGCCATTTAGATGGCGCATTTGATTGGCTCTCAGTGAGTTCCTTTGTTTTTTAGCCAATCAGAATGTCACGTTTGTTACTCTTTTCTGCACTAAATTACCTTTTTTCTGCACTCAATTACCTTTTTTCTGCACTGTGTTACCTAAAAACTGCATTCCTCTTAGCCAATCACAATCGAGAAATTTTTTCATGTATATTATTAAACAGGTAAAGCTTTGTCTTCTTGACACGAATTTATCGATAAAACCGGTGAAAAAGTTTTTTGTTTACAAATGCAAATTAAGTATTAGTCTTGCGTTACTTTATTTAGTTGAGTTATTCATAAATAAGCTTAAAACTAAATTTAATAATCTTTTTTACACAATGATTTTAAATACAAAAAGAATTCATAACTCCTTTTGAAGAAATTTCCCGCAAGAGCTAAACAAATGCCTTCAAAAGTTTTAATTGTCGGCAAGAAAAGCGACGGCCGCGGCCGCCCGGTCATTACGCGCCGAAATTGTAATCGTTGGCAACAGTATTTCAGTTAAAAATCATCATTTTTGTGCTCAATTATCTCACTGTTTTAGTATATACTAAAACAATTATTCACCTCAGAGTCGGTGGCTAGTCGTGGATATTTACCTCACTGCTTCGCAGTTCGGTAAATACTCACGACTAGCGATAAAAATAGTAATAATATTACACAAACATTTTAAGTGAAATTCTGAATGGACAGAGTCATAAATAAGAATGCTTTTATGTACCAACTCTTGAGCGATGAACCGGCCAAATAAAAGAAATGAACTGGTCTACAAGGGATAACCTTGCAGCCGTATTTAAAACCAACAAAGGTAAAGTTTATTTGCTGGCTCTTCCTCAGTCGTATACATGCATGCTACATGAAATAAACAATAACTAGGAAACTGATGTGCTTGAAACATTATGTAATATATCAGACAGTTACTGGATCGAATTAGAAGAAAACAAAATTTCTGAGGACAAAGTCGTAAATAGGTAAGTGCTTCTATGAACCAACTCTTGCAAACAATGAATCGGCCAGATAAAGGTGCTCTATACTGGAATAACCTTGCGGCCTAGATAGCAACAAAGAAAATATATTCACTGACTCGTATATGCGACGGTCAAAAAAGAAAAAAGAAAAAGAACTTTAAAAAAAATATATGCCAACTGATGCGTAATTTGAAACACAGTCCCCACCTTTTGAAGAAAAAAAAGAAAAGAAAAGAAACACACATTTTCAAATAAAAGGAATCTTTCATGGAATCAGAATATTCGATTGGCAGACCTCGCCGAAGCATCCAAATTGATGATTGGTCCGTTTCGATCCTATATCATATCCTCACTGAAAACGACTATCTTTACAAAACTCGGGGGCACCCAGCGACTATATTCTGTAAAATAACTGTTCGAAGGAGCAAATATTGCCTAGAAATTTCTAAAGCTTGAGAGGAGCTAAAATTTCTGGATAACCGTTCAATGTTTTCGCAGTTTAATATCAAGATATAGCAGAGCATGATAAATGAAATTGTCCCGATCTGCAAGCTTCTGCTGGTAAATCCGCAACCATCGCATTAGGAAAAGGTCAATTTCGGCAGCTCGAATGTTAAAACCGTCTGAAACATAGCTCCATTCCGTGACAATGAATAAAGAAAGGTTCTAAACAGCCGC
This sequence comes from Porites lutea, assembly GCF_958299795.1. Classification (NCBI taxonomy): domain Eukaryota; kingdom Metazoa; phylum Cnidaria; class Anthozoa; order Scleractinia; family Poritidae; genus Porites; species Porites lutea. The sequence goes on along the minus strand of NC_133214.1, from coordinate 13,681,414 downwards.
AAGGAGAAAACGGACAAGCTTTTGAAGTAAATGAAACACGCGAAATTAAACTATGACGCTGCTGTGCACGGTTACACCTTTTTGTTACTAACTCCTTTCCCGTTTGTTAAACTATTTAAAAAAAATGATTGATGAGTTGCAACTGTATTAAAAAATATTGAGTCGGCACCAGGTTAACCATTTTTAAAGTCCACAACCCAACAACCTCCGCCCCCCTCTCCCAACTTCACTTGAAAAGAGGTGGATCGGTCCCTGCACTTTGAAAACTGCTCCTGGATATATCAGGCAGTTATTGAATTAAAAGGAAACAAAATTTAATAACAAAAAAAAAAAATTCCGAGATGAAAAGAATTAGAAGATACAATTGGAATTAATCGTATTCGAAAAACACTATTTAAAAATACTGTTTCATCACTCTTTCCATCAAGGATATATAGTATTCTGATTCCAACTTCTGCTCAGTTTCACATCAGTCAAACTGTATAAATTTAGCCTCGAAATAAAGAACTGAAAACCTGATAGAAATATGAGGTAAGTAAAACTCCTGTAATGATGGGATAGAACAGTTTGCTGACGAAAAAGCATGTAGTTCGTACTGAAAAGCACGACAAAGCAACTAAAGGGTTCAGTTATGTTGCAATAGGGGAAACTCGCCATGTTTCGATGCTATACAAAGAAAACTGGTTTTGTTCAAGATTTCGGTGTACACACCGGTCTTCGCACATATTTTTAAGGCACAGTAAAACATAAGGCTAGGGCAATTTAAAATGTGAGTGAAAAAATACAGTGAGGGCTTTCAAAGTTGACCGTCACAACCTGCAAATTCCTATTTCTTATGAGACTGAAAAACAATTCTCATTTCCAATCCCATGCTCCGCCACTTTTTAAACAGTTAACTTTACTTCAATAACTTTATATTTCGTTTTTATAGACTTATATGTTTATTATTGTGTATGATTTTTTTGAATCATAAGCTGCCTGAAGTATATTTAAATTATTTTAAGCCTGTTTCTAAGATTCATTTCTTTTATATTAGAGATGCCCACTCCAATTATTTTCTTCCCAAATTATGGCGAATTTTCTGTTCGCTTTACTGGAAATGCTCAGTCGTTGCTACTGGAAGGAGTGAATAAATAAAAACAGTAGCTTTGTAGGAGTCAATTTAAAGGGAAATTAAGCCGACTATTACAACTGTCAAACTATCTTTGATCTACCTCTAGCGCTTTTGATCATTTTAATGTCTAAAGGCGCTATATTAAGTGAATAAATTATTATTATTATTATTATTATTATTATTATTATCTTTTATAGTTTCTGTTGTCTACATGCCTGTCTCATGAAATGCAAATACTTATTGTTTTCATTAATTTCTGTTTCTTTCATTGGAAAAAGAAATAAACCTGACTTGACCTGATACGACTTCACTCACTCAAACTTAACCAGTCGCAATTCTAATTCACTGATGAGCCGTGACGTACCTTACATAAAAGTAAATACTACAATGTTGTTTGGCTTTACAAAAGTAACTCACAATTTCAACTGACCACTTTCACCCAAAGTTAAAATGGCCCCGTCAGTCCAAGTCGCAAATTCAACTCGTTCTCTAGCAATTTACAACTCGTTAGCCTAAGTACTAAGGATTAAGCATTTCTGGGGAGAAAAAGCTAGCTAGAAAGAGATGGAAAAGGTCTTTTAAGTCCTGACCCTAACAGGTGAATATTCACATACAGCACGCTTGTGGCCGTTGGACATGAATATGTCCTCTGTCAGGATGATCAAAATTGATAGATGATTACGAAATATTGTAGTTACAAACATCTCTATCTGCCATTCTTGTTAAAAAGTTTTATATCGTACGCACCTCAAATTTTTCAGCTCCTTTGATCGGTTGTATGTTTACCAACTTTTGGTGTCCAAAAGCTTCTTAGTTCTGAGCAAACTTGTCTGAGTAGGTTGCTAATGAAGATGTTTTATAAATTACTTGAATGGTTTGGTCAATAAAGCAAAAAAAGATTTAAAGCAATTAAAACTTAAAGATCACGTTCAACACAGGATATGTTTAATTTTTTTTTTTTGGAACGTCAAAGATCCCCAATTTAGAACAATTAGAGACATGACTAAGAAACTTAAACGCAGAAATTCAATGTTTATCAGACCGGTGGCGCCAGCAGGTAATTTTATTTATTGCTTGTATGTTGATAAAATGTTTGACCAAAAACAGCGGGCTAAAATCTCATATTTCAGTATTACTGACGTTGGCAGTACGGAGTACCATTAAAAAACGCCAAAATATCTATTTGTAGTCATTACTCACTATTTTCCGATCCTGTCCATACTGACTTGTTGAATTCCGCCATCTGGTCGCAAAGAGACAATTGCAGTTTACTTTAACATGCAAATACATAGTTTATTAAACTTATATGATTGATACAGAATTTCTTGTTTTTCCCTTTTTCTTTTGAACTCCCTTTCTAGGCACGACACGCTTGACCTTTTCTGTTATATGATCTCTTGACTCGTATTTATTTAATGAATGACGATGATCGCTCGCTCGATTCTCGCTGGTCGATGATGCAGGTGCAAGTTAAAAGCCCTTTTTATAGATCTCTCGTTGTTTAGCAGTTTCCAGGTGCCTGACACTGTTTTCTCAATGAAGTGTATTATATCAATCCATTAGAGAGTTTTAGATTCACCTTTACGGAAAACGGCAACGTCAGTTTGTACCACATGACGAAGTTCTCCCTCTACTTGTCGTTTACTATTTATCATACAAAAACTAGTAGCTAATTCATGCTAGATTCATCCATGTGAAGTATTTCTGCTCATTTCTGAATATGAGAAATTGTCACCTTGAATTTGCCGTACAGCGACTTTACCGTAAACGTGAATCTGAGGCTAAAAGCTACCCAGTATGATATGAACAACTATCCGATATGTGACTCTCCACTTTAGAGATCGGCGTGGCGCAGCTTCGCTCCGTTACAGAAATCGCGCCAAAATCCCTGTTCTTATGTGTGTAAACAGAAGCTCTAACCGGTATGGTTTTCATGCCGGCGCAAAAGCTGTCCAGTATAGTATCAACACCTATCCGATATGCATCTCTCCACTTTAGAGATTGGCGCGGCGCGGCGCAGCCTCGCTCTGTTACAGAAATCGCGCCGAAATCACCGTTCTTATGTGTGAACCGAAGTCCTATCCAGTATGATTTTCGTGCCGGCGCAAAAGGTATCCAGTACAGTGTAAGCATAGTCTAAGACTCACTAAAAAATAAATAATATATAGATTTAGCCTGGGCTAAAAGCGAGGCTCCCATTATATATTTATAATTTAAATCAAACAATAAACTTGTATTCCACAATTCAGTTAACTTTAGGGCACATAGCACATGCATGTGACTTTTGAGGGAAGGGCTAAGTGATCTTAGAGAAAAATAATTTGCAAACAGCCCAAGAGTGAACAAAATCTTTCATCGAGTTGATAACCTCATATGTACACCCAAAAAATAGCAATCATCTTCGATTACATTTAAGAGCCGTAATGGCTCTTGATCACCGTAAGATTAATTAGGCCTGGAAAAAAAAACAGGTTGAATTTTTTTGCGTTCGACAAGTTTACTTTGCAAAATCTTGCCAACAAATCTGGTTGCGTGTAAACCAACCTTTTATACCATTTATACATTACATCTGGGTGAAACAGTACTATGAGGTACTGTTTTTATCATACAGACCTCGGGCAGAATTCAGTATTTCACAATTTTGCAACAGAAATTGCACTCATTCAATATTCAGGACGATCAAAGCACGCGTGGGCTTTTAGCTAAACCGTTAAAAAAATGTCCAAAATCACATATACAGCCAGCCGGTTCTCACTTTTGCAGTGCGAGCTGTAGCGAATGTTTGAACGAACATACTAGAGTTAAGCTCCAACATAATAAAGAAATTATTATGTTTATTTTTTATTTAATGGTTTTATCGATCTGTAATCTTTAAAAGCGTTTGATACGCGCGGCATTTTGAGTACTCCTGCAAGCGATGTTCACTGAACGACCGAAAACAAACGGCACAGCGATTAAAATTACAAGAGAGACTACCAACAATCAATAAAGGAAATATAATTCGGCGAAGCATATACAGAGACAACATTTTTCATTCACGAAGACAAATATTAAAGTGTCTCTAAAAATCCTGAGTCTTCAAGCTTAAAGCTTAAGTTTATGTTTTAAGCCGGCTTCCCGGTATTTACTGTTTTCACAGATGAACTCGAGGCAAGAAAATCGCTCAAAGCTTTCTTTTACTGCCAGAATTATAACTAAATGTTCTTTGGAACGTTTTCTTTCTATCTGCGGTGAGAAAATGTCTAAAGACTTTTTAAAGTTGTGTAAGCTTATATCAAGTTTACCTGATTCTTGGTCAGATCAAATTGTCTCAAATCTTACAAACGTGCATACACCTAATTGCAATAAGGTTGTCATAGAAAAAAGCAAAAAGCAAAAAGTTAAATAGGAATTAATTAGCATGTAATTATCATAGCTTGTAACATTCACAACACACACGCTTATAACAATAGCTGAATATTAATCACGTAATATGAGAGAAATCAGAGAGAAATAATAATATGAGAGAGTTCTTAAACCAACACCCCAAAAATTGTGAAAGAAAGGTGAGAGATGGTATTGTATTGGAATATAAATACCAATGAAATGTCGATCTTAAGGAAGAAAACCCACCGGACTTTGGATGTTTTTTATCTGCACATGATGGATTGTTTTCAATTAAGATAAAAGTCAGTTATAACGCGGAAATTTTTCTTTATGTGTTATCGGCTTATTCATGATTGGTTGCTTATTTTGACGCCCAAGGTCCTATTTGAAACTTTATAACGTAAGGACATCTATGAGCAGGAAATAAGTCAGCACAGAATTTGATTGTCGGCGAATTTCTGTAATCGTCCATCGTTCTGCTAGTGATAAGCTAGCCGTTGTTCACTCGTCTTGCTTGTTTGGGGCTGAGTGTTATTCCGGTCATAGAGAGAGAAAGAGTGTCTGGCAAGGTTTCCAATTTAAATCAAAGATTTGTGAACTCGTGTCTGGCAAACTCTCCAAGTGTTTATAGATACACAGTTAAACGCACCTTATAACCTCATCTGCGCTTAACGAGTGTCTTTTGGTCCATAACTTTCAAAACAGCTGCTCCATAGAATGTCACTGCGTAACGCAAGAGTATCGAAGTATGACTGCACAATAAATGTAACAAAATCTACCTGAGCGGTCCCTTCGAGATTTTCTGTCTTTACGTCATCCTAACCATTTCGTACTTGCCGGCGCAAACAATAGAAACGTCATCATTACCTACCGATTCCTCGCGGCCACTGTCCAAGCAAATCGAGATTTTTTCTATATTGACTGTGTGACTAAATATTTCAACTGTAGGTACTTTCCTTAATATACGCGCAAGCTACTAGAGTGCCTCCGCGGGATTTCGCCTTCTGGGCGAAATCCCTACAGGGGCAATAAGTACTAACCCTACTGATCCACCAGGTATGCAGTGTAGCTGAGTGTATGAGGTCAGACTGAACCCGAGTCTCTCGTTATGCAGATTAATTGATACCAAGAGCCATAATGGTTCTTGTTGATACATCAGTGGAGTCTGCTAACTTACATGTTGTTGCCATAAACTTTCAATGATTTTTGTTCTGTATTCAAAACAAAAATTCCATGCAATACCCGGTGGTTTTCGTTTATTTTATAGAGGGAGCGCTAAATTAATGTCGGTGATGGGGAAACAAGTGGTTTTTCTCTGTTAAAAATGGCTAAAATCAGCACTTTCCGAACGCAATCCAATAACGAACTGAACAGTCTCTGAGAACCGGGAAAAATGCGATAAAATAGTAATAATATTACACAAACATTTTAAGTGAAATTCTGAATGGACAGAGTCATAAATAAGAGTGCTTTTATGTACCAACTCTTGAGCGATGAACCGGCCAAATAAAAGAAATAAACTGGTCTACAGGGGATAACCTTGCAGCCGTATTTAAGAACCAACAAAGTTAAAGTTTATTTGCTGGTTCTTCCTCAGTCGTATACATGCATGCTACATGAAATAAACAAAAACTAGGAAACTGATGCGCTTGAAACATTGTGTATTATTATATAGACACGAGTGTTTTACTAAAAGATGTACCACTCGTAAAATTCATGAAAACTACATCCGGGACGCGAGTGGTTTATTTTCCATAATCTCACACGTGAGTTTATCGATGACGTAATTTCGGTAATTTCCCTCTATTATTTTATTGATGTCTTTTTGTCTATGTAATAAAAAGAACATTACACGGCGGCTGGAAGATATTAATTTTATTTTCTCGTGGCAAAAACAATATTTTACGAAAAAGCGCAGCGAGTGAGTAAAATATTGTTTTGCCACTCGAAAATAAAGTTCATATCTTCGCGCCACCATGTAATATCCTCTGTATATCTCAGACAGTTACTGGATCGAATTAGAAGAAAACAAAATTTCTGAGGACAAAGTCGTAAATAGATAAATGCTTCTAAAACTAACCCTTGCAAGCGATGAATAGGCCAGATAAAGGTGCTCTATATTGGGATAACCTTGCAGTCTAGATACCAACAAAGAAAATACATTTACTGACTCGTATATGCGACGGTCAAAAAAGAAAAAGAACTTTAAAAAAAAAGTAGACAATTGATGTGTTATTTGAAACACAGTATTATATCAGGGCCCACGCTGGGGGAGGCCCCTGCCTCCCCCCTTCCCCCAACTTTTTGAAAAAAAAAAAAAAAAAAAGAAAAAGAAAAGAAAAGAAATACACATTTTCAAATAAAAAAAATCTTTGATGGAATAAGAATATTCGACTGGCAGACCTCGCCGAGGCATCCAAATTGATGATTGGTCCGTTTCGATCCTATATCATATGGTGATCCTCACTGAAAACGACTATCTTTACAAAACTCAGGAGCACCCAGCGACTATATTCTGTAAAATAACTGTTCGAAGGAGCAAATATTGCCTAGAAATTTCTAAAGCTTGAGAGGAGCTAAAAATTTCTGGATAACCGTTCCATGTTTTCGCACCTTAATAAAAAAATGATTGATGAGTTGCGACTGTATTAAAAAATATTGAGTCGGCACCAGGTAAACCATTTTTAAAGCCCACAACCCCACAACCTCCCACCCTCCTCCAACTTCACTTGAAAAGAGGTGGATCGGTCCCCGCACTTTTAAAACTGCTTCGCGGGCCTGGATATATCAGGCAATTATTGAATTAAAAGGAAACAAAATTTAATAACAAAAAAAAAATTCCGAGATGAAAAGAATTAGAAGATACAATTTGAATTAATCGTATTCGAAAAACACTATTTAATAATACTGTTTCATCACTCTTTCCGTCAAGGATGATTCTCTTCCAACTTCTGCTCTGTTTACGTCAGTGAAACTGTATAAATTTAGCCTCGAAATAAAGAACTAAAAACCTGATAAAAATATGAGGTAAGTAAAACTCCTATAAAAAGATGGCATAGAACAGTTTGCGGACGAAAAAGCATGTAGTTCGTACAAGCAACTAAAGGGTTCAGTTATGTTGCAATAAGGGAAACGCGCCATATTTCGATTTCGATGCTATACAAAGAAAAACTGGTTTTGTTCAAGATTTCGGTCTACACAGTCTTTGCACATATTTTTAAGGCACAGTAAAACCTAAGGCTAGGGCAATTTAAAATGTAAGAGAAAAAATACAGTGAAGGCTTTCAAAGTTGACCGTCACAACCTGCAAATTCCTACTTCTTATGAGACTGATAAACAATTCTCATTTCCAATCCCACGCTCCGCCACTTTTAAACAGTTAACTATACTTCAATAACTTTATATTTCGTTTTTATAGACTTATGTTTATTATTGTTTATGATTTATTTGAATCATAAGCTGCCTGAAGTATATTTGAAAGTTATTTAAAGCCTGTTGCTAAGATTCATTTCTTTAATATTAGAGATGCCCACTCCAATTATTTTCTTCTCAAATTATGGCGAATTTTCTGTTCGCTTTACTGGAAATGCTCAGTCGTTGCTACTGGAACGAGTGAGTAAATAAAAACAGTAGCTTTGTAGGAGTCAATTTAAAGGGAAATTAAGCCGACTATTACAACTGTCAAACTATCTTTGATCTACCTCTAACGCTTTTGATCAATTTAATGTTTAAAGGCGCTATATTAAATGAATAAATTATTATTATTATTATTATTATTATTATTATTATTATTATCTTTTATAGTTTCTGTTGTCTACATGCCTGTCTCATGAAATGCAAATACGTATTGTTTTCATTAATTTCTGTTTCTTTCATTGGAAAGAGAAATAAACCTGACTTGACCTGATACGACTTCACTCACTTAAACTTAACCAGTCGCAATTCTAATTCACTGATGAGCCGTAACGTACCTTACATATAAGTGAATACTCCAATGTTGTTTGGCTCTATGACCACTTTCACCCAAAGTTAAAATGGCCCCATCGGTCCAAGTCGCAAATTCAACTCGTTAGCCTGAGTACTAAGGATTAAGCATTTCTGCGGAGAAAAAGAGAGAGAAGCGGAAAAGGTCTTTTAAGTCCTGACCCTAACAGGTGAATATTTCACATACGGCGCACTTGTGGCCGTTGGACATGAATATGTCCTCTGTCAGGATGATCAAAATTGATAAATTATTACGAAATATTGTAGTACAAACATCTCTATCTGCCATTCCTGTTAAAACGTTTTATAGCGTACGCACCTCAAATTTTTCAGCTCCTTTGATCGGTCGTATGTTTACCAACTTTTGGTGTAAAAAAGCTTTCTTAATTCTGAACTTGTCTCAGTAGATTTTCAATGAAGATATTTTGATAAATTACGTGAATGTTTTGCTCAATAAAGTAAAAAAAGGATATGTTTAAATATATTTTCAGGAACGTCAAAGAACCCCAAATGAGAACAATTAGATACATTACTGAGAAACTTAAACGCAGAAATTCAATGTTTGTCAGGTAGCGCCAGTAGTTAATTTTAATCATCGCTTATACGTTGATAAAATGTTTGACCAAAAACAGCGGGCAATAATCTCGTATTTCAGTATTACTGACGTTGGCAGTACGGAGTACCATTAAAAACGCCAACATATCTATTATTTGTTATTACTCCATTTTTTCCGATCCTGTCCATAAATTGTTAAATTCCGCCATCTGGTCGCAAAGAGACAATTGCAGTTTGCTTTAACAAATACATAGTTTATTAAACTTATATGATTGATGTGTTATGGTCAACTTAACGGCAACGCTATACAGATTTTGTTGTCTTTTTTACCCTTTTTCTTTTTAACTCACTTCCCTTTTCTAGGCAGGACACGCTTGACGTGTTCTGTTATATCATCTCTTGAGTCATATTTATTTAACTGAATGACGATGATCGCTCGCTCGAGTCTCGCTGATCGATGGTGCATGTGCAAGTTAAGAGCCCTTTTCAGATCTCTTTTGGTTTAGCAGTTTCTAGGTGCCGGACACACTGTTGTCAATGAAGTGTAACATATCAAAGCAAAAGTCCATTAGAGAGTTTTAGATTCACCTTTACGGAAAACGGCAACGTCAATTTGTACCACATGACGAAGTTCTCCCTCTACTTGTCGTTTACAGTTTATTATACAAAAATTAGTATTTGCAGAAATTAGTAGTTGCAGAAATCGCGCCGAAATCACCGTTCTTATGTGTGAACAGAAGCCCTGGCGTCCGTTATGATTTTCGTCGGTCCCAGCACCAGTTTTGAGGATCGCCGAAGAAAAGAGAGTTCGACAGAGTTCCCAAACCAACACCCCAAACATTTGGAAAGAAGGGTGAGAGAGATAAGTTGTATTGGAATATACCAATGAATGTCGATCTTAAGGAAGAAAAGCCACCCGACTTTGGATATTTATGTACACATGGATTGTTTTCAATTAAGATAAAAGTCAGTTTTAACGCGGAAATTTTCTTAATGCGCGTGCCTTATCGGCTTATTCATGATTGGTTGCTTATTTTGACGCCCAAGGAAGTGACGTCATTTTAGAAACAAAAATCAAAGAGATCAAAATCAATCTCACGTCAAGGGAAAAGATTACCCAAGCAAAATTCAAAAATTTATGAATTTTATATTCTACAAATGAGGTAAATATTATTTTATAAGTGAGGTTATTGTCGTCAGCCACATTGGCGAAGACGCTTGAGATAGCGTGTCAGCGATAACTAGGGTGAAGCCCTTGCGATCCTCTACCCTGAAGCTGTACAGCATGCTTTGCAGACGACGGGGAGCAAGTGCAATGGAACGATTGAAAATCGCCTCCAAGGGCTTATGATTGGAATGTACTGTGATGTCTCCTTTGCCAAAAAGCAATTGATCGAACTCCTTAAAGGCATGGACGATAGTCAGGGACTCTTTCTCAATCAATTTTATGCGCATTTCTGTTCTGTGGGCTCGCAGTAGAGAACTCAAACTGTAGGCAACAGTTTGTCACTCAATTTAAGAAATGTTTAGTGCCACTAGATTCGATTCTCTAAGTGCTATTAATCCCAGAGTCTACGGCCCGGCGCAATTTCCACTCTTAGTTTTCTCCCGCGTTTATTTACAGGTTAGGAATTTTAATTACAGCAAGGGTTATGCTCTGATGCCCTTTTTACTGTCAGCCCACTTCAGCTATAAAGGGCAAGTGGTTAAAGCAGTATGCCCAGCCTTTACCCATAGGAATAACTTTTATCGGGATCAAGCACTACTACAATGATGTGCCAGACAGAATGGCCTGATAGAAGGTGACGGCCGTTCGCCCATGAATGATAGAGACATGGGAAAACAGACGAAAAGTGTTTTTTTAGCAATGCGTTTATTCAACTTATTTTCTTTAATTTCTACCTGTTTCTATAAGCGTTTTAAAATCCATTGATTTTTGTCGGGCGTGAACTGGAACCAGGTTGTTTGATACTCATTGCACCAAGATGTAGCCCATGGCTCTAATATCTCTACCGCCATTGTCTGGATGTTTTGAAAGTGTTTCTTATTCTGGGCAATCTGAGGTGCGCTCAGGAACGATGACATACGTGTTGCGTAGTGAACGGGAACATGGACCAGTCAGGGGATCCGGGTAATCAATATTGCATAACAAAACATAGCTCTTCCTACCCTCCGATAGTCTACTGTTTGCGCGTGAGCGGTGTTTGGAATTATCCAATGGATGAGCGTAAAAAAAATGATCGCGTTCACCACGCAACACGGAGGCATCGAGGTTCCTGAGCGCACGTCAGATTGCCAAGAACCAAACACTTTCAAAAAAATTTCCCACAAAACACAACGCAATGCCCATGACGAGGGAAAAAGATAAGAGACTGACCTGGCCTTAAGGATTTGGCGCTCTCATGACGGGTGAATCGGTGTGCGGTTCTTTGATGCGGGAGAGATTTGTGAGTTGAGACTGCAGACAGTCGCCTGTCTTGCTTCGCTTTATGTAGGAAAGCAACACCGAACAAACAACGAGCCGCAAAACAGTATAAATTGGCCATGAATTGAGCCCAGGTTACACAGAAAAGGCAACAACAGGCCCAAGTTTACGTAAGTACAATTTATTCCTATATTTATGCCTATATTTCTACGTTTGAACAACTATATCGAATTTCTCATGCAAACCAGTATCGACACTAGCGGTAATTTATGCACCGAACTTGGGTCGCCTGTAGTTTAAAAAGGAAAAAAATGGTGTACGAGACGTATATTTAATGCCGTGCTGTATTCATTTTGAGTAGAAACCAACTAGCATACTATCTCGACCTCTGCAATTTGACTGGCTAACATACTCACTATCTATTGATATGTAGTGAGAAGCGCGTCGGTATTTTGAGAAAAAACAAACAGAGACCGGCGTGGATTTACGATTTATCTACAATTACTGTTATCATAATGTTAAATTTAATAAGTTTCTCCACCAGCTTAAAGAGAATACTATGGTTGCTATTAAAAATATATCAAATTAATACTACTACAACGTTAATTAGTATGCGATTTTAAGAAAATCTTAAGTATTATTTTACTTCATCCAAGATATAACCTAAATTTTAAAAAACAAACAAACAACAATGAATAATAATATATTACCAGTCTTTGTAAGGATCAATGAATCCTGGACCAAGTCGATATGTGATATTCAATCCTCCTTGCCAGTCATCTGGGGCTTTGTCACCAATCAGTCGACTAAGAAGAGTAGAAAAAGAAAAGCTCATTGATGGAGCTGAGGATCTAACAATACAGATCCATACACTGTTCAGCACATCACTGAGAAATCACATCTTTACCTTTACATTCACATTTTTCACCTTGCAAACTGACCATAAATTCAGGTTAAAAGTTTTAGCCTATCAATGATTCTCAATTTCCAAAATGTTTCCTAGTCCTTGTTATTCATGAATTACTGTAAGTTTACAAGACAAAGGACAAAATGGAAAATCAACCAAGGTTGATCACGCACTGGTAATGCTAGTATTCCCAGCTGTGTTCAATATGATGGTCAGTCTGCCTTTAAGCCAAAAGGGAAAGCTGATTTGTTCAATAAATTCTTTCATAGTGTATTTAGTGAAAGATCTGGGGAGATGGCTTATGAAGATTTTACATCTTTCACTGAGGACACAGTTGATGACTTGTCATGTTCAGTGGCTGATGTTTATAAAGTTCTTAGTTCCCTTGATGTAAACAAGGCGATTGGTCCTGATGCAATTTCACCTAGAATTCTGAAGGAATGTGCTGCTGAGTTGGCACCATCAATATCACAGCTGTTCAATTTTTCATTGGATCATGGCAAGTTACCAAGTGTCTGGAAATCTGCCAATGTTGTTCCAATCCATAAATCTGGTGAACGAACTTTGGCTGAGAATTATAGACCAGTTTCTCTTAAAAGTATTTTAGTGAAGTGTTTGGAGCGTATCATCCATAAAACATATCATGAAGTTCTTAACACATCATGGGCTGCTGAGTGAGAGCCAGCATGGTTTTAGAGAAGCTCGTTCATGTGTCACTCAACTTCTTCAGCTGCTACACTCATGGTACAGTTCTCTTGAGAAAGGTGACTCAGTCGACGTGATCTTTCTGGACTTTGCAAAAGCCTTTGACAAGGTTTCTCATCATCACTTGCTTTATGAGTTGCAGTGTTATGGCATTCGGGGTCATTTGTTTTTCTGGTTTCATGACTATCTGTCAGACCGTACACAAAGAGTCATTATTGGAGGTCATTCATCAGAATGGATGGAGGTGTCCTCTGGTGTTCCTCAAGGGAGTATATTAGGGCCACTTCTTTTCCTGCTGTATATAAATGACTTCCCCCTTAGTGTAAGCTGTAGCACAGAACTTTTTGCTGATGACAGTGTACTCTATCGTAAGATCGCATCTGTACATGATTGTGTCGAGTTTCAAGATGACCTCTTGTCTGCCGCCTCCTGGTGTGACTTGTGGAAGGTCAAGCTGAAGTTGGAAAAGTGTAAGGCTCTACATGTTACCAAGTCCAATTGTCCTTTAGTTCATCAGTATGTGATAAATGAGAATAATCTGTCGGCTGTTGATAAACATAAGCACTTGGGCATTTGGATTGAATCTTCTTTAAGGTGGGATGCTCATATCAATTACATTGTTGGTAAGGCAAATCAAGTATTGGGTCTAATAAGGAGAACGTTTGGGTCTAAAGATCCTGTGCCAATCAAAACAGCTTTTATCGCTTTAGTTCGTCCGATTCTGGAATATGCCTGCCCAGTGTGGAATCCATATTTGGTTAAACACATACACAGTATTGAATCCATTCAGCGTCGTGCTACTCGATTGATATGTGATCTCATAATTCTTACACTGAAAGGCTCACTGAACTAAACTGGTCAACATTGGAGCTTAGAAGAAAATACATTTGCCTGGTTCAACTTTACAAGATAATTCATGGCTATTCTGATATTAATTATACCACATATGTGGATCTGTCTGGCCCGACAAGAACTAGAAGAAACCGTGACTTTAAAATCAGGCCTAGAGCAGCAAGGACAAACTATTTTAAATTTTCATTTTTTAATCGTTACGTTAATGACTGGAACTCTTTACCAAACTCCGTTATGTCTGCTTCCAGCTTGAACTCTTTTAAAACTTTATTACTTAATTATCTTTGTAAATAGTCATATGTTTATTATTTCCTACTGAATCTGGATTTTCTTTTTTATTTAATATCTAAGTAGTTTATTAAAGAAAAGGGGAAGGGGAAAGGGAGAAAAAACAAAAACAAAAACAACTAAATTTTGGTTGTTGTTTTTTTTTTGTTTTTTTTTGTTTGTTTTTTTTTTCCTCTTAGTATCACGTGATGTATAGTTATGTATTAGTTTTCTATTCTTAATTGTTTTATCTTTTCGTTTTGGAGGGCAGTTTTTATATGGGAATTCAGTTTCCCCCTATTGCTTTCCTTTACCTATTGTACTTTTATATAAGTATATATATTTTTATTTTGTACATTGGTAAAAAGAATTATTAAACTTAAACTTAAAGGTTAAAATATCCCTATCTGAATTCAATTTCGGTCTATAACACTCAGAAGTACCTAGCCTGTTCCAGGATCTGAGATAGTCGGGTCTGCTGAGTTGAGAAAGCGTTCCTTTTTTCCACCCCGCCAACTTTTCGACTGCCTTAATTTCACTTTTGCATCTTCCCTACTATCTGAGAGCCTGGAACAGGCTAATAAGTACCTTGTGTGATTCCTAGCTAGTAAACTCATGAGTTATTTTGGTTGAAGACTACAGTTGCATTCCCTAATCTCTGGTTCACTCCCGGGGGGGTACTTTAGGAATTTCGGGATGTGGATGTGCCGCTGGGACCCTGGGACCCTTAACCTATACCAGAGCTCGTTCAGCTGAATTTTGGTACCCTATACTAGAGTAAAGTCCCCAAATCCCCCGTATCCTAGAGTAGCTAGTAGCTGTTTCCCTAGTCTAGATAAAATCTTTAACCAACTGATCAGTTTCCTGAAAAATGATACCCTATTCTAGACCCAAACTCTCTGATTTATATACCCTATCCCAGCGTAAACTGCTTGAAAACCATACCCTTCACAGTGGCACATACCTATATATCCCATATATGGCAGTATTCCCCCCCCCCGGGGGGTTAACTGTTAACCACAAAAACGTGATTTACTACTAACTACAGTTGAACTTCCACCATTGACCACCTCTTGTATAAAGCCACCACCTCCCACAGGCGACCACTTATCAGAAACACCCTTCAAAGTGAAATTACTACAGTTAGAACCTCTCATAAACAATCACCTCTTGCAAGCAACTGTGACCATGTTTAAGGATAATGGTTTAAAAATTTTCCATTGTTTTTATCCTCTTTTAATGACCATTCGACGCTTGGTTTGACCTCTACGAACACTTGACACCTGGTAAATGATTTCTACATGTATGTTCACTGAATGTACTACATTACTTATTATGTGTACGTATGTGTATATTTTATTAATAATTTATGTGTATGCAAAGTATGTTTAGTGACGACATGAAATTAAACAATCATATTGTATAACTTATAAATTGCACGCCATAAATCTCTTCCAAATTGTAGATGTGTTCAAAACCTTTTTTAAGAAGAGACTGCCTGTAAATAAATAGTCATAAGTGAACAACTACCTTAAGCGATAATTAAATTTTGGCATGGTAGCTTATGGAAGGTTGAACATTCTACAGAGAATATGACTATAATTTTGAAATTCAAACCTCAAAAACTGTTCTGCATCCTCTGCAGATATTGGGTGAGCAGGAATATGAGGCATTTTAATCAGAGCTGAGTTTTTCCTTAATACGCCATCTAAAGCAAAAACAACAACATGGCTATTATAATTGTAAAAAGAACCTCAAATCTAGTTTCAGCCTCAAATTATACATGTATGGTCAGACTTGATAATGACCAGCATCAAAGGAGGTGTATATTCCAAGAATGTCACTTTCATAAGACTTTATTTTGATCAGTAGGTTACATGTAATTACATAATTCGGTTGTCAAACTTGACTGGAATGCCAATGCGATTGTTGCTATAATAAACATTCCTAAGATCATAAAGCAGTTAATCAAACCAGGACATTTGTACTGTACATTTGGAAGGGTATCTTGGAGTTAGTGGGTCACCAGTGCCCAAAAGAATGGATCCACGCTGTACTCCTGAGCGAGGCAGCCACCAGCCATGGGGGTAGAGATCTTCTTCTGGTACGGGGGCAGAATCCAGGGGGTCATTGTATATTAGAATGGCTTTTGCTCAATATTTCTGAGCATTAGTCACCTGAAATAAGGCAATAAATAAAGTGGAACACTTAAAGATATTGTGCACATTGAAATAAATTATTAATGAGCAAAGGACTATCCTCTTTAGGGAACAAAGAAGTCGTGCAGATGGATGACATAGCTTACGAGCAAGCTCTCTAGGGCACTCTGACAGCAGGGTGCTCTTTTCCCTGGTTTGCTTGTTTAAGGGGCTAAAATACCTCCTCCTCCCCCCTCTGAAGACACGCCCATATCTGACAATGACAATCTTGCCTGAGCAGTTGACTCCTTTGTCAATCAAAATCTTGAAATCACTAGGTCTTCCATAATTTACATAAACTAAGTCACCCTGGAAGGAAGAAGAAATTAAATATATCACACTGAGTCAGTCGAGAGTACACAAATTCACACCTTACTGCGATTGCGATTCCTGTGGCCTACAGTGTATATACTGCAATTGCAATTCCCGTGGCCTGCACTGTGATAGCAATTCCCATGGCCTGTAATGTGATTGCAATTCCTTTCGGCCTATACTCTGTGACTGGAAATCCTGTGGCCTACAGTGTACTACAATTGAAACTCCTGTGGCCAGTACTGTGATTGCAATTCCTGTGGCCTACAGTGTATAAGTTGCAATTGCAATTCCCATGGCCTGTATTGTACATGTACGAAATGTATGAACATAAGGCACATTACTGTTCAACTACAATAATCTTGAACAAGGAAAATCTTTCTTATAAAATTATGCTATTTGTACTGTCTAGTTATACACGGTATACAGCATTGAGATAGCCAATCAGCCAAGAGATAACTTAATTCAACTGAGCAGCTAAAGGACAAAACTATTTGCTTTATTTTATCCATTGACAGACTTTTAAATAGTTATTTGTGTAACACTTGAATCATAAACATTTATATGGCATGATAATTTACAATACAATTTTTACACAACTGCAGATACGTACATACATACATAAACTTTATTAAATTGTCAAGGTATTTAGCTACTTTTCGCTGCGCTCACTCGTCAAATATTTTTCAACACTCGAAGAGAAACTTCGTAACTCCGCGCGGCCATGTAATATCCGCTATATGTCTTATTTCTAGGAATACATGTATCGCAGAATCTCGCTAGGCTCTTTGGAGGTGGCCGGTAGAGTGTTTAGGATGGGAGGAGGGATGGGGTAAATGGTGTTATTGGTGAGAACGGGTTTCACAAATATTGGATTTCTAGTTGTTCTTTAGTGTCCTTGTTACTACTTCGGACAATACCTCCTGAAATTATTTTGAGGACTTCCAGTTTTGTTGGAATTAAACTTTCCGACTGCGTATCTTCAGAAATCAATTACTTACTTATACCACAGAATTTGAGTTAAGCTGCTGTTTTGGTGTGGGTGTGTTGATGCTCTTGAGTCTCAGCGTCTCCCGTACGTTTAAGGCTTGACAATATTATTGTTACCATTTTGCCCTTTTGTATTGCAGGTCTCCGTTGCGTTGACAAGACTGGAGGCTGCTCAGATTTAATTATTCTGCTGATGACTGCGCTAATCCAGGCTGGGTCTTGAGACATTGCCGGAAATCCTGCGACGCCAAATGTGACAAAGCACCTCTCAAACCTCAAGGTTTGTTATTTTACAGTTGTTGTCAGTGATAACTACACACGCTGTGTAATGCAAGCACAAGCAAAACTAGTGGAGTTTCCTTCTGTGAGGCATTAGAGAGCTGAGTATTGCACGCGCGTGAACCAGCGTCATTTTGGTGTGAAAACGTGATAGCAATTATTGTCATTCTACTACCAGTTTTAACGAGTATGTCGTAGTGGCGGGAAAAAGTTATCAAATGTACGTGTAACAATTTTTATCATTTTACTATCGAGAGAGGGCTGTGCCTCCTTCAGTATAAATAACCGTATTAACTTTTTTGTTGAAAAAAAAAGTAAAATGAGAGGCTTCCCAAGGAACACGCGCAAAAAACTTTAAGTTAAATCTCGTACTCGTGTTCGTTCTCGTCCTCAAATCTAAAGCTCTCTATTGATGGTGTTTCGTCACCCAAATCGATTGAGGACAAAATGTCATGCGTCAGAGACTATATCAATACAATTTTCAATCATCTAAACCTCTTAGACTCGTGCCTACAGAGTTGTCTTCCCTTTAATTGTGAGCACTTGAAGAAAATTGCGTTCAGCATTCTCCAATTACCATGAAATGTTTCTTGTTAATAACGTAAAAGCAATCCTTTAAGAAGCAATTTTTGACAACTTGAGCTGTTTTTATTTTGTTCAGTTGGTGCATCAAAATCTGCTTTTTCTTCAGGATCATGCGCAGAACCACTTGGTCTTAGGTGGGATAACAAGCTTCCCGACAGCGCTTTCTCCGCATCTTCAGAGCTTTCTCCTGGTGAGTGTATACACCCTAAAGACTGGTTATCAATGCAACTAGTGAAATAAATACTGGTTTGTAATGCAACCATTGTAAACATAAAAAACGAGCCTATTTTTGAGTATTTTAGCTTTCAGTCGTTGTTTATCTTGTCTCTAGTTTTTTTTTTTAATCTGATCAAATTTTAAGTCAATGTTACGTATTTTATCGCTATTATAGTTGAAAACCTAATATTGAATCAATTTATGTATCCGCATCATTGGCCGTTTTTATGCAAGAGACGTTAAGGCCGTCAAGACGCATTTAAGAGCGACTGTCTGTATATCGACCAAAATCGTCTTTTTGTGGCACAAGTTCAAAATTCGAATTTCGCTCATTTTTGGCTCATCGATAACCCTTGATGAGTAATGAAACATTCTGTACTTATTTTTCCCAAATAACGTATTCTTTTGTTAAAATTCGAGAAAACTCATTTTGCCCGTTCGGAGCTCAAAGTCCACTTCCGGTAAAACGAAATTTTACACAAATTTCATTGACTCGTACGTCAAACTTCAAAGATTTGGCAGCCTTTGAAGAACACGAATAGTTTTTATGACCTTTTCTTTCTCATAAGACGATAATTTGTGAAAGCTGTAATAAGTTTGTGGCCAAAAAGGTATTGTTAAAAATAGGCCCTATTGACAATTTCACCGCTTCAAAATTATAGGGTTAAAATAATGTAAATTTTTACAACGCGCTATAACTTAGAATTTCGCACATTGACTTTTTACGGTTTAACTAGGCCCCAATATATCAGAAAATCGAAGCAAATCTCTGAGCAAACGATTTTAAGTAGCCTGCAAGACGCCCAGTTCAACCCTAATTTAGCGAAAAATCGCGACATTCCAGTGTTTAAAAATAGCGTGACACGGCCCGTCACGCCAGCGGTGTTAACGACAGATTCACTTTCAACATTCTATTCAACACTGATCACATGCCGAATTCCAGCATTAAATCTATATTACATCTTTCAATAGCCTTATCTTTATATTACCTTATATGGATACAACGGTAGAGTTGCCCAAAAGTCGGCTTTTTTGAGCGACGTCGGCAAGACTTCGACGACCCGAGCCCAACGAAAACAAACTTTGAACAAGTACAGTGGTGTGTTTCATTAATTTAAGCATCCGTCAAAAGGCATAAATACGTTAAATTTAAGACGGGGATAACCAATATTAACTAATTCGAACAATGTTTTTTCTTGGAATTTTTCTCTTTCAAGTTATTATGTATAAGTATAAATGTACGTTTGGATGTATTACTATCACGCTTATAGAGGTACATTGTTACGAACGTTTCAGAAAACGTCTTAACTCGTTTCGATCGACGATGAAACGCCATCATCAAAAACAAATCACCAAAAACTTTCCTCTACAGCAAAACGGAAAATAGAGAAAAAAGTGGCGTTTTACTAATGCTAAAGCAGGAACAGTTGCAGCGTGATCATGAGCTATTAAAAATGGCAAATGCTCCTAAATGGACATCTTTAGATCCCTTGCATTGCCATTGGAAAAAAACTCTCTGGCCCACTATGAACTAGCATATTCCAGGCGTAGTGGACAGTGGATAGTGGATAGAGGACAGTGGCGCGAAATGGGGAACGGAGGAAAACAAACGTGGAAATGAGTAAGAGGGAGAGAGTAGGAGGACCTTTCGCCCTCAATCCCTAACCCCGCCCCTTCGCCATTTTTTCTAGCCCACTTTTCTTTGCGATTTCCCAACTATCTGAAGGCCTGTTACAGGTTACCTACGTCCTTCATTTACAAACTTTTATGGTATATAACGTATTTATTCGCTTAACTGCCCTGGGCGCTTATTAAATTTTTGGACCTTGAGAGTGGGCGCTTAATCGAGGTGGGTGCTTATTCGAGGCTGGGCGCTTATTAAATTTCGCCATTCTCAGCAAGTGTAGTGTGTTTATTTTGCAACAAAACAATAAATGGTAATAACAAAAAGCGGAGATTTAACAAAGCAAGGTTTCTGTAAAATGCTCTGAAGAAAACTCCGTCTTTGGGAGGGTCTCTTATTATCTCTTACAGTGGGACCCGGTGTAACAGGAGGCAGAAAACTTTATTGAAGGACTATACGTGGTACAAGAGGAGGAATCTCATTAACTTGCGGTGGAATCTCATTAAGTATATCCAGTTTGACGGGTTTATCAATGATGTCATGTTCTATTTTTATCTTGTGGCGGTCATGGTTGGTATAACCAGTTTGACAGGTTTTAGTTATTTTCTGAAGATGATGTCATATGTATTCCGGGGTACTATGATGTCATAGTTGTTTTGATTGGTTGACCGGAATTAGAAAGACGCTCATTGGCTGTCTCGTTTGACGAAGCCTTCTGGTTGGTTGCCGTATTTTTATTGTTTGAACGGCATTAAAGCCTGCTCACTGCCTTCCCGCATACTAATTTGGATTTCCTGCATACTAATTAAGTGTCGCCCTGCATACTAATTCGGTATAGGTTTACTAATGAGTGTTTCTCTACTACAATAGGAACAATAGGCTTGCCTAGACTTGCCCGGTAAGTAATTTAATTAAAAGGAAAACGCGAGAAACAGCTTCCTATATCTTATTTAGCGCTAAAACTCGGATATATATAAACAAGGCATACAAAAAGGGGAGCTGAAAACGCTTTATTTCAAGTTTGTCTGACTACTACAGAACTGTTTTCTCCTTTCTATCTCGAGGAAATGAAAAACTATTGAAGTCTCAACGTTTCACGCGTCATTAGTTAGGTAATTATGCGAGTTCACAAGCCCAAAGTTGAATACAAATTAGCTCTACAGGAAAAACCTCAAGGGACCATATTGACGTATTATTATAAAACAAATAACTTAACAAGGATCAATTGATTAAACACGCGACTAATAATTGCTAGCAATAAAATCAGACACGAGATACCGTTTAAAACAAAGAGTCAAATACACAGCGATTTGAAAGAAATCTATTAAAATAGTCAAAGAAAGCAAGCTATCTTTGTTTACCACGTTTCCCTCCTCATTTTTTCTATTCCCTCCTCCTCAATTTCGTTATTTTCCCTTCTCAATGTTATTTTTCCCTCCTCCACAATTTTATTATTTTCCCTCCTCCTCCACCTCCTCCTCATTTCCATTGTTTTGATAGGGTCGATGTAGGGGCGCGTGGAGAACTCGCATGTAAGTCGTGTAAGGAAATTAGTTTGTAAGTAAATCATTGGTCGAATTTAATCGTGGCTTGTTTCCTGACTCGACGCGCACGACTTACACGCGAGATCTCCACGCGCGCCCAGGGAAAAAACACAGGCTAAAAAGGTGCCCTTTCTGCCCTTTCTGCCCGATCTGCCCTTGAAAATCAACAATAAATTCTAAATTTTTCGTTCTATTTCCGATAACTGGTGGGCTTTAGTTAAATGATTTGCTAATCAAACGAAAAATTTAGAATTTATTGTTTATTTTCAAGGGGCAGATCTGGCAGAAAGGGCAGAGAGGGCACCTTTTTAGCCTGTATTGATAACTAACATAATCCTCCTCCTCCTTTCTATTGTTTTCTTTCGAAAAGGCCAAAGAGGCCAAAATAAAACATCGACCCCACATCGACCCTACATCGACCCCACATCGGCCCTTCATCGACCCTACATCGACCCTATCAAAACAATAGAAATGAGGAGGAGGTGGAGGAGGAGGGAGAATAATAAAATTGTGGAGGAGGGAATACTAACATTGAGAAGGGAAAATAACGAAATTGAGGAGGAGGGAATAGAAAAAATGAGGAGGGAAACGTGGTAAACAAAGATAGCTTGCTTTCTTTGACTATTTTAATAGATTTCTTTCAAATCGCTGTGTATTTGACTCTTTTTGTTTTAAACGGTATCTCGTGTCTGATTTTATTGCTAGCAATTATTAGTCGCGTGTTTAATCAATTGATCCTTGTTAAGTTATTTGTTTTATAATAATACGTCAATATGGTCCCTTGAGGTTTTTCCTGTAGAGCTAATTTGTATTCAACTTTGGGCTTGTGAACTCGCATAATTACCTAACTAATGACGCGTGAAACGTTAAGACTTCAATAGTTTTTCATTCCCTCGAGATAGAAAGGAGAAAACAGTTCTGTAATAGTCAGACAAACTTGAAATAAAGCGTTTTCAGCTCCCCTTTGTGTATGTCTTGTTTATATATATCCGAGTTTTAGCGCTAAATATAAGATATAGGAAGCTGTTTCTCGCGTTGCTAGGTGATTGCTCTTATTTTCCTTTTAATTAAGTTACTTACCGGGCAAGTCTAGGCAAGCCTATTGTTCCTATTGTAGTAGAGAAACACTCATTAGTAAACCTATACCGAATAAGTATGCAGGGCGACACTTAATTAGTATGCAGGAAATCCAAATTAGTATGCGGGAAGGCAGTGAGCAGGCTTTTATGCCGTTCAAACAATAAAAATACGGCAACCAACCAGAAGGCTTCGTCAAACGAGACAGCCAATGAGCGTTTTTCTAATTCCGGTCAACCAATCAAAACAACTATGACATCATAGTACCCCGGAATACATATGACATCATCTTCCGAAAATAACTAAAACCTGTCAAACCGGTTATACCAACCATGACCGCCACAAGATAAAAATAGAACATGACATCATTGATAAACCCGTCAAACTGGATATACTTAATGAGATTCCACCGCAAGGTAATGAGATCTCTGCGCATTTTATTCATGAGATCAAGACAATAGCCTATGACGTCACCTAGTTAATGTATTCCTGCGCACGCTAATGAGATTCCTGTGCAAAAAAAAGGATAATTCGGTGCGCCCTATACTACTAGGAGGGGCGCTAATTTGAGGCTGGGCGCTTATTCGAATAAATACGGTATTCTACTTGAGCGTCGAGCACTTTTGGCGCTTTGTTATTGATCAGCAGGAACGGATTTGGTAGTACTAACTTATCAACTGCTTTTAGACTGCGAATTTTTTTTCTTTCTTTTTTGTTTTCTTTCTTTTATTTTTTCTGTCAGTTTCTACCGTATTTTTTAGACGTATTTTTCGATCCTCTCCCCAGTCTCACTCACTCTGTCCCCTCCCCCCCCCGCCTCCCCTTTTCCGAAAAAAAAAAAACAACAACAACAACAACAATAAAAATAGGGAAACAAAATAGAGTATAATACTAAAGCTAAGAAGAATCTTTGAACGAACGAATGGGAACACCTAAAAAGGAAACTTTCCTTATCCTCCGTAGCCTTAGTCCATGAAACGTAGACGCCCAAGCGGGCCTCCAAAACCTTACCTTTGTCTTTGCCACAAACCGAATAAGACTGAAAGCCTTAGCCTTAGTTTACTGGGGTAGAGGAATAGCGAGTTTTCTGTGTCTCTTAATAAGTAATTAGAGATATTGCAACATTCTGCCCTTGCTACGATCTACTATGCACCTCAAGGTACTTAAGATATATGACGCATATTCTGGGATACACTCGCCTCTCACCGCTCTTTGACGAAATGTTCCTAGCGGCAGATAGCGATGAGAGGAAGCTGTATCGCAGGCTTTTGGACACAAGGCTTTTCTACTATTTACATGGGTAAACCGGTCGCTCAACGGTTTTGGCAAATGGTGAGGAGAATTCAGGACTGATTAATTTTGATTCCGTTCGGTAATCGCGTTTACCATTTGCCTAAGTCAGTTTCGTTTAACGAAAAACGGCCGCGAAAGCCTGAAACTGATATTCAAAAAAGGTTTGAAGACATGAAATACGAACTTCCGCCTGAAAGTTTCCAACCAGGAAGACCAGGAAAATAGGCGAATGCCTTTTCAGACGTTCCGTATGTTTCAGGAATTTTCCACTGAAACGTCGAAAGCAACCCGAAACTGAGTTAATGGTAAGCCTTGCAAAGCACTAAAGTGTCCTCTTAGTTTGTTTTAATGGGTCATGTATATAGTCATGCAGTAGCTTCATGATTCATACACGTTGTCATACAAGTATATAGGCTCCTCTTTGGCATCCACCTAGCTCTTTTTTTTTTGAACCGGGGCAGGGTTAGTTTAGTCGGTAGAGCGTGTTCACTGCAGAGCGGGAGGTCGTGGGTTCGATTCCCGGGGCCGGACCAATACTCAGGGTCTTAAAATAACTGGGAAATGAAGGTACTCCCTTTGCACTGCAACAGGCTAGACCTTCGCGTGGCTCGGATGACCACGTAAAATGGCGGTCCCGTCTCCAGTTGCAGAATATAGTGTCCCCAATTAGTACTTTCGTGCTAAATACATTGACACTCAAATAAAGTGCATTTTTTTTTGAGAGCCCGCAAGGGTAAAAACTTCGAAAAGAACTATTGCACCAATACTTAGTCTAAAATATTTTTATTCTTTAAAATTGCTTCAAGGAAATTAGACTTTATAAACCAAATGGCATTGATTGGCGATGATTTAATTCGTAAATATCTCTCAATGCAAAAATTCATTCAGTAATCAGTTTTAGTTTTTAGATTTTGTTCTGTTTATATACCATTTTTTGAGGGAAATCGCCAGTCTGAAACTGAACATGAAAGTGTGTGGCGCTATCCCAGGGACCCTATATGTTGTATCTAAGGAAAATGCTGCAATCAATGAGAATCATAGGTTTACTGAACGATTTAATTTCGAATTGGCTTTTAATCTGCCTTTAAGTAAATTGTTTAAAGCATATCTGTAGGCAACACTGGCGTGACGGGCCGTGTCACGCTATTTTTACACACTGCAATGTCGCGTTTTTTTGCAAAATTAGGGTTGAACTCAACGTCTTGCGGGCTACTTAAAATCGTTTGCCCAGAGATTTGTTTCGATTTTCTGATAGATTGGGGCCTAGTAAGCAGTAGAAAGTCAATTTTCTGAATTTTAAGTTATAGCGCATTGTAAAAATTTGCATTTTTTATCCGTATAATTTTGAACGGTAGAAATGGTCAATAGGGAACTATTTTTAACAAACCTTTTTGGCCACAACATTATTACAGCTTTCACAAATTTATCGACTTATAAGAAAGAAAGGGTCATAAAAACTATTCGTGTTTTTAAAGGCTGCCAAATCGTTGTGGTTTGACGTACGAGTCAATGGAATTTGTGTAAAATTTCGCTTTACCGGAAGTGGATTTTGAGCTCTGAACGGACAAAATGCGTTTTCTCGAATTTTAACAAAAGAATACGTTATTTGGGAAAACTAACTACAGAATGTTTCATTACTCATTAAGGGTTATCGATGAGCCAAATATAAGCGAAATCAAATTTTGAACTTGTGCCGACCGTGGGTCGATATTTACGGAAAGCCGCTCTTAACTTCTGAGACGTCAAAGAACGAGTGGTGTAAAACGGGACGTTTTAAAGCAGACGACAGCAGTGAAATTGTTGTAATTTGTTGTAATTTGTTTACCCACAGATCACTAAGGAGTTCATAACAACTCGTTGAAACGTGTCCGTGCGTTCCAGATCGAATTGGAATTTGGAAGTGTTGGTTTTTAAGGAGAGGGGAAAACCGGAGTACCCGGAGAAAAACCTCTCCGAGCAAGGGAGAGAACCAACAACAAACTCAACCCACATATGGTGTCGACGCCAGGATTCGAACCCGGGCCACATTGGTGGGAGGCGGGCGCTCGAAAAAAGAATTTTTCTAAAACACAAGACAAAACACTGACTCTTCCCTGTCAATTATGGACGAGTTAGGCATAAATGCGTCCGTCCCAGTTTACGGTGTCCCGTTTTTATACTAGACGCATACAACGTCTTAGACCCTAAAGTCGTCTGTTAAGTGCGTCTGAACCACTCACTTAAATGGAGACGTTAAAGTCGTTAGACATTAGATGTCTTATTAACCGTTTTTATAATAGACGCAAAAGTCGTCCTAAGATGTCGACACTGACGTCTCTAGCATGAAAACGGCCATTCCTTATTAGTTCTTTGAATGGAGCATTATACATTTCTGGGAAACTGCCCACTTACTCCTCCTCTAAGCGCACATTTTGCCCCAACTGAGAAGTAAGTGTTAATGTTGGCTTAAGGGAGGGGTAGGTGGGAAGTTTCCCAGATACGTATAATGATCCGATCTTTCCTTATTTCATTACACTAGCTGTATGTTGTTTGTTGCAGGTGGTGGTTGGTGGGCGTTGGCTAGTAACGCACGTCTTTATTTTGAAGATGACTATAGTAGCAAGCGCATTGGCAGTTGGTGTGCAGTGGATAGAAACCCGCAGTGGCTGAAAATTGACTTGGGTCAGATGAAAACCATCACCGGAATCGCCACCCAAGGTTATAAACTGAAAGTCATAATTGCACTGTACACATACACTGTAAATAAGAAAGCTCTCTTTTAGCCCTAAGAGTGGGGCCGTTTCGGTGAGTCCAATACAGTCCTATTTTTGGCGTCTAATTTGGCTTCCTTAAACAGGGCCAATACAGTTTAATTACCTAGGGCTGATTTGGACCCAAAGGCTAAAGTGAGTCCCAGCGTGGGCGGGAACAGCTTTGATGGGGCTGTTTGGGTGTAAATTGTGCTCAAATGACTCGAGGAGATCCTGAATCAGACTCTGGCCTGAGAGGCTGAAGTGGCACTTTGGGGCTGGAAAAGATCTTTTTAATTTACAGAGTAGGTTAACCTTGTGTTTCTCGCAGGAGTAAAAAATCTGAAGCTTGTCCGATGATCTCTGAGCTTAGTCGGAAATCTCAGTATTAACAGCAATAAGAAATAGCAGGAAATCATTTATATAGCGCATCATATATATCCTTTCCGTTTATGGCGCTTTACGATATAAAGGAGGCGTTCGTTAAAGACTTAAAAAAGAATCAATCACGTAACATGTGTAGGGTGCTCGTCTGGGGTCTTGCCTTAAAGAACGACTTGTTCCAATTCAATTTAACTTATTCTTTTCTTAGGACGTGACGTATTTACCGAACATGTCGCGAACTACGAGCTTGCCTTCAGTGCTGACGGCAGCACGTGGAAGAACTACGAGGAAAATGGACGATCAAGGGTGAGATTAATCTGGTACAAGGAACTAAACATTATATGGGCTTAGTGTCTTTTAAAACAAAATAATATTTTACCCTGTCTCAGGCTTTCCTCCCCTTTACAAAGTTGAAAATCATTAAAGTTTAAGCGTTGCAAAATTAAAGCAAGCCTTTTAAACAGCAAGCGAGGGGTTTATACTGTCGATACTAATAAGAAAATCAGAGAAGTTCCAAGGATTTTTAGCTGATGTTGTTGCTATCATTCACGGTTAGATTGTACTTAAGCTTTAACGTATTTTCGTATCTAGGTATGTGACGGTAACTGTGACAACTTCACACCGGTTTTAAACAGGTTTAATCCGGTTCAAGCTCGTTACGTGAAAGTGCTGCCCCATGATAATCCTTCCTCCTGGGTGTGTATGAGGGTTGAGCTGTATGGTTGTGACCCTTGAGGTAAGTTGCTTTGATTCCAAATCAAGGTTGTTATTGCAGTGCAACACTATGGGGTTTCTCCAGAGAGTCTAATTAAAGTTCAAACCGCCTTGAACAGCGCAATGAAAAGCATGCACGTCAGGAAGCTTGGCAGCTTTTATTCGAATAGTAGTCACACTTTAAACTCTGAAGTTAGGACTACATTGTTCAGCGGAATTAAATACTAATCCTATAACAATAAATTAAAAAACCAAACATCCTGAGCAGCAATATATAGCCAAATTCGGAGAGTGGAAATACGAAGTGAGACTGCACTGCATTATTTCTAAGACCTCCTAAATACTTATATTTTTATTGCATTTGTTATTACAGGAATAACGGCAAGAAAATTTAGTGCAGCACGTGGAATAAATGATAGACAAGTATACAATTATGCAGAGAAGTTCTAAATTCTATTTATCTTCACTGGAAGCAATAAACCTGAAACTTTATGTTTGCATTGTGATGTGAAATATACATATGGTACGCATGGAGAAATTTGAATTTAACGTGTGTACTAAGATCTTATTTTGATCTCGATGAGACAGGTCACCCCCAGGGGTAGGGGGAAAGGGTATACCTCAAGCTACAGGTATATACTTTGTAACAAGGGGATGCTCTGCCCGAAAGGGCTTCCATTTTCAAGTAGAAGAGTGTAGGGAGGATTGCACGAATTGAGGAGAGAACTAAAAGTGCATCCAAGAAAACTCATTTTTAGGTGTTCAAAACAGTCTTAAAAGTGCCTCCATATAATCAAACGGTTGTCCATTTGAATAATTCAAAAGGCTACTCGAGAGAAGAGCTTCTTAAAGTCACTCAGTAAAACAAAAGATTTCTGTTTCTGGTTTGTGAAAGCGTTCCCACCTTCTTTGGAGGTTTACCCTGCGATCAAAGGCCCTTCCAGATCAAAGTGTAATGGAAGTTATTACTGTCACAAAAAATTATTTTAGGATTACTTTCATCTTTGATGCAGTGATATGTAGTATTAACTGTTCAGCACTTTTTGAAAATTTGTATATAACTGTTATCTTTTTTCGTGTTGAATATCAGTAATGTTCTTTTTCGTCAAAAGTGGTGTACAAAATGATATAGCTTCGTTCATCTGGGGAGAGAAAATCTTTGTTCATTACCTTGAGTACCCCCCCACCCCCGCCACTCTGGGCAATTGAGACAAAATGAATCGTCAGTTATGTCACTATGAAAGAGTCCATATCAAATGACCAAGAGAATAAAACCACACAGTGAACAAACAGCTTTGGTGTTGGTGATGGATGAAATTACAGCACCTGCAGACTGTCTATATACAGGCTACACCAAGCGCAAACAGAGTGTTCCAAAAACTATGACAAGCCTGAATACCAATATAAACAGAATTCGAAACCTTAATTCAGCCATCAAAATTGTTCGGAAACTTACAGGGATTAAGTATCATTACACGAGCTCACGTTGGTTATGAGTATGCTATGATGATCTCATCTAGCTAACGGGCGTGGGTTAAAAAAATGTGTTATTGAAAACAATTAATTATTGGTTAACTTACATTTAACAACAAGCATTGTTAAATGTAACCAGTTATTTCAAATTTCGAAAAGCAGAAGACTCCTTATCTCGCGAATAGTGACGTGTAACGGACTTTGGGTGCCAGAGATTTTTTTCCATTTCCTAAATCCAGATAGTTCGCGGCGAAAAAGCGCCAAAGAAAAGTTTTTTGCAAGCTCAATATCTTGAGAACGGACCTCTGGAGCCAAGATAACAAGGTGTAATACGGTCCAAATAATAGCCAATCATAGCTCTAAAAGTAAGGCATTTTGCTTTATGTTTTAGATTTTGACAACAACATAAAACTGATTCTCAATAAGAAGATATCATTTTGGAAAAATTTGCTTAGAAATTATATGCAGTATGTTAAGTAAAATTCACTTGGCAGTGTTTGTGCTTAATAACTAAGTTTAGCTAGACTTAAAATCCCTTTGAGGCCTTTAATTTATATGTAATACGCAATTTCCGATGACAGACACCGCAGGAGAAATTCTTGCCAACCATGGACCAAAGGTGAACATATCTTTAGGCTGTACTACAACAGAAATTATTGAGATTTGCGCACTCCTCCCCCGATTACAGCTCAGATTCTACCTGTCAATAATTTTTGTCGATTTAATTGTCAAAACAGCAAAAAGGTGAGACACCAGCCTCTTGCATCTGATTGACGCTTGAGGTGTAATTATACTACTATTTTGTTACGGTCTATAACCAGCTGACGAGGCTGATCATGTTCAAATGACACAGTTACTCGCCAGATAGAAACTAACATTTCTTCTTAAAAACAACATTACCTGATACGTTGACAAAACCAAAAAGTAACT
Organism: Porites lutea; assembly: GCF_958299795.1. Classification (NCBI taxonomy): domain Eukaryota; kingdom Metazoa; phylum Cnidaria; class Anthozoa; order Scleractinia; family Poritidae; genus Porites; species Porites lutea. The sequence goes on along the minus strand of NC_133214.1, from coordinate 13,650,891 downwards.
ATTTAGACATGAAATAAGAGCTGCACGTAGAATTTCCGAAAACAATGCCTGTGGATCTTAAACACAAGCATAGTTTGAACAGCCGGTGAGTTGTTACCTGATGCCTTAGAAACCTGTGTAAATGAAAGATACGATAAACAAATGTGTAAGGGGGACAGCGAGACTTGATAATTCAGTTCTATTGGACACCCACAAGTGATAGCCTGGCACCTAATTTATTAAAGAGTAAGGTAAGATCAATAGTTTGCTACGTTTCTTTCCTTTATCCTTTCATACGTTTAAGTTTAAATTAAGTTTACTTTTAAAAACATTTTAAAATGGTCAAAATGGCTCTCTAATAGTCATCTTATATCCCTAAATTGTCTAGAAATGCTTTAAGGGAAACTAAGCTTCTTAAAACTATGCAATAAAACTCCAGGAACCACAAGTTCAGCTAAAATTCCCTCATGCCACTTGACAGAAAAAAGTCTTACCAGTCGATTTAAATGTTCTTAAAAGATAGCCAGTCTTAACGTCTTAATGATGCTGACAGTTTCGATGACTGTCAGCCATATTTATCAAAACTTGAAAAACATTAAAATTGTCAGAAGCCTTAAATAGGCTTCTGAAGGTGTTAATTATTATTGCGATAAACGCGCGAAGTCACTCTGTAGACGCCCCCTCCCCCCCCCCCCCCCCGCCGGTTTGACTTTGCGCGTTTGATCGCAATACTTAACACCTAAGGCTTCTGACACTTTAAATGTTTTTCAAGTTTTGATAAAGATGGCTGACAGTCATCGAAACTGTCAGCATCATTAAGACGTTAAAACTGGCTATGTGTTAAGAACATTTAAATCGACTTATTAACTTCACTAGCCTGATGAATTTCTTCAAAAAAAAAAAAGTCTTACCAATGGCAACACGTGTGCATGCAGCGTTACCGTTACAAAATCTTTAAGAGACTGTCGTCAAGGCTTGCGTTATATTTTGAATTTTAATGGGCCAATTGTATGACAACGTTCCCGAAATATACCTGACTTTTATCCCATGTTTTAAAGACCGGAAAAATGATTGGTAACGGAAGTTTCAATTCTACCTTTTCTGCTAGATCTTTAAATGAAATTAATAACACTGAAAGACCATGCCTACTCCATCCTACTCCATAAAAATCTTCACTAGTTCATCCGTTACTACAAAATTCAGCACGAATCACTTTTCATCTTTTCCTATTGTAATTTTAGTAACAGGCCTTTGCTCTTCATATAATGCATTGCGTATCTAAAGGAGCAAAATTAGTAATATTTACCCGATACAAGTCATTCGCGACATTTATTTCTAGGCCATTAATTTGTGATCTGCCTTAACGGAAACGGAAGTTTCATAAAAATCGCGGACACCAGTTCACTGTAGTCAAAAGCAACAAAACTGATCTGCAGTGAGAAAAGTTAGTGTAGGAATCTAATTTAAGTCCTTTCACAGAATTGTATCGATTAGTATCCATGCGGTATTGCGCGACAAGCAAAAATATACCGCAACATTCTATACCCACGTGCACCCTCTCTGCGGACATAGCAAAATGCATGACACATTTGACCTTGATTCCCTTAAAGCTTACTGCATACAGGATCCGGTCAGGACCTGACAGGATCAGAAATAGGCCCTGTTGCTATTTATTTGGGCATATTTTAGGTATTTATCAGCGAAATGATTATGGGAAACGATTTGAGTCCGCAAATATTGCCATGGACACCAAAACATGGTACCTTACCCAATTAACTTGAAATGAGTGTGTAACACATTTAGTAACACACTTACATTCTACCCTATCTTTCAGATGGAAAGTACATTTTTCCTTTTGTTCTTTGCCTTGTGCGCATTTACATCTTTGGTGAGGTGTGCAGAGGAACCTCAAAAGGGAGGGGCAGAGCAACTACCAGGTAAGGGAAAAGTCTCAATTAACTGAAATATTCCATAACCTCACCAACAAAAATTCTCAAATAACTGTGAATAATCGCTGGTTTTACCAGAGCATAAGGTGTTGGTCAGCTATATTGATGGCTGTTGGTGTTTAGGCCACTCTGAGTTGCCCCAAGCTTCTGTTTCAAAGCGAGTCTAAGTGCCAAGCTGTTGGTATAAATGATTTTTGGAAGTGGCCCATTGCGCAAAATCTCCCGATCTCACCTTAAATGACCCCTGGGCCTAGCGCGACTTTCAACCAAGGTCTTTAGTTAATGGGTAAAATCATGCTGACTGGAATAAAGACCTTGTCTCAGGTTAGCCTGTGTCAGGTTCTCAGAGACTAGGTAGGGGTGTCTCGAAAACAAGTTTATTGTGGAAAAATGTGACGCGCGAGTGTTTTCCAATCAGTTTCACAATCTCTGCAAAATACTATTTTGGAGCTTGGAAATGCTAAACTCAGGTCAGATGATCTCGTCTTTTGCCAGTGAAGTAAAGCTGTCCGTCTATAGTCTCTGGCCTTATTGACGCCAATTAGAAGGGAAAAGAGAAGACCCCTGGTGTGAGTCGAAAAGAACAGGGCAGGTAGACTGCGGTCAAGTGCGGTATCATGGTCTATCTGCTATTGGGTTTGGGTGGGTGGAGTCAGATCACACATGGGATAAAACAGCAGCCAATTGCTCCTTAATTTGGTGACGTCCTATCACCCCCTCAATTCAGCCATCAGCTTCGAGGGATAGAAGAATCGGAACCAGTAATTTTCCTTCTTTTAGGCACCTTCAAAATGTCTATTTTTGTATGCTCTTCTTGGTAGATTCACACCACAGCCCTGGAGGTGCAACATCTCTTTATGGCGGGGACATCAAATTCACACCGAAACAAAAGGAAAACATGAAAAAGTACGGAACTCCGAACGGTCCACAAACACGAGCAGCCAGCAACGTAGACAGTGAAAGGTGGCCCAACGCTGTCATTCCTTACGTATTTGATTGCTCTGTTGGTAAGCTAAATAACTAGAAATACGTTAAGCTACATAATAAACTTTCGTCTTACTAGCTGTCTACATTTCACTTGAACAAGCATTGCAAAGACAAACATAATCCTTGTGGTTTGTAACGGTCAGCTAACCAGCCGAAGTGGTGACTGTGGTCGGTAATATCAGCTTAAAAAGTTATCTATTTGTAAACCTTTTGTGGGGTACCAGATCCCCATTGTATTGGAACCTGTAAAAATAAAACAAGGTTTCTTTAAAAATTTACCCGATCGAAGAGCTTAGAAACTTCTGCGAAGCATTGGTAAACCTCCTTTAGCTAAATGTCGTACAGAGGTCAACCGTTACTTATTTCGTTTTTCTTTTGTTAGCCAACATGGAAAGCGCGGTCGCCGCAACATTGCAAGCTATGAGGATGTGGGAGAGCAAAACATGCATACGCTTTGTTGAGCGAACCACGGAGAAGGCTTATCTTGAGCTCTTCAGAGGACAAGGGTGAGTCAGGGAGTTGCAAGTGCTTGGCCCCGCCCCACCCTTCCCTATTTACTGATTCAGTTTGCTGCCATTTTTTTAAAACAATGTTAGAGACCTTAAGATTTGAGGAGGAGAACGACTACGAGAACGAGATTTAATTTAAAGTTTTTTTTGCGCATTATTAAAAAATAGACACCCCAGAAAGCTTAATTGTATTTTGTTTTCCACCAGAAAGAGATGGTGCTGTTATCGTTATTGAAGAAGGTCGATCGCAAAATGATAAAGCTTCTAACATTTGATAACTGGTTTTCACCACTACAACATTAGGTACCTTAAGCAACGACGACAGCGACGGCGTGAAAACGAAAAAACTGAATTTGCGTTCCTTCAAACTTATTATCGTCTATTTGCACCCATCCAATATGTCAAATGCAGGCGACTTTTCCTAGAGTTGAATTCTAAAGGATTTTATTCATGTTCAAAAAGAGGAAGGAAATTTCGTCGTCGTATGTCCACGTCCTCCATAAAACGCCAAATTAGGAGGTTTCACGTCGTGGTCGTGCAGTGGACGTCAAAGAAATGTACTTAAGAGCGTGATGCACGTGCAGAGTTGTTGTTTTGGTCATTAAACCTATTGTTTTTTGAAGTTGTTGTTGTGTTCGTCGTCGTAGCTGCACTAAAACTAGTAGTATAATGACGAAGCCTATCACGTTTTCCCGCCAAAATGAGGCTGGTCCACGCGTGCGCACTAATTAGTATTGAGAAAATCTCGTACTCGTAGTCGTTCTCGTCTGAGAATCTAAAGCTCTCTATTATGTGGCAGCACGGCCTACATGTTTCTAATGTAAAATATTAAACTCATGCAAGGAGGAGTGCGCCATGTTTTTTGAATCAACGCCCAGAATGTGGATCGAGTTTTTGTTTCAGTCAGTTCTCAAATGATCAATACATTCTTAAAGAAATTCAAAGCAAAAATTGAAAAAGACAATTAAATTTCAACCCTCGTTTACGCACGATAATTTGAATTTTTTAACTCCTTTTCTTTTCGTCCCTTGTTTTCTTTTGCAAATTTTTTCGTGAAGGTATTTACTTCTGAAGACAGTGACAACGGATTGTCTTTGTTTCACCATTTTTTATTTCCAACTTTGAATCATGCTCTTATCAATCGTTTCTTTTTTTGTATATTATTCTTAGTTGCTGGGGTCACGTGGGTCATCATGGCTACAAGACCCAGATCTCTATCGGCGATAACTGTGATTTCCAACACGTGATGGAACACGAGCTAGGTCACACAGTTGGATTCTGGCACGAGCAGAGCAGGCCAGATCGAGATAATTACATCAGTGTCATATGGGAAAATGTTTTAGATGGTAACTATAAGAAGAGATTTTTCCCAGTATGATAAACGCCAAATTAAACTTCCTTCTTTCATTTTGCATCGTCGAGAAAAAATAAATAAGGTATTGACCTCTATTATGATTTATAAGTGAAAATATGATCTGAGAAATACAGAGCGCTTTCACGGACTATGGACCAATTTACCTCACGACGGATGAAGTATGACACTAATTTATCTCTTTTTTTTACGAGAAATTGTCTTGACTGCACCTTTTTTATCTATCCTTTTCCCCATCATAAAATCTTATTAATCTCTTTATATTAATCTTGTAAATTCTACATTAAGTTAAAATTGCATTATGACTGTTAATAGTAAAAGTATACTTGGAAATTATTTGAAAGTTTTCAAAAAGCCAAGTCATTAATACTTTGCCCGATTTGAAGCCAGTGAAGGTGAACTAGTGGTTTGGATCGTGGAAAATGTAGCAAAAGTCTATGTATTAGAATTCATCAGGAACACGCAGAATAAAGTCTCACATGGATTGGAAGGTGTAATACCCCGGTCATGTAAAAGCACTTTCAAGAAAATCGTCTATGGCTTTTTATTTTTTCAGGATTGGCAAGTGCGTTTGAAAAGCGTAAATGGAACACGGAGGTGGTAGATTTCGGAGTGCCGTACGACTTTGCCTCTATCATGCACTATCCCTTCACAGCTTTCTCCAAAAATGGCAAACCCACCATCCGCAATATTGTTGATATGCAAGGAAAAACACCTTACATTGTATTAAGTGATGGAGATGCAAGACAGACAAATGCTATGTACAAGTGTAACGGTAAGGAAATACTGCATTTGTTGCGAGTTAACACGGAAAATCCGTTACGTTCCAAATAATTTGTAGAAATAGCCTCCCTACGAAGAGGAATTAATCTGGATTCCTGAATCTGGGAAATTTTTGCTTGCGGAATCCGGAATCCAGGAAAATTCAGTACTTGTGAAATCCGGAATACAGCTCAAGGAATTCGAATTCCCACTAACGACTGGAATTCAGAATCCACGTTCCACTGACATATACTGGAATCCAGAATCTAAGACTGTCTTGGATTCCCTTACATGGGGCAAAAATAGACACAATTCACCCCCCCCCACCCCACCCCTGCCAGTAGATAGAACACTAAAGCGGCTTGTATAGGATAGATGGGTAGTCGATACAAAACTTAATCAAGAAATCAAATGAATATCATGATGTTGTAGTTCAATTTTAAACTTGAAAGTCGGTGGGATCACCTGCAAACATAAACTAAAATAAGCCTTCGAATACAGCCGTCTGTCCTCTGTCCTCCCTTCTCGCTCCTCGCCGCTAGGGGCGTTTCGGAGCGAGGAGAGACAAGGAGCGAGGACAGGCGCCTGTATTTAAAGTCAGAACAAAATCAAAACAAGAAGACAAACTAAGTATACTTGACAAAATTAGCAAAATACTGATGCAATGACGTGTTTTATTTATTAAGTTGTCATGGCAAAGAGAGCCATTGATCGATTCAGTTCATTTAAGCCAGCGCCTCGTGTGCAGAAAAGAAGTAAGTATTACTAATAATTAACCCTGTAAACCCTAGTATCAAAATTCAAATTCTCATTCATTCTATATATTCCCTATAGAAGCAGATGGGAGAAGTTGTAAAAGTGAAAATATAGTTTATCTTCTTTGATCCAGTCCTTATTTCTCTGTACCACTATGTTTTATCTAGCAAAAATATTTCAAGGAGAAATTTGATGCTGATAACTCGTGGGACCTAACGAGTTAACTACAAATATGTTTCGTGATAATTCATTTCACACGTCTTAAGTATATTATAATCCAAACAAAAAAATGTGTTATTTGAGTAAATTTGCATTTTCTTGAATTTTATTCTAGGCTGAACTCTATTTCTGCTGCTTTCGCAGCTCCGATCTTATCTCTTTCCGAGAAGACAAACTTTTTGGAAGGGAAACGCTGATTTTCACTGTTAAACTATTCAGTCATAAACAGTGCGCAGATGAACAGTGTCCGTAAGGTGGAGTTGATGATACAGGGGAGTTTGTGACTCGGGACACAGAAAAATGTCGAACCAGTGTCCGTATTAAGCGGGTAAATTGTAGAACAAATATATTAGCTTTTCGTAGGGACAAATGAGACTGTCCGTTACTGAGATAAGTGGGTGTCCGTAAAGAGGGGTGACTACTGTAATGACATAAAATTTAAATTTCATTATTCTTCTCAGGTAATCAGTGCACTGACAAATCAGGCAGATGTGCTTCATATAAGAAAAATGGCCTGTGTACTGCGCATGCGGATAATATGTTGTATTGGTGTCCTGTGACTTGTGATATGTGTAGTTCAGGTAAAGTTTTCAGTTGTTGTTTGCAAATGTAAATATAAAGATAAAGATATTTTATTCGTATAGCGCTTAAATCAAATACATATTCTAAAGCGCTATATTGTTGCCGACAATAGCAAACACATAACAAATAGTACACAAAGAGAGAATAAATACAAACCAAAAGAAAATAAAGAGAGGGGGACATGAGAGTAGCAGATAACACCAATGATCAAGCTTCTAGTCGTAGAATCCTCAGTGATTTTGGGCGGCATAATAAGCATTTAAAGTATTTTTTCCAAAGTCACGTCTTTCGCCATGACGTCAGCCGCCTGACGTTTTCACCTGTCTACCTCCTGCAGAGGCTTTCCCAAGGCTTCGCGAGGAGCATGGGACAAGCGAGAAGCACGAGAGCTGGAGACAAGCTAGAAGCGCGAGAGAGGAATGATGGGAACGAGCGCACTGCACGAGGGGGGAGTGATGGGAAGTAAAACTGGAGAAGAGAGAAAGGCGAATTTGTTAGTGGCTTCTTTTTTCTCCCCTTGTTATCACTCCTTTCGCCCCCGCTTTCCTCAATAATTAACTCAAATATCCCCCTAAAAAGTGATTGCGAGCAACTGGCCACGAGGCAGCCAAAGTGTTACCCCGCCAAAACTTTCGCAGGTCATTTGGACGATGTTCAAGTCTTTTGGGTGTGCATGAGAAAAAAGGCTTATTGCTTCTGGCGTACTTTTGTAATGTAAAAACGGTTTTACTGTATGTTCTTGTTTCTTTTGGCTGTAGATTCCTGCATGGACAAAAATGGCAACTGCCCTATATGGGCAAAAGACGGACACTGCCAGTCTAACCCTGAGTCCATGAATACCAACTGTGAACACAGCTGCAAAGTCTGTGGAGGTAGGAACTGCTAGTTATGCTTGTTACACATTATACGACAGAGAGACCGGACAAGGTTTAACTAGACTGTCCACTGCCCCATTTTTCCACAAAATCGTCGGGATCGAGCCCGTTCCCTTTAAGGGTGACCTGTACTGTACTGGGGATGAGTACAAAAACTTCTTAGGTGGCAGGGGATGGTTTGGGACTTAGGGAGGCAAGAAAAATAGCGACAGCGCTCGATCTCGACGATCTTACTGAAAAACAGGCGACTATGAACAGTCTAGGATTGAAATGGACATTAGCAGTTTTTTCAGAATTTTGACTTTTAGTTTGATTGAGATCTCAGATCTGTCAAAACAAAGGGACAGCTGAGAAATAGCTGAAATGTTGATCAATAGATCTTTGAGTTCCCACAATTCATCTGATTAAGGGAGACTAGTCAAATAGGGCAAGTTTTCCGAAATGATGAAGCTGTATATAAAGTACTAATAGCGATCTTAGGATACGAGGATGGCGACGGCACTGAGAACGTAAAAAAAAAACAATAGTTTTAACAAGTCCATATCATACTTTTCTTTGCACATTTCGTTGCCGTGACTGCACGACTGCGACGTGAAAATCCCTAATTTCAACTCGTTTTGCAGCAACATTACAAAACACGTTGCACGTTTTTGTTACCCGTTTTACGGTAGCTGTAAGGTCACTAATTCCAGGGAACTTACTTTAATTTCACGTATTGTCTCTCTGGTAGGTTCTACGTCACCCCCAACCGCACCTCCAACTCAACCTCCAACCACGGAGTCACAATGTATGTAAAATCGTAATACCTCATTGGGAAGTTGATTTTGTCACCCATATTTAAGGTTACTCTACCTGCGTCGCCATTTCTTCTCCGACTACACAGTCCTCGTACATGTCAGGAGTTCACAACCCGGTGCGACCAACGCCCATCTAGGACTTTGTCACTCCGTTTTCACGGACCAGTTTTATTTTTATAGTCATTTCACAGCACGTTTCCCGTGAACTGACGAAAGCTGACCGCTCTGTCTATGAGCCCATTCAAAAGGAAAATAGTATTTAGGTCTCTAGGTTTTGCTGAATGATTATACTAAATTCGCGCCAAAATAGTTCTAAAAATAGACTGGTCGGTGAAAACGGCGTGACTCGATTTCATGGAAGAGACTCACTCCGGGGTTATGGTCCCCTGTGTATATACATTTGTTATCTCTTGAAAGTTGATGTAATGTTACCTATTGCTTCTCTGGCAGGTTCTACGTTACCCCCTACCGCACCTACGACCACCCAGTCACCATCTACTGGCCAACCATCCCCATCGCCTCCTACTGGATCCCCACCCCCACCCACTGGATCTCCAGCTCCTTCCCTGGGCACTGGTAAGACGGATTTTCTTAAGATTACTATTACAGGGGGAGGCTAATTGAATCACTGGTGACTCCGTAGTTCCATCGTTGCCTACAGTTAAGAATAATAACAGGTATCACCTGCAGTAAATTAAATATCGCAAGAATGCGCCTTTACTGTACGTGACCATCGTCAAACCGGTTCTTCAAAGAACACTTTTTTTACATAACGACAAAACTGTTTGTCCCAAAGATGGAAAAAGTCATACAGTTAGTACCTATATAATACAAAACACCTCTGTAATGTGGACAGTTGTCTTGCTTCATACGAGCCCTGTTAACTTCATGTTTGAACATAGAAAACAGCCGGCCGTTTCGCAACGACACCGCATACCGCTGATTTGCTAGCCTACCCCGCTGACGTTGTTTTGGTTCGTCACGTAATTCAACGTGTGACGTAATTCAACGTGTGACGAAGCCCCGTGTGACGTCTGCATGGGAAGCTACTGGTTTGCAAGCGAAATTATGTTTACGGAACGAGCACAGAAATTCCATGTCAATGAAGTGTTAATACCCAGATCTGGGTAGTGCTTCTGATTGGTCGTGCCGCAATGGAAATTTGCTTTAATCAATCAGAAGTACTACCCAGATCTGGGTAGTGATACGTCATCGTTATGGGTTTCTTCCCTCGTTCCTTGGACGTTATTTCGCAGGGAAACCAGAGGCCAGGCGTCGCAAAATTTTGGCTGTTTCTTAGAGTAATACCGAGGCCATTTTCTGTACTATCTAGCAAAATGGAAACCCAAGACACCTTCAATTAACCGTTAAAGCGCAATGAATTCGGTTCCCTCCTAAGGCGGCTAAGCAGTATGCTAAAAGAATAATAATGTAAACCGTCAGTCAACTTTCTGATGCTCTGAGACCCTCAGAGACTCACTAGACTTAACCACATTAGCGGGCTTACCTCTTTCATGATGAATTATCGCAGGCTTAAGATGTGCAGACAAGAGGGCTAGTTGTCCCAGTTGGGCAGCGTCCGGCCAGTGTTCAAAGTCAGGATGGACCTTCAGAAACTGTCTCATCAGCTGTAAAGCAAAATGCGACAACCAGCCCATACAGCCAACAGGTTTGCGTCATAAAACTTTGCGAGAATTATAAAGAAGTATGGAGTAAAACCGTTAACTCTCGTTTTTCTGGATCTAGTGTTTTAAAATAAATTTGAATTTTCTTACAAAAATGCTTTCTTCGTGTTAGTTTTGCCACGTAAAATTTGTTTTACAGCTCCAGTTTAAGCCACACCCAAAAAGGGTGGCTTGCGTGTTAGGAAATTATTGCGTCAATGTGGCGGGAAAACTCGTCACGTGATCTGAAAACTGAACTTTGCACGAGAGCCAGGAACCGTGTAGTCGTTCGGAGTAGTGGAACTTGTCGAGTGTGTAGATTGAGTGTAGATCATCGAAATTTTTACGCGAATTGTTGTCGATGAATTCTTCAAGTGTAGGACAGAACAGACTTCAGAATTCTAAAATATGAACCTGTGAAGAAATATACTTTCAAGGGAGTGAAGAATTAACGCTAAATAGAACTGGTTGTATCACACACATAATTTGTGACACTGCTTTGGAGGATTGGTGTCTCAGTGGTGACGTCATTTCAGAAAGACCCAAAGTTTCAGTGCTTACTAGCGTGTTAACAAATGGTATCCAATACGTATGTACGTACATCGGCTGACTGTCTCCCTTTCTAGAAGACTTAGTATATTTTTTGAACCTCGTTTGGCGTAAGGAGGAAAAAAACTTTTTTTAACTTTCTATAGTAACGTCAAGATTTTTAAAAAAGATATTTTTTACCAAAATTTTGTCTTCCTAAAAAAAAGAACACTGGCATAGTTTTTTGGTCTTATCTTTTAGGTTCATGCGCAACTCCTCTTGGACTTGGCTGGGATTACAAACTGCCTGACAGTGCTTTTAGTGCTTCATCCGAAATGTCACCAGGTAAAGAATAACACGTGTGGCTTGTTCTACCACGAAAAAAGCGGGAAATCCCTCGCGGGTGAGAAAGGCCCATTGTCTTTGCCGCTCGCGGAGCTTGTCTTATGATAAAAATTCCAACAATTTTTATCACAACTTTAAGGATAGAGACACAATACCTTTTTCTTCCCTTTTTTTGACATATTTCTCCCTCTGTTCGTTGACGATTTGTTTCTTTAACTCTTTAGTCCCCAGAAGTCGTGAAAGTCAGGTTTCGACAAAAAATTCAGATTTAACTTTGTAGAAATACTGAAAAACGAGTGTTATCTTATGAAAGTGCTTCTGCAGAGGTTTCATTTGAAAGGTCAAGGATTTCGTCCACAGACTCAAAAATTAGAAAAAGATAATGACTGCATCAAGGACTCTGAAGAGTAATCGGTAAATCACTGATTTACTGATCTCATTTTTATGATGAAGGGGGAGGTTGGGTTGCCGGTGCAAAGAATGCTCGTTTGTACTTCGAAGACAACCACGATCAGAAGAGAATTGGAGGCTGGTGTGCTTCCAGTAGAAATCCTCAGTGGATCAAAGTTGATTTGGGCAGAGTCAAGAAGATCACTGGAATTGCTACACAAGGTGCTTGTAATATAAGGCTGTGTCATGCTTTTTGAGAATTCTTGTAGAAAATGTAATTCAGTGTTATCCTGAGATCGCGTTTTTTATTTCTCTTTGTCGTTTTTGTGTGTGGTAGTGTATAAGAATTCCTTAAACCAGTCAATCCATTGCCACACTAATCATAACCCCAACCAACAACATCAAAACAAAAAGAATAATAAAATGACGACGGCAACGATGATGATGATGATGATGATGATGATGATGGTCGAAAAGTATCAAAATCTTAACAGAGAACTAATGCAAATCTGTGGAGTTTTGTCCCTATTGTCATTGATGAACTGGGTACATTGGCGCAAACTTTTCAAAAGAGACTAGAACAAGATTAGGGTAAACGATCTACAGGATTTACTGCAAGTTATGCACAAATAAGGGACTGGCGAACGTTGGACACCTTAGGCCACCGGTCGTGGCTAGATACCAACATAACGATGAACAGGATAATGATGATGATGATGAATGATGATGATAATGACGCGATAGCAACAATCCTTGAGCTACAGACAAAACAGAACGAAAAATAATAGCCGTGTCTTGTTTATTCACCCATCACCCTAAATCTCTACCATTCCCTGCTCCTTAATTTAATTTATTGCCTCCAGCAAATTAAAGACGGTGTGACTTCATTCGGCATGCATGGTCAGTGGAGATGAATAAATGTTTACTCACACATGCTTTGATTACTGGACCTATAGCTATACCTTCTTCCTTCTGTCAGGTCGCGATGTTTTCTATGAGCACGTGAAGAAGTATGAGCTGGAATTTAGCACCGACGGTGTGTCTTGGCAACCATACGAGGAGGGTGGGGCGAAAAAGGTAAATTTGTTTCCCTTATTAGTAAGGGGAGTTAGGGGGAGAGAGCCCGGGAGAATATGGGCGGGGGGTGTAAGAAGCGAGAGAGGAAAGGGCGGGAGGTAGGAGTTCTAAAAGGATGGCAGGCGGGATTTATCGGGGACATATTACGCAACAATGCTTAATATTACGCAATCGAAAAAGGGGTAAAGGGAGGAGGAGCCCATGAAAAAAGTGGGGGAAGCCCGGAATATTAGTGTATTTTAACTTCCTAAGGGGTTGTTGTCGAAATTGTAGTACAGGGGTACGTTTTTCTTTACCTACCTCTAAAATACCTGAAACATCTTTAAAACACGTACGCAGTGAACAATACGCAGTGAACCACTGCGTATTGAAGTAAAGACATTCGACTCCTTGAATACAGTTCCCGGCCCTCTTGGATCTCCCAAGTATGCAATAATTCTCGGGTGTTTTTTATTTTTTATTTTTTATTTTTTTTTCTCACTGATAATCTTTGTGGCTCTAATTTTGTTGTTGTTGTTTTTTCCTTTTTGTTGTTCAGGTGTTTGATGGTAACTGTGACCACTTCACGCCAGTAATAAACAGGTTTAATCCTGTTAGAGCCCGGTTTGTCAAGGTTATTCCACATGACAACCCGCAAGGCTGGATGTGCATGAGACTTGAATTCTACGGCTGCGACTCATGATCAGGTACGACATGGCTTCTTGTTGACTTGTTGAAATGACCTGCAATCAGATAATGCCTTATTCCAGATGATGGCGCCATAAGGCCATGATATTATAAACCTTTAATTCATTTACAGAGAGACAGTGACTATCAGTTAAAACCATTCAAATGAAACCTCTTGTTGTACTATTACCCTTTGAAAGATTGGAGAGTTCTTTTTTTTCTTTAAATTTATTTTTAATCCGGAGCTTAGCTAACCTTGGAATATAAGCTTGACTAAGTGACTAACTGACTGCCATTTAAGGCAATTAACACAGCTACTGAGCCCAGTAATGCGTAAGGGAAAGATTTCAAGATAGTTTGAAAATTTAAAAATTTACAAGGATTTGTATGGAAAACCACTCATGCGTGACTCGGTAGCAAGACCTGTTTTTCCCATACAAATTCAATTAATTTCGGCAGTTGTTGCAATCGTTTCTTTTGAGATATACGGCTGAAAATCAACGGGTTAATTAATTTTTATATTCTCCTTTAGTTTCTGCTAAAATCATTCTTCCATAGCATAGTTAATGGTGGTGACTGGTTATGAAGCCCGGCAAACATCAAAGGAGCAAACAAAGATGCCAAGATTTATGTTGGAAGGTCCACGACCCTGCACAATCTTTTGTTTTGCGTTCATACGTTATGCATGAATTACGTAACCAGCACGTTTCTATTGGTTAGTTCCTCAGTACGGAGTAAACAACTATTGTGTTTTGTGCAGGGTCAAGGCCAGAAAAGAGAACAAAAACATACAACAAAGCACTTTGTCGGGTTTCATAACCATTCCCTTTATTAACTATGTCCATAGCAAGAACTGTTTTCAGACTCGTACCCAGCCCTTCTCTTGTTTGCGCGATGATTCCTCCCTGCTTCCCAAGCGCCTTTGCGTGCATTAATATCTTCCCAGATTTCATCAGTGACGACTGGTACGAGTCTGTTGCAAAAGGCCAAGAGAGTGAATAATGGGCAGAGAAGAAATCTTTGGGCTTTGTCCGGGATATATGAATTTCTCTTAAGTTATTTTTAGAGGTTGTAATTAAACAGAAGTCTAATTCCTGGGACGTCCGCACATTTCAATCGATTGTTTGAAACGTCATTGAGTTGACGCAAGATCGCCTCAAAGCAAACAAAAATAATGCAGAATATTGTAATAGCGACACACCAAGAGAGCATAATGTCCCTTCTTCTCTCTTGATAACACTCAATAATAGATTGCGGACTTCTCCGGAAACCAACTTCCAATTAATTTCAAGAGTTTAAATGGTCTAAAAATAACTTTGGTGAAATTCATATATCCCAAGGGTCGCTAGACTGTGTGTTTCCTTCCCTTCATGTCTCATTACTCTCCCTTGAAAAGGGAAATAATACTGTCAGAATTTCACAGAAAAACAAAACAGAGGGCGAGATCCGTTCAACCAACAATAAATCCACCCATGCAATACTTGAGTTACAAGCCGCTTTGAAGCCGTCGTGTAATAGACCTTTTTCAACTTTTGACATGAACACGTTTGAGAAACTCTGTCGGCACCATTGGGAAGAGCGCCCTAGAATCAGCAAAACGGCCAAGTTTGAAAGTGATTTGTTGAAAACTATCAAAGATAAAGCTTCTCAAAGTCACAAACATTTCCCCCACCATACCAACGGTTGCAAATTTTCGCAACTTTGTGGAGCTATACCTTCGCTCGCTTAACCCTTTAAGTCCCAACAGTGCTCAAAATCAATTTTCTCCTAACGATATCCATACACTGTCAACAGATAAGTGATAAGAATTAATAAAACGATCACCTAAGTAAAAATGACTTGATCTTTAAACAAATTCTCTTAACTCATTCTTTAAGGAAAAGTATAGAGATCAGTTTGGAGAATTTGTACGTAGATACTGGGGCTTAAAGGGCTAAGTCGTTCACCACTTTCAAATTTGGCACCTTTACTAATTTTAGGGCGCTTTTTTTGGTGGTGTTGACGGAATTTCTCTGACTGATTCCATGATGTGAAAAGTTAACAAAACCGTGGAACGGTCTACAAGAAGATCGACTATCGTAAGAAATCGTTTCGTTTCTACGACGTATATTTCGTATCAATAAACTGCTTTGCATCTTATTCACCTGTGGAGCTTAGGTAATTTATCTTGTACTGCGTTTTAAGATATGCATCAACCATAGTCCTTGAAATGTTTAATTTTTTGCTTTTAGATTAAATGAGTTGCAAGTGGATATGAAGACAAACGTGGAAGAACGTAGTAGAACGTAGTTATAATCTACCGATGTACGTTGAAATGAATGAAAAAAAAAATTAAAGAAATGAAATAAAATAACTGAAAAAAAGGTTGTCAGATGTTCGCAATGTTATTTAAAGCCTAGAAGTGTATGCTTTGGCCATTGAATTGATCTGAAGACAGGTTGTCAATTATCGAAAGAAAAAATAGTAGTTTCAATGTCTTCTATTCTCGTTCAAGAACGTAGGTGAGCTGCTTTCATGAAACACTTTACTAGACTATAAAAATATATTTATATAGTCGCCGAATTGGACTTTTAGCAAAGGGGTTAATCCATCATTTTGCTAAAACATGTGAAATCTTGTCATTGTTTGTTTCGGAGCAAGATAGACCAAGAAAGAATATTTTAAGAGATGTTTTAACATGCTTGTTGGAGGTGCGAATCCACCAAGCATAGGTATATTAAGCATGGTCTTAACGAGCATTTAGCCGTGTCTAAGGCACTTTTTAATTTAGTTTTTTATGATAAACGTACATATATTTATCATTATAATGAACAAAAAAATCCACATATATAGCTTCACTTATCCTAGGAGAGCTCAATGTATAAAAATATGCGGAGCGAAATACATTTTCAAAAAGTATGGAAGTTAATAGAGTTGTAACTCAGAGTTTCACGGACTAAGCGGTCATGATATCTCTTTTTATTTTCCGGTATTCGCTGGTGATTGCTTAATCGGAATGCGATTTTCGCTTTTGCTAACGTTTTAATTTTGAGTAATTTATTTCGAGTCCTGGCGGGGGACGTAAGTTGTGCCTGGCCCGCCCCAGATTTTATTTCCTCTTTTCCCCACGGAGTTTTTTGAGGAAGGTTTTTTCTGGCCACCCTGGTTGAAAAGGTTAAATTTGTTCATTGTTTCATTTTGGGCGAAATAGATTGAGAAAAAAAGGTTAGAGATAAACTGTAAAAAAGACTGTAAAAAATATCGAAATTTTGCATAATCAAAAAATTAGAATTTTTGAAAGGGGGTAACCCATGATTTTGGTCAAAAAAGTTACATTATTTGTTTTGGGGCAAAATAGACCTAGAGAAGTGTTTAGAGACGTTTTAAGCCTTTACAGACTATAAAAATATCGAGATCAAATTTAAAGTTTTACAAAGGGGTAAACCCATGGTTTAGGTAAAAAAAAATACAATTTTTTTCATATTGTGTCATTTCGGGCAACAGTCATGTCCATACTGCCGCACTAAAAAGCTTATCTAGAATATGAAAATCGCGATTTGGTGTAGTCGTTTATTACCGTTTATTTATCACGTTTACCCGTGATTTTGGTCATTTAAGAAATGTCAAGTTAAATAAAAAAGAAGCCTTTCTATATAACAATATCGATTTTACCAGGAGTCGGCTCCTGATTTTACATAGACCGTAATTAGCAGATTTTTTTTCAAAGAGGTTAACCAATGATTTTGGTCCAAAATTTTTATTTTAATTTTATTTGGTTTTATTCAAAACGGACTTGCAAAAAATGTTTAGACATACTTTTAGTAGAAAAAAAACCTTTCTCGTCTATAAAAGTATCGATTTTTAGTTGCCAAACCTGAATTTTTCCAAAGGGTTTAATTCATGATTTTACTCAAAAATGTTGAAGTTTTGGCAATAGGGGAAAATATACCTCAGGCTAGAAAAATGTTTAGGGAAGTTTTAAATAGAAAAGAAGCTTTCCTAGGGTCATGAAACTCTAGTTTGGCTGTGCCAAACTACATCTTCGGTTAATAGCGAACGATCCAGTGAATCGTATCAGTGCCCCATATCGAGTGAGAGAGCAGAAATTTAAGAACTCGTTAAAACACGCGATGGTGAAATTTATTAAGCAAGATATTTTACACCAAAAATTGGCCCCACGTACAATAAATACAAATAAATATGTCACCTAAACAAAAAATAAAAATTAACTTAAAAATTCTCTCTGAGTCCGCAGGTTTTGTATTCCTTGATTTGAAATGTTCACAGGCGTAGGCACCAGGTTCTCTCGAGCGTTAGAGCGCGCGCTCGTATTTAGGGTCCTGGGACTGTACATGGTAGCATGGTGAGACGTGTGGGGTCTTGGTTTGTTAACCTCCGACTTATACTTGGACATTTTCGGCTGATTCGTTGGCGTTTTGTTATCGCTAACTGGGGCAGTTAATCTGACAGCTGTAGATATTTCTTCTCGAGTTGATGGAGCGCTCAACGGTCGTTTTTCACGCGTGTTTGGTTCTTGTTTACGCAAATCTGGGTTTTCGTTTCGAAGGGCTGTTAGACTGACGTCACACCTTGTTCGAGCTAGAATAACAGCCTGTTTGACAAAAAAGCGAAAAATAACTTACGACGAGTTTTGGAAGCTTAAATTTAGGCCACTCATGTACCGTTAAAATCTAAACTGTATGTATGCTGGGAAGTTATGACTATGTTTTATTTAGAAGACGTGCCAACTTAATACAATAATACAGTGGAATCCCGGTAACTCACTTGTGATAAAAAGTGATCTGTTCGTTTCACCAATTAAAATCAAATTGCCTTTAATAGTGACCAGCGTTAGTTTTGGTGTTTTTACCCTAATACAACAAGAAGAGCTGATGGGATGGCATCCGAGTGGAGTTAAAAGAACCAGAATTCGAGTTATCGGGGTAAATTTTGGTGACTTTTGTGTCAAGGGAAAGGAATTTTAGTTCGAGTTAGCGCAGAATTCGAGTTATCCGAGTTCGAGCTAATCGAGTAAAAATGACTGGAAATGGGGGGGGTGAAATCCAAGGTAAATTGGACTTAGTTCGAATTAGCGGGCAGTTCGAGTTGTCCGAGTTCGAGTTATCGAGGTTCTACTGTATAATCAAATTTAGTCTCAAATGAAACTTCCCATATTCAAGTGAAAATTAACGACCATGCCTTGCTTGCAGAGGATGAAAAACGCCAGAGTGACGTTTTAAAAGTTGAAACGTTTTAAAATTTAGGTTTTGGCCATCGTGATTGGTGCGCCCTTACCCCAGCCACTTGTTATGACCTTACCTGCAACCCGGTAAGTACGGGTAGACACCTTTTACCTATCGGGAAGAGTGGTGAAGCCATAACTGAATCCGGAGAATCGTGGTCCCCTTTTAATGTGAACAGATGGCAAACATATTCCCCTGCCTGTATCCTTAAGCAGAAAATGGTATCTTAAGGTAATAAAAAGTTGTAAAGGAATTGCGTATTGTTTTTACCTGGAGTGTATCTTTGGCTGTGCGGATAGCGCTATCCTAGTACACAAGAAAACAAAAAGTACTCAGTAATTTAACTATAAGGAACACTGATAGTCAAAGTAAAGAAACCTACCTGTTCTGCGTCTTGATCTGTTTTGAGTTTAAAGAACTGTTCACATTTCTTGATGTAATGACGCCTGAGATGAAAACATTAACACATGTTAGGTGTAGGCTACTAAGGACTGACACTGATTGGAGTAGCAACAAAAGTGATGACGATGATGATAGTGCTAATAATAATGATGATCAGATGACGGTGATGACTATAATGACAATGACGATGATCATAGAAAGTGAGGATGATGATGATGACGATGATGACTGATGGCAGGGAACTGAGGCAACCAAGACGGCGACGGCCAGATGATTTAAAGGGTGACAGGTCGTTTTGCCAACGTCCCATTCGCTATCGTGTTATGTCGTTCCGGTAAGAAGTGAAACGAGCGCTGCGCATGTATATGCTTCGTTCTCTCAGCAATGATACAAAAAAGCGCGATACGCATGTGTATACCTCGTTCTTTCAACCACTGATTAGATGAAAGCAGTTGGAGAACTGAAGCAACACGTGCGCCAAACGACTTCAGAGGTTAGCGGACAGGACGTTGGCCAAAGGACAGTGTATGATGATGACGATGCCGATGACGATGGCTATGGCGATGACGAAGACGACGACGATGCTGATGCTGATGATAATAAATGATATTGATGATGCAAAGCAATTTAATATTGGCATAAAACCTTTAAATGTCACTAAAACACCGAGGTATAACCTACAGAAGCACCACGAGTTAGGCGTTATTTGAAGCCTATGCAATTAATATGCACTTTCCATATTTAAAATTCATGGTTCAAGTCTCTTTCCCCTGGGGGAAGTGGGGGAGGAATCCCCATATGAAAGGGGTGAGGATGCTCGTCGTCTCGCTTAGGGGTATAAATTTTGGATTTTGGTCTCACTTAGGGTGTTCTGGCCAAACGCCATCATATTTAGCCGTGAAGGTCTCGTTTAGAGTTGCACGCGAAAAATATATATTGTCTGTGTTTTAACATGGTCTCTTTTAGGGGTCAAAAAAAGCTTGGGCCCCGCCCAGATCGGTCTCCTTTAGGGGTTTAATTCAAAATTTCCGACGACCATCCCCATCCCTTTCATATGCGGAGCCCCCCCCCCCCGGATCTCTTTCACACTTTCCTCACTCTAAATGGCAGAGCGGGAGGTTACGAGATCGACCCCCCAGGGTGGACCAGTACTCAGGGTCTTAAAATAACTGAGAATGGCAGATACTGTCTTTATAAATTCGCTGTAAAGTATAAAATAAAGTGTCCTCAAGTAGTACTTTCGGGCTACAAACTATACAAAGAAGACTTATTAAATCATAGTAACAATCCTTTTGCTAGTCGCTGGTATTTACCTCAAGTCGGTATTATCTGACATCAGGCCTTGCATTCTCATGGAATATCTGTTGTCAACTTCTTCCACCTGCATTAAAATGAAATTCATAAAAAGAATCAGTAAGTTTAAAATATGTTTAAGTCGCAATTCAGTGACATGTTTTCAAACTTAGTAAATAGATCTCTTTAATAATGGCGGCCTACAAATACATTCTTTTGCAGGTTAGATAATTAGCCTTTCTGACCTCCTTAGCATGTGCAAAATACAAAAGAGTTCTTACTTTCAAACGAGGTTAGAAAGGCTAATTATCATACATATAAAAGAATATATCAATAGGCCGCCATTATCAAAGAGGTCTATACCGTTTCGGGAAAGAAAGTCTTGCGGACACTAATACACCTCTTGAACATCCGGTTCGTATAACATTTTTTTGGTTTTTTAATACAAGTGTTCCATAAGATTCCAAGGACACGAGATTCCTGGCAGTCTGTTCGTGAATGCGTAGTACGAGTAAGCATGTTACAAACAAGTGAAAAATTCACGGGGTAGGAGGTGGGAGGAGAGGGATGGTCAGTTTTCTTGCCGCCCTTCCCCAGTCCACCTCCCTATGTGTGTTCCCTTGATCCCTCCAGCCCTGCTAAGCCTCGACTAAACTGACAGAGTGTTGAACAGCTCGTAGTCTTAGGACATACCATGTTAATTCGCATACACAACAAATAAAACATAACATACCTTCGCTTCAAAGTGTTCTTCAAAAGCCGCCAACTTGATTTTCTGTAAAGAGAAGACAGCCAGATCTAAAACACTGATCACTGTTATATGCCTAGTCATAAAAAACTTTACGCCGAGCTGTTCAAAGAGCACGTCATATGAACATCATATGTTCCGTGTTGTGTGTACCATTAACACAGCATCACACCAGCTGACCGGGCTTGGAACCACAGTTGCTCTGATTAAGGGACAGGACGCTTTATTACAGCTAGCGGTTGATAAACAGAAACCTTTAAGATGGCAAAGTGGATCAAATCCAGCTTAACTCAAATCCTTTGCTGACTGTTAACAGAGTAAAGAAAAACAAAACAAAACAAAACCAGAAAGATCGCTCAAAATCAAATTTTCAAAACGTTTCTTATTCTTTCTTTCTTAAAAAGGGACATAATAAGTGTTAGGGTTTTTGCAATTTCTAGCTCACACACAAAAAAATTCACGTTTCCCTTAAAAATAATAATAATAATAATAATAATAATAATAATAATTAAAGAAAAGGACTTATTAGCAAATGTTGTCTTCTTTCCTTCTCAATATCTCACCTTGTCTTCTAGCTCCATTTGCGTCTTTCTAAGAATTTCTTTATTGGTTTTGAGCTTTTCTTCAAGTTCTTGTTTCTTCTGCTTTAACGTCTGTAAACGTCAATCACGCATTAGCTTGCTTGACACATCTCACTTACATTCACTTAAATAATATAAAATTTGCCGAGGTTGGAGAACGAACGGCTACAAAGTTTATTCAAATCAGCTGAACAGTTTGACTGAGCAGCTAAGAGTAGTGGGCCGGTCATCCAGACCCTTAGATAAGGTGTGCTTCGGGCCTCAGTTTGGTCTAGAAATAAAGGGATCCGCCACTGGTATTTTCTTAAGCTTCCAAAACGGAATGGCGCGAACCGTTTGATTTCCAACGGGAATTTCCAGTTTTCCCATGTAAATAGTAAGCACCCCTGAGCTCACACGCCCTTAATTCTGAGTTCTAGTTTGGATGCTCTAAATACTGAGCCACTGGAGGATCTACAGTGAGCAGAGTCGAAATGTGAGACATTGGTTCTTGGCTTTTTGCTGCCTTTCCGTATCATTTCATGTCTAAGTGAGGACACTATAATGACGCTCACACGCAGTTTTATCTGTATTCATCTTTGTGGTAATACAGTCTCAGAGATGTTGACCCGAAACATTGTCGGATCCAGAACTTGAGATAAGAAGGGAGGGGGGGGGGGGGGGGGGGTGTACTGCCAAAGAACCTTCACGATTCGGACGATCCTTGGAATTTTTTTGGTTGCGTGTGTACAATGTATGTTCTACATTGCCTTATTGTTTTGCGGCTTTCAAATACCTTGTGAACCTTTAAATAAGGGCATTAACATTTCCACTTAAGAACTTACCAGACATTGTAAGTCTATAAATATGGCTCATGCTTACAGGGCTTACGCAGGAAAGAAACGTTCGTTATTGAACGCATGGGAATCCGTTAATTGCCAAAGTCTATATTTTGCGTAGTGTATACCTGCATCTCCAGTAGAGCTGATTTGAGTTGTTCCGAATCCTGCACGCACTCAGCAAACTTCTCCATTAAGTTCTGATGAATAAGATATATGAACACAGTTAATTTATAGGACTTCAGCGTCCGACTCTAACAATTATTGCATGAGGTTTACAGGATACCCGGAATAATCAAGGTCAAGGTAAGTGTTATCAGCCGAGACGAATGCCCAGGCTGGTAACACTTTCTGATACCTTGATTATTTAGGAGATCACAAAAATCGAATCTAATAATTATTTCATTATACATTGTTTTGAAGAAAATAACGCCAAAACACACCGTCGCAAGGAACCTGAATTGACACAATCGTTATTGAAAATCATGCATTGCGCGCGCAACCTATAGATAAGTCAGTTATCTACTAGCAGATAACTTACTTATCCATCCATCCATCCATCCATCCATCCATCCATCCATCCATCCATCCATCCATCCATCCATCCATCCATCCATCCATCCATCCATCCATCCATCCATCCATCCATCCATCCATCCATCCATCCATCCATCCATCCATCCATCCATCCATCCATCCATCCATCCATCCATCCATCCATCCATCCATCCATCCATCCATCCATCCATCCATCCATCCATCCATCCATCCATCCATCCATCCATCCATCCATCCATCCATCCATCCATCCATCCATCCATCCATCCATCCATCCATCCATCCATCCATCCATCCATCCATCCATCCATCCATCCATCCATCCATCCATCCATCCATCCATCCATCCATCCATCCATCCATCCATCCATCCATCCATCCATCCATCCATCCATCCATCCATCCATCCATCCATCCATCCATCCATCCATCCATCCATCCATCCATCCATCCATCCATCCATCCATCCATCCATCCATCCATCCATCCATCCATCCATCCATCCATCCATCCATCCATCCATCCATCCATCCATCCATCCATCCATCCATCCATCCATCCATCCATCCATCCATCCATCCATCCATCCATCCATCCATCCATCCATCCATCCATCCATCCATCCATCCATCCATCCATCCATCCATCCATCCATCCATCCATCCATCCATCCATCCATCCATCCATCCATCCATCCATCCATCCATCCATCCATCCATCCATCCATCCATCCATCCATCCATCCATCCATCCATCCATCCATCCATCCATCCATCCATCCATCCATCCATCCATCCATCCATCCATCCATCCATCCATCCATCCATCCATCCATCCATCCATCCATCCATCCATCCATCCATCCATCCATCCATCCATCCATCCATCCATCCATCCATCCATCCATCCATCCATCCATCCATCCATCCATCCATCCATCCATCCATCCATCCATCCATCCATCCATCCATCCATCCATCCATCCATCCATCCATCCATCCATCCATCCATCCATCCATCCATCCATCCATCCATCCATCCATCCATCCATCCATCCATCCATCCATCCATCCATCCATCCATCCATCCATCCATCCATCCATCCATCCATCCATCCATCCATCCATCCATCCATCCATCCATCCATCCATCCATCCATCCATCCATCCATCCATCCATCCATCCATCCATCCATCCATCCATCCATCCATCCATCCATCCATCCATCCATCCATCCATCCATCCATCCATCCATCCATCCATCCATCCATCCATCCATCCATCCATCCATCCATCCATCCATCCATCCATCCATCCATCCATCCATCCATCCATCCATCCATCCATCCATCCATCCATCTATCTATCTATCTATCTATCTATCTATCTGGTTGTGTCTATTTTAAACTGGCGACAACTTTTTGAGGGAGTGTTTACAGGTGTTGCAAATAAATAAATACTCGATATATAGTAAATACTCGATATCTTGTCTATGAAAACTACGCATCGAATACTCACATCAACTTCCTTCTTGTGATCTTCAACCAAAACTTGTATTTGCCTTTGAAACTCTTTGTTCAACCCATCTATTTCTTTATTCTTGTCGTGAAGCATCTCTCTTCCTATGATTGATATAACCACAGTTAATTCATTAGAATATTTCGAATCATTATACGTTTCTGGGAAACTGCCCACCTACCCCACCCCTCCCCTAAGCCAACATTTTGCCCTAAGTGAGGAATAAGTGTTAATGTTGGCTAAGTGGAGGGGTAGGTGGGCAGTTTTTTAGAAACGTATAATGATTGGTTTTGGGAAACTGCCCACCTACCCCCTCCCCTAAACCTTGGTGCTGCGGATAGGTGCAATCGTCAAATGACTTACTACAAAAGATTGAAAAGAAACTGAACAATGCCTATACCAAAAACAATAGCTATAAACCAACAACAATTTCCGCAAAACCGAGAAACCCTGCCCACCTAGCCCTCCCCAAAGACAACATTTAAAACACTTTATTTTCACTTAGGGCAAAATGTTAGCTTAGGGGAGGGGTAGGTGGGCAGTTTCCTAGAATGATCCGAGACGACCCACTTCTACGGGATTCGAGCCCTTGACCTCTGTGATACCAGTGCATCGCTCTACTAATCGAGCCAACAAGCCACCTAAAAAGAATCTTCTATCAGAGCAGCGGGGAAAAGATGATTAAATGTAAAGGACCTCATCTTAGTCAAACAGGTGTAGAAGCAACTTTTGAAGTCGCGACGATCTGCGTTGATCCTCTTTGCATTGTAATTCCTCGTCCCACAGTTTTAATATATTATTTTCATATATTATTCATTAGTTCATCTTTATCCTTTTAGGGATTTATAACGAAACCTAAATGGACAGCTTCTAGCTGGCTTGCTTGAACGCTGAACCACACGTAGTCCCGTAAAAGCCAGAATTAGTTCCAGTTTTATATGGCGACAGGAGAATTTGCGCTGAGCTGTTTTACATTTAATTCTCCTTTCATTATAACTTTATCGAACGTAGGTAACAATTGTTTCAACATAAAAGGATGCCTTTGGGTTCTTTAATTTAAACAGGAGCACAATGTATATCAGTCCATAATTAACACCAAGTGCTTAACTGTAAGACAGAAAAGACAAATACTGTCAAACTTGTATTAAGCGGTCGCAGTCACCTTTTTCTGCGGTCCCAAAGAGCTATTTTTTATTGTTTTCACCTCTATTAAACGGTCACTTTGTCAAGCTACAAGTGTAATAGACATACCCTGAAAATGGCTTTCAGTGTTCTGTTTCTTCTGGCACAAGAAGAGGTACAAAAACTTAGAGGTCAACTTGTCGAATTATGAATATTCCTTTTTGCCACCATCTATTTTCTTGATCAACTCTTTAGTTTGTCAAACCTGTATTAAAAGGTTAACCTGTATCGAGCGGTCAGTTGGCCATTCTCCAAGGGTGTCCGCTTAATGCAGATGTGACTGTAGCATTTACGGAGCAAAGATTGATATCTTGAACTGAGTGACAAATGTATCGTTTTATCAATATACTCACTTTGTTTAGACAGTTCATCCTCTGTATGTCTCTCGTGTTCATCTCTTAGCTCCTTCTGTAAAAGTTAATTTCTCTTCGTATCAGTAATGCACATAACTTTACACCATAGAGGCGAGTTTACCATTTACAAAAAGGTTCTGGAAAACGTCCGGATGGAAAGTTTTCACCAGGTTGTTCTTCTCGCATTACGAACTGTATTCGCTGTAGGTTTCTGATTACCCAGTTTCTTGCAACTGAAGCTTTCGGCAAGAATATCCTTGCAGATTAGAGATGGCCCGTAGGCAGTTTTCCTCTATTTGCGAGTCACCTTTCACAAATGTGTTAGCGGTGCAGTTTAAAGTTAAATCTGACCACCTATTTGTGCAGCGAGTTCTACGGTCACGATTGACTTCAAACTTGCAGATATAAAACTAGAGAGCACTGAGGTCTATTTGCTGAAGTTAGAGAAAAATCTGTCTTCGGGTTTCGAAGTTCTTAACATTTTTTGTAAAAATGTAGTTTTAAACATATGCCGATATCTCAAACGTTTTTATACCTACAAGAAAATAGATAAGCTATTAAGAGTTTATTAAAGTTCGACCATTCTTTATTAAGGATGCCAAAAATAATAGAAATCGGTGAAATCTTTCCTGCCGAAAAACGCGATTGAAAAAAATAACCAACAGGCATATACAGCTGTTTCGAGAAAGGTTGTCGGAAGAAATGCGCACGCGACAATCTCGAAAGGTAATATGGGATACTTTTGTTGCTTTCCTTTAGTACTCGCAAACATATGTCCGTGGCCTCCCGTACCATTCTTTCAAATTTCTTTGAAGAACAGTGCCCTCAAAACCACCCACAATACCTTTCGGGATTGTCGCGTGCACTTTTTCCGACGACCTTTCTCGAAATAGCTGAAAATAGGTTCGGGCCACCTTAAAACTCATCATGATACCAGTTTCAGGCTTTCGCGGCCGTTCTTCGGTAAGTGCGACTGGTCTGTACTATATGCAAATGTAAGCGCTGATTCCCGAACGAAATTAACCAGTCCTGAGTTTCGTTTAGTCTTTGTCCAAACCATGAACTGAGCAGTTTGACTAAGTAAATGGTAAACAACAATTCCGTTTAACACTTCTATTTGGTTGCAGGAAAAAGCCCGATAGCAAGATACCCAAAGTAGAAGCCTACTGTACGAGACTCGGGAGATTCAGGTTTGGAAGCAAGGACCAGCTGTAGAAGAACCAGATGCTAATAGAGGATCTAATCAGCTGTAAAAACTATAAACAACAAAAAGAAGCAAGGCTGATTTTACAGTGAGGAAAATAACTGCCAATATTTCTAAAGGCGTGTCCAATCCTTTCTTCTTTAGGGTCTAAGAAATGACTACTACAAAGATAAATAAACTAGCTACGACGTGATCGGTGTTAAGTCTTAGCTAGCTTACATACTTCTTTGCAAGACCCTGGAGAGAACTGAAGGTCGTGTCTTTCGAAAATATTGGCTGTGATATTATTCTCTGTAAAATCAACCTTGCTTCTTTTCCTTGCTTCCAACCTCGAACTTCAAAGTGGACCAAGAAGACTGAGGAGAAAAAATCCCTGGTGGGGGATAGCTGAAGGGGCGGGGGTGTGTTCTAAATAGTTCCCTTTCATATCTTACCACTCTTCTCTGCCATTTAAAATCCATTTCCACTGCTACAGTTTCCTGGTGAAAAAAAAAACCCTAATGTAAACTGGATGTTAGGGGATCGGAATTACTGTAATGTGGGTCAAGGCGTATTCTAGCTTGCACTGTACAAGTATTTCTTTGGTTCCCTTAAAAACCACATTCTCAGCCACTCAGAAATTTAAAGGTAGGGTATTAAACAAATCAGGGCAACGATAAATTATGAGCAATCGCCAAAAAATACTAGCCAAGAAAGAAATACATGCGCAGTTAATATGGAACAACGCTTCGTAGTCGCCGCAGCTTTTAACCTAAGCGAATGGCCCTCTTTTTGGCGTGTTTTTTGTTTGGTGATTCGTAAAAGAGATACAGCCGCCCCAAGCTTAACCGAGGTCAAATGAGAGAACGATGGTTTTAGATCAAGCGGATTTTTTGGTGTGTTTTTCCACTGTGTTTCGTAAAGTCAGGGATAAAGTGGCATAAGAGCTGAACCGAAATCAAACGATAAAAAAATGGAGAAGGCTCTGCCTTATTTCCTCTCGCCCCCTTTCCCATCGTTTTCTCGTTCGGCCTCGGATCAGCTATTCATTCTTCAAAAGCACGAATGAAACACACACCAAAAAACGCCTGTATCAAGGCAGGCTAGACAAAAAGCCTACTGAAGACCGAAAATCCTGACCATGTGTACCCACGTCAGATCTTCCCGCCAAAACGAAGCATGTGCTGATAGAACATTTCCGAGGTAGTGCATCTTTGGATTTGGCTGTGGCGAAGGCAATTCATTACCTCCGCTACTACTCATAAAGATATTCACCTTATAAGCTTCAAATGCTCCTTGAAGGCATTCCATTTCTCCTTGGAGACCAGCTGGAAAAACAGCGAGACAGGTACGTTAATATGTTATTGTGGTTAAATAAAACGCCTAGATAAGCGAACATGCATGCATTCCATTGCATTCGCCATTGTTCTGCGAAACTTTAACTAAAATAAAGTTTACATATTGTGAGAGCAATAAGTATAGGCTAGTCACGTATAATTATATTCTAACATATTGAACCCGGAGAAAATTTAGTTTACAGTTCCTGAGGCCGTGTTGTCTGTATTAAGTTTAAGCTTAAGTTTTATTCCTATAACGTTTTTAAGCTTACTTACATTTCTCAACTTCTGCGGTTCTT
Organism: Porites lutea; assembly: GCF_958299795.1. Lineage (NCBI taxonomy): Eukaryota > Metazoa > Cnidaria > Anthozoa > Scleractinia > Poritidae > Porites > Porites lutea. The sequence goes on along the minus strand of NC_133214.1, from coordinate 13,621,940 downwards.
CTTTCTTCATGAAGCTGTTTTACCGATAAAAGTATGTTTTCAGATAAATTTGTTCTAAAAGAGGGCAACATGAATACTAGCAAATACACACAGATGTACGAACGGTACGTAAGTACATGTGTACGTATATGGACAAACTTTATAAAAGAAGGTGAACAATGTTTTTAAAAAAGGATTGCAATTGTGGTTTTAATAAAACTTCTTCGTAACGTCTGATATTCTTGGGAGACAAATTTGTTTGACAAGAAGCTGTGATTGTTTCATTCACTAAAGAATGAGGATTCACTAATTGCAGCAACAACGAAAATAAACAGGCAAGACAGCCAAGACGTCCACGACAAAGCCCTTTTTATCAAGTAAAACTAAAACAGTACCAATCGTTTTAAAAAGCAGAAGTTCGGGAGGAATTTGCTCAATCAGAGAATTTAAGCTTATAAGCTTAAATTCAAGCAACAATAATATTATGACTTAAAGATTAGGTATTTTGTGGTTTTAAAATTAGTCTCATTTACATGTACAAAGAAAGGGCACTGATTTATTAAATTCTGTCAAAAAGACTCTTATAACGTAAAAAATGGAACAAAAGTTACACACGAAATCAACCAAGTAAGTTAATAAAATGAGGTGAAATATTTAACCTGCTGGTTGAAAGAGTTTTTCAACTTCTCGATTTCTTCATCATGATCATCCTCAACTGACCTGCAATAAGACCACCGAAAAGACTTCAAAAAACACGTAACAATAATTCAAAATCAAGAAATCACAATAGTTTCTGTTTATGTAAAAGTATTTTTTAATAATTATTATGGCGGAGCTCCACCCGCGCGCGAAGCGCGCGCGTAAACGGAGCCCCATAGCTAAGGAAATGTGGTAATCTACCCGTCCGAGAAAATTTGGTAATCACGTGACTGACGCCCGACCGTCCGTCCGCACCACAGGGAAACCAACGTTTACTCTCACACTTTCTAGCTAGTTTGGGAGCCTAATAGAAAACTAATTGCACATCAATATTGTGATCAATTGACAGCTTTCAAAACAGGATATCCGCTGACCAGTATCACCTGACCGTACCGCGGGCTCAAGTGTCAACCCATCGAGGTCAAGTACTTTTTTGAAGTTATCCGCTGACAAATTATTAGTTTCAAATGATCGCAGGCTCAAGTCTATTTTTTCCAATGATTCATATGAAATATGTTGTGTTTACTCACTATGGCCCCGCACCGTCAAGATTTTGATTTCAAACTGACCTCTGGACGCGAAAATTCAGCCACTTTTTTAAAAAAGGGCGGGGAAGACCTTTTCTTACCATGGTCACGCGTTGGTCACGCTCTACGTCAAATTTTTGTACTCTGATTGGTCAAAATGTGACAGGTGAGTTCATGCGGAAAATTTATGCAGCATCTTGAGAGTTGTTTACTTTGACAGCTGAAGCTGACAGAGTTTTTTGTCAACTTGTGATATTTTTAACTGTCTAAATCTTTTTCCACTGGATGTACAAAATGAAATACAGCTGCTATCAAGAGTCTTCTGTTATCCATGGCTGGTTTGTTTGTTGGGTTTTTGGTTGAGAAATGCGTCGCTTGTCAAAATTGGGTAATCCGATTTCGGATGGCATCTTTCTCGTCTTTCACCTTGCTCAATGCGTAAGAGGGTTTAAAAGTCTCAAGCAACTATGGCCTTTCTTGATATCTTTCAGGAACTGAATCTCGAATGGTAAGCCTGAGTAATTATTGTATTTGATGTTTGTTTTTGTTATATCTAATTTCATGAAGTCGAGCACAGTTTATGCGGCAAGTTTTTGCACGTTTGTTGAGATTTGAGTCAATGATCTGATCTAGTATCAGGTTTGATATAAGCTTACAGAACTTTAAAAGGCCTTCAGATATATTTTCTCACGGCAAATAGAAAAAAAAACGTTCCGAAGAATATTTAGTTATAAATTTGGCTGTAGAAAGAAAACCTTTTGAGTGATTTTCTTGTTTCGAGGAGTTCATCTTTGAAAAAAAACAAACACCGGGAGGCCGGCTGAAAGTAAAACAAAATAAACTTAAGCTTAAGCTTTAAGCTTAAACACTCAGGATTTTTAGAGACACTTTAATACTTGTCTTCGGGAATGAAATTGTTGTCTCTGTAAAATTTTTTTACCGAATTATATTTCTCTTATTGATTGTTAGTAGTCTCACTTGCAATTTTAATCGCTTGTCTGTGGTGTTTGTTTTCATCGTTCATGAACATCGCTTGCAGGAGTACTTAGAAATGTCGCTCGTATCAAACGCTTTATAAGATTACACATCGTTATAACTGGAACCATTAAATAACAAAAAATAATGATAATAAATTCGTTATTATGTTGAAGCGTATCTCCACTAAAGTTCATTCAAACACTCGACCACACTGACAGCTCGCACTAAAAATGAGAACCGGCTGGCCGTATGAGTGATTTTGGAAATTTTTTGAACGGTTTCGCTAAAAGTCTACGATTGATCGTCCTGAACTTTGAAAAATTGTGAAATGCTGTATTCTGTCCAAGGTCTGTATAATAAAAAGTACTGTTTCACCTCAGATGTGATGTATAAAAAGTATAAAAAGTTGGTTTACACACCCTCAGATTTGTTGGCAAGAATTTGTAAAGTAAACCTGTCGAACGCAAAAAAATGCGGCCTGATTTGTTTCCAAGAATTTGTTTTCGAGGCCTAATCTACTGTGATCAAGAGCCATTATGGCTCTTGAATGTGATAGAAGATGTTTGCTATTTTTTGGGTGTACATGTATTTAGGCTATCAACTCGATGTAAGATGTTTCGCTCTAAAATAACTTATCCTTTCCCTCAAAAGTCACATGAATGTGCCCTTAAGTTAACTGATTTGTGGATTACAAGTTCATTGTTTGATTTAAAATATAAATTTATTAATGGGAGCTTCGCTTTTAGCCCTGGCTAAATCTATATATTATAATTATTTTGGATGATGCAGAGAAAAAAGTGAAAGGGGTTAAGCGCTATCCCGACAGCTGTTGTCAAGTAGACTATTTTAAAATGATCACTGCCACACCCTAGTACCTAGAAATCTCAACTTTAAAAAGGAAAATTAAAGCTGTTTAAGAAAAGCAATTGAAAATTGTAAAAAGTAAGATCAATAATCTTATAGAAGGTACATGTATCATGTGACTAGGAGATCCCCAACATCTCATTTGAAGAGAGGGACACTATTTTGTCATTATAGGAGTGGGTTGGGGGAGATAAAGGGGCATCACTCCTAGCTACTTGTTCAATCCCCAACCCCCACCACCTCCCTGTTTGGAGAGCTGACTTACAGGGCACAGTTTGGGAGAAAGGGTATCTAATATAATACTGGGGTTAAAACAAATTATGTGTTTAGGTACACAACCCACTTGATATGTTCTCTATGTTCCTCAGTAATCTGTTCAATATGCAATTGATGGTCTTCTTCAGCCTGGAAATGTTAGTGTAAGGTAAATTGAGAAATAGTATCATAGTGATTTTGTTACCAGCTTCACCCTGCATCCCTAACGCATAAAAATCCTACAAAACACAAAATAATTCATGGCATCGTGTCCTCTAGGATGCAAAGAATGCTCGATCAATTTGAAGATTTTTTGGTAGAATATACTGCTTGTGTGATTTCTGTGGCTATTTTTTAAAGATGCATATTTATTTTAGCCTTCTTTGTGCTTTAAATATATAGCTGAAGGACAGATTAACTGTCTGATTATAAATATAAGGCCCAAGCATTTTCAATTTAGGACTCCTTGTTTTTTTAAACTGGGACTAATAGTGTACTAAACTGTGACGTCATAAAAATGAAATTTCTGAAATTATGGGATTTGTCAGGATATTTTGAAAGAACAATGTCCAAGAGGCCTACGTACCAAAAATGAGCATTTCTTGGACATTGTTCTTTCAGAATATCCTGACAAATCCCATAATTTCAGAAATTTCATTTTTATGACATCATCACTTTAGTACTCTATTGGTTATGGACAGGGACTCACGATTTTTCACAAGATGAGTCCCAGGACTCACCAAAACTATTTGTATCAAAACCACTATACTGGTATCCAAAAGATCCAGCTATCAAATAATTATTGTCTATAAATTATCAATAAATAATTTAAAGACTAGCAACATAACCACTATTAAACCACATCAGTTCTTAAGTTCCATGCATAAGAAGACATGATAAGTAACATTGTACCTTCCTCAGGTTGAATTTATGATTCAGTCTCTCTTCTTCTAGAAACAGTGTCAAGTCATCAGTCTGTTGATGAAGTTGTTGAATGACTATGTCCCTGATTTAGTAGAAATCAAATGAAATTAATGATAACAATTGAAAGGAAATCACCAAATGCAGGGACTCTAAAAGGAGGGTACTTAATCTTGGGCAGAAAGATGTGTTTACATGTGTTTCAAGAGTGTTATTTTAACACAATTGTTATATGGCTGTGACATGCGGAATTTGAAATATAATGTGGCTGCATTCATGAAACTGTAGAGTAAATTAAATAGGTGACGATAAGATGCTTTCTAAAGGGTAAATCAGCTTTTCTCAAAGTTAACAGTCACAAATCCTTCATAATATGCCACAGCTGCACTGTTTGCTTACTTTTCATCAAGAGGCTGGGATCTGCAAAAAAATTATAAACACATCAATCAATATTAAAATGTCACATTTTAATGAGCAAATCACAGGATGATAATAGCAAGGACTTTGAAAACTATTTTCATGTAAGCTATTGATTAGCTTAGTGTAAATTAGTAATTTTTTATCATAAGCTGCCGTTGTTCTTGTGTTATTAATCTAATTAACAGCACATTTTCTCAGTACACCAACCCCCTTGAGGAACAAGTGTTATTATTTTCTGCAGACCCTATATATATCAATTCTTCAACATAATTTATACAAGTTGTTTCATTTTTTTCTTTCAATAAAAGTTTCATAGTTAACCTATAAATAAAATAAACAATATAAAGCAATCATTCAATATTATAGAATTTACATTATTAAATTGTAAAAATATTTTTACTTATATAAAATTACATGAAATTATTATGATAGAAGAGGACTTTAATTTAAAAAATTCAAGTAAAAAAAGAAGCTTCAGTATTTTCAAGGACTCACTTTTTCCTTGTTTTTGGCTGAAAAGAAAAATATTTGAGAAGAGTCAATAAACTACTATGTTACATGTTTTTACATACTGTATACACCTATAATAAATTATACACTATAAATCGATAAATTATACAGCATTTCCTCAAATAATAGCCTGGGGCGATTCTGAATTTTTTCGAACCAAAGGAGGACGATTATTCGAGGAAGGTGATTATTTCAAGTACATGTATGTATTGCTCACTGGAAGTTGTGCACTTAGTATTTTGCTTTATCCCATTACTTATCAAAAATAATCACATCAAATAAACTGAACATGGGCTTTTTAAGTGTTCCAAATTTGTTTCCTTGACTAATTTTCAATTTCAATATCTTCAGTGTTAGAGGATGAGCTCACTGATCAGTTTTGTAACTATTCAGTTGTAAACAATCAGTAAATGAAAGTTAATTGTTTGTTATCCTAGGTGCCATTTGACCTTGACGGGGAGGGTAACAAAGAAGAGAAGGGGTAGGGGGGGGGGTCGGCGATTAATAGAGGGAGGCAATTATTTTAAATTTTTCTGTCAAAGGGAGGCGATTATTTGAGGGAGGTGATTCATCCAGGGGCGGCTATTATTGGAGGAAATACAATACATGTACATTGTCAAAACTTATACTGCGTAAACCTATTAAAGGGTGATAAAAAGTTGGTGGGGCCAACCCTACCTTAGTGGAGCCTTCTTTGAAGAATTCATCTGTTATAGTTACATTAATCTTTTCTTTGTTTCTTGACAAGACATATCCAGGCGCTAAAGTTATCATCATACTATCCTGATGAAATGACAATGAAAGAGCTCAATCAATTTTTACACTAAAGAGGTTACAGTAGCTTAGAAACGGCCTCCTGAAAGCTGGGTGTAAAAATAAATTGGGAATTAAATGGTGCAAAATGTCTTAAGAGGTCATATCAATGTATTTGTAAGTGGAAAAAATGGTCAGTCACTCATGCAGCAGCAGCAGATTGCAGTACTAGTGAGTAGATTTCATATGCTGGGTTAAGTTTACAGGAGAACTGGGGTGGGTGTGGCTGCAGTGCAGAAGGTGTTATAGGTTAATAGGGATTGAGATACGGGACCTTTAGTCACACCTCTACATGCCACCTGCAGTAGGCAAATCTAACAAAAGACCTGTTGAAGGCAGGGTGGATGACCGATGGAGTCAATGGCCTTCCATAACTTGGTCCTGCAGCTAAATACATTAAGGGAACGGAACCCTTTGGCTTAAATCATGAAACACTAACGTGCACTTGCATCATAAGCCTCTTGATTTTCATTATTGTGATATTGACTTAAATTCTATTTTATCCATGCTCATACTGTATGATGTCATACACTGTAGCCCCAGCCTGTCAAGACTGAAAAGTCCACTTAAGAAAAATGATGAAAATACACTCTCAGAACTTACATCATTGTAAGGGTCATCAAGTGAACCTCTGTTTCTTGCACTGTACACCTGTCTCCACCTGGAACATCTAAGAATTGCCAAAAATACATTTTACAGGTGCAATACCCCAGAGACACAACGGAATTTACAACTTGCATGTAGGTTTAGCATGCATAGAAATTTATGGTAGATGTGACGGGTCTTGAACAAAAAAAACAGAAACAAAAGGAAGTCATTTTTATATGATTCAGTTTATTCTGAGTGAAGCACAGGGAGGGTGGCATAAGGAGTTTCCTGTGACGTTTGATGACGGCCCATCCCAAATTATCAGCATCATACTTGATCGGGTCCAAATAAGCTGAATGAGGCACGATTACTGTTTTCATAATGCGTGATGTGTGATTTTTCTTCTGGACTTCCGTGATTGGTGAATATCATTGGGTTGAGACTTATTGCAATAAAACTGATCTGATGTGTGATGGCTAATTTTTTTTTTTCAACTATGCGTGATGGCCTAAAAAAAGTCAGCATGATGCATGATATGTACTTCCCCCCATGGACCCCTTTGCCACCCTGAACAGGTTCAGGCAATCATTGTTAATAATTATTTATTAAAACTAGTTCTTCACTGATATGCAGTAACTCCAACTAACCTTGGTCTTTGAGAATCATTAAAACTGACATTCAGTCTGCAGGGTGTTGATCTAAAGAAAGTTTAAAATTTTAGAATTTTGCAATAAAGAAAGGAACTTTAAACAACTGAACAGCAAGCCAAACATTGAGTATCCAGAAACTATAATTATTAAGCCCTTCTGGGGATTGTTTTAGCCAATTGTTTCTTCATAGTAAATATAAATTAATGGCATACGTGACTCTTTACCTAAGACAGAAGAAAGGCCCTAGTTGTTCAAAAGCTGGGTAGCACTATCCAGGGAAATGAATTTGCACTATCCAGTGAATAAAGACTTATCCAATGGATAGCATTATCCACCTTTTGAACAACTGGGACCAGGTGACAGAGGCTAAGGCAATATACAGTTGACTGTCTCTTAACAGACACCTCTATAAGACGGACACCTCCCTAAAATGGACACCTAGAGTTGGTCCCTACCTTTCTTTACTCCCTTTATTTGACTCTCTATAAGAGGGACATCTCTATATGACGGACACTTACTGCCGGTCCCAAAGGTGTCCGTCTTAGAGGGAGTTGACTGTGGTATGATCATGCGTGATGCACATACGTTATTACCCCTTCAACTTCATTTACCATGCATTGGTATACCCAACAAGAAAGGAGGAAATTATGTAAAAAGTCTTAACCAAGGACAAAATCGGACCACAACATGTAATAAAAAACCATCTAAAAATTCTACCTAAACATTTCTCAACAAGTCTTGTTTCAAACTGTATGATCACCGCATGCCATATCAATAGTGACTGATTAGAAATAATCTTTGCATGTTTAGTAAACGCCGTAAACACAATCACCGATACTATATACAACGGAATTCAGAAGGCTAGGCGCGCTTACAGTTGCAGCTATTAATTTTCAACAAAAATTTTGAATTCTAGTTACTCACTTAGGTCTTCTTTTGTCGTAAGACGAGTGATTTTGTCTCTCTCGTGAGGTAGCAGTTTGAGCTCGTCTGTTCTGAAGTTCCTCACTTCCAACTTGGCCAATAACCCAGGCTGGTCTCTTGTAGGGTGGCCGTGTGCCATTGATACAAATAGTTTCCAAAAGCGTGTCGCTCATGTCGACGTTAAAATGCGATTTTATCCATCAGAAATCAGAATAACATAGTGCCACAGAGAACTGTCAAATAGCAATCACCGCCTTCTGTTTATGACTCAGTAGTAGCGGAATTCAAGACCAACCTTAGACTTTTTGTTGCCTACCATTCTTGCGAAGGTGTTGCATTCACTGTTCAATTCGCGCTTGGGGCTCTTTCGATTCGTTCGCCTTAACACTGGCCGTTTATCTTCATTATTGAGTGCACAGCAATCAAAACGTGGCAAACTGATACGATCTATAAAGTTTAACCTAAACTGTAATAAGTGACAAAGACAAATCTATTATGCATGTCCAGCGGATCAATCTTATAACCATGACAACAATAAATCATGCATTCATTAATGGCACGAAAACAGAGTCACGCTTTTCTCAAACCAATTTTTCGTAAAAAAATAAAACTAAAAATAAAATCAATTGCCATTACCTTTTGTTTTTACCCTTGCACTCTACAGTTTTACATATACATTTTAAAGTTACTTTCCTTTGTTTACGGTCCCCACAAAGGGTGCCCACCGACTTTTTTTCCTTCATAGTTTTGACCCCAGGTTTAACCCGACAGACCCACCACTACTTAAGAGAGCCTGCGTAGCATTTTGGCGTAGGTGGCGGTTTTTTGGTATGTTTTTCCTTTTGCGGTAGGCAAAAAGAGGGGGGGGGGGGGGGGTGAGGGGAGTCATCGTTTTCATTTTCGTCCTCGCGTCAGCTTTCACGCTGCTGAATCTCTTTTTTTGCGAACCAGATAAGAAAAAACATACCAAAAAAACCGCCAGCTTGGCAGGCTATACTAAAGACGGGACATTTTATGGGCATGGTCTAACAGCTATCAGGCAACACGGGCGATTCTTCAAATAGCAGTTGCCATCCGTTGAGATGTGTTCTTGCTGTTCTTGCTACGTTTTCAGGCGAAAATGAGGCCAATTCTTCCCAAAACGTCTGAAATTATCCTCCACTGTTTTTGTTTTCCGAAAAAAATTGAGCTAACGCAACCTCGTCCCCAAGCCTTCTCGTTTGCCTTCTCTTTTTATAGCCTGTGCTTATTGACGCCTTTTTTTCGATTAAGGCAGACGCTAGCTGGGTTATAAAGAATTTATAGCAGGGGGGCGGATTTGAGCTTATCGTCAAAGGAGAAATATTTTGAATGAAAAATAATATCCTCACTTGCTTAAATATATGAACACTTGAATCAGGAGCCCATACTTGTTGGCTCCTGCTTGAATCGGGCTGCGTCTTTGCTTTACGGCAAAGAATAATAAAAATATCTGGAAACATTGCTCTTGATAAATGTTCTTAAACTAGTTTCGTTACTGAACAAACAGACATAAATGTCGCAAGATTTGTAAGACAATAAGTTTAATAACAACAGAGGTACTCTATTACCAATAGAACCGAATAAATGCTCAAAACCATGGTGGACCATGGACAAAAACTACTAGCTGAACTTGGCGTGGAACTGGGCAAGGTTTCCAGTATGGAAGAGTCAGTGGTGGTCGTGGTGTCATCATTTTTTCTCGAAAAGTACTCTGCAAAAAAAAAAAAGCAAAACAAAACAAAAAGAGACTTGATAAGTCAATTGGATGGGTCTCAGATTGCCAGAGGTATCAGGCGCGTGCACTTGTCAACTGGTCATCGATTCACGGGACATTATCACATAGCTGTTTATGAAAGCTTTCGAAATGCTTTTCGTCTCATTTAGGGGTGAAACAGCAAATTTCTTTGTTGCTAGGGTCACACAGGTATTGCTAAGTCACGTATCGTTAAGCATGAAGCACACGGGCATCGCTAAGTAGGTATCGTTAAGAACAGAGGTATTGCTAAGGGGCGTACATCTAGGGGTAAAGAAAGCAGAAGACTGATAAGAAGACGAAAAGGAACTTCCGAAGTGTTTCCCCGCGCCCTTAAATTTCACTTATGGGAGTTGCCTAGCATAAACTAAAGCAAAACAATCGCTACAAATGAGATGGAGCGAAGTAAAAAGGGGGATTCATGGAATTTCCTCTCCACTTTTGTTTAAGAACGGTTTGCAATCGGTTAAACCCGAAAAACTTTTCGGTTCGGTCCGTTTCATTCGAATCAATTGGTATAAAAGTCATGAAAAGTGCTATATTGGTAAAACTATTAAGGAGCCGTCTATGTGTTCCTGATTTTGCCAATAAAAGAATTTAGTTTGTCGAAGTTAAAACCAGTGAAAATGAGCAGTTTCCCAAAAAGATGCGAAAAATCCGGATTTCACTGTGGCAAGTCCAGTCATTACCGTGTTTAGGAATTACAACCAAGCTTTTTGTCATCACTTTAGTTGCTGGTCCTGTTTTAACAGTGAAAGTGTAGTCTCCAGAGTCTGATTCCTTCAGGTTTCTAATTATAAGAACAGTGAACCAATCCTCTTTTTTATTCAGGGACGTCTCCAGTATCACGCGTCCGTATCGAGAGGGTGTCAATAACTGACTTCCCTTTTTCCATTCCATATCGTCCAACTGTAGATATACAATATCAAAAGTTAGCCCCTCCGTAAAGCAGCCTAGGCTCTAATTTTTAACGCTAAAAATTCAGTAAAGCCTCCTATAAAAAGATGCTATAAGTTTACAAATACAACTATGAAACAAAACAAGACTTTATATCTCTGTCAATTCAAAAGAGTCTCCTTCGATCTTCCTAGATAGACTCTGCTCGCAGGGTAATTCAAAAGCGGTTGTATCTTTTTAATATTGCTGCAGTCAACAAGTAGTCTGTTCCAGGCGTTTAGATAGTAGAGCTCGGGCAAGAAAATTGACAAGGAAAAAAGAAAACGAATTGGGAAGACTTGTCTCCCCTCGATTCTTTTCTTCCCCTCGTTTTGCCCGCGTATGATTTAACTCGCTCGCCATCTAAACGCCGCGCTCCACGATTTAAACGCCTGGAACAGGCTAATGAACAAGTGCCAAAGTTTTTCAATCTGTATTCACAGTATTATATTTTGACGCAATAAATTTTACTGCGTCTATATTCGATCGAAGCTAGGAGCATTTTTGGTGAGTTTGCGTTACACAAGATTTAGCATAATGCCCCAAGGTGATGATTCGGGCATAAGGATAACAAACGTTTCAAAGGGAAAACGAACAATGACTTTGTTGGTTTGTTTGTTAATTTCATCCAAAACAACAACAACAACAAGCAGTCTATATTCGTCACCGCAAAGCAGTAAGCTTACGTACCATTGGTTTTGGAACACCACCCTTGATTGTTATATTCATGTTCACTTCACTCTCGCCCTCAAATGACCTTAGATATACAGCGTGTGGTTTGACTATCAACCGCGGGCTAACTGGAGAGCAAAACAACAAAATATAAAACAGAGCTTGAATTTAATTAACGAGCCTCTTCCAGAGTCAGATTTGTTTGAACAAAACAACAATACTTGATCAAGATCCCACCAGCACGTAGTGTGTTTCGGCTTCATTTCAGACTGGGAAATGAGCCAATTTGCTCTATTCCTCAACAGCGGAGTAAATTCATTTTATTTCCAGGTTTTTTGCAGCTGAATGTAGAACTCGAGTTCCGATCAACTTGTTCACCATTTTCCATCAGGGAGAACGATCGATTCTGAATTTTTCTAGTGTCTGTTCAGTGTTCCGCTCAGAATCAGTGGGAGCCCTTTCATGTGGCATTTTTTGAAATTTTCTCCCAGTCTTTTTTCCTATCCACCCATCTTTCCAGAAAAAAAGTTTAAAAATGGGCCACGAGATCAGGTCAGTTCAAACAAAACCAAAAATAATATTATACCTTAAATTCAATCTCGGTTTAGGGGGGTTACTGTACTTACTTATAACACGAACTTCCACATTCTTCTCAAACTGGCAGTATTTTCCTTTGGCCACAACTCGGTAAGTGCCCGCAGTCTCAAACGAGATTCGAGATAACTTAAGCTTTTTTCGGAATGAAGTGGACCCATGTTTCTCTCCTATCATCGAAAGGAGAAATAAAGCAATTAGAAATGAATTTGAATGGAGCAGCGATTCTCGTAGACTCAGAATATCCTACTGCAGCTACTGGGCCCGGTTCCTTAAAGACGGTTAAGCTTAAACCAAGATTAAGCCAAATTTTAAGCATGGTTTCCTTGTCTCAGAACAAGTAACTCAAGCTTACAAAATTCTGTTGAGCCTTAACTCGGGGATACTGTTAATGATAACACAAAATGTTACTCTGAGCGATGTATAGGAAAGTAAATACAAAAAGTGGAACAAAATTCTAATCCTGGATTAGTGCTAATCGGCCTTTCAGGAACCGGGCCGTGATGCCCTAATTACTTTTATGGCATGTCGACTAGTTCCTTTATAGCAATAGAGCATGCGAGAGACACAATATTCAATTCAGTTGTAAAGAATATGTGTATGACGAACTTAACGATGTTTAAATAGTTATTAAGGAACACCTGTTCAGAGTGAATTTTTAATGATTAACCAATGTGAGGTCTACGGCTCTGATGTCAAGGGACATGTTAGGTCCTAAAAATATGCCGACACAGCGAGTCAATGAGACTAAAACATTTGGCTTTGTCCCCCTAAAAAACCATTTCAAAGTTCTTAAAACTACATAATCATTTTTTGACCTACAGTTTCAGCAAAACCGAAATTGCACATCTTGACGTAGCCTGAGAAAACAGACGACATTTAGCGACGCCACCAACCGTTTCCCCGCGAAATGGCGTCTGAGAAACGAGCGCAGAAATTCCAGTTCTGATGACGCATCACTACCCAGATCTGGATAGTGCTTCTGATTGGTTGAAGCAAATTTCACAAGCGGCACGACCAATCAGAAGCACTACCCAGATCTGGGTAGTGACGCGTCATCAGTATGGAATTTCTGCGCTCGTTTTTCAGACGTCGTTTCGCGAGGAAACCGTTGGAGGCGTTGGGAAATGTAGGCTGTTTTCTCAGGTTAGTATCTTATGTCGATAACCGTTTTACCAGGAAATGCGAAGCCTTCTGTAGTCCTTTCAATGAGCGTGCCATTGTGGTACCAATCAACTCTCACCAAGGTTTTGTCATTTTCGATTTTCACCTCCAAAACGTCGCTCACATCCTTAGCTGCAAAGTGGGGTGATGGTGTAATCCAGGTTATGGTAGGGACATCTAAAATGTAATTGCTACATGACGTTAGTATGAAGGCGCTACAATAAAACAAATGATAGACTTTCTCAAAGTCCTTCGCTTCTCATTTCCGGTTCCGGTGGTTGCCCTCAGCGCTAGCTTCCGCTCTCTCGCTGGCTTTTGCCGCAGAAAACATAAAAAATCTAACGCTCGCACTTCGCGCTCGTGAAAAAAACTGAGCTCTACTTAAATAATAGCAGTAACAGCAAGCGCAGTATCAAGTTTTGCTTTGTGAAACACGATTGTATGGGAATAACGAGATCTGCAGCTATAAATTCGTCGTTATTAGACAACCTTTGCTCGGGAAAAAACTGTACAGTTGATTTTAAGGAGCCCATAGGCGAAATTAATTCTCTTAAATATCCTGAAATTACAAAGTATAGAAACTTGCTGTATTTTTAATAATTGTCTATACGATACGCAGTAGCATTTATTAAACGATCTATGGATCATTCTTCATTAAATACCACTATCTATGTGGGTTACAAATGCCTTAGAACTGCCTTTAAAATATATAAAAATATTATATATCTACCTTCATTGA
>NC_133214.1:13595433-13600433 GCF_958299795.1 Porites lutea | reverse complement strand
AATGATATAAGATGTTGCACTTGGTCGAACCACAGGTAACCCAGGCTCTGTTATAGTACCACAGTACGGTTCCAGTAAAATTACAGTGTTTGTATGGGGTAAAAATATCATCCTAAAATTTCTAGGAAATACTAAATAAAGATAAATAAAACTTACTCTGCAGTTAATTCTTGTTGTCCTTATTGCTCCAACGAAGTTTCGTGATAATTTGCAGTAATTTGTTCAAATTCACTATATCTACAATAATAATATACAAGGTAGGAAACACGAGATGCCATTTTCGCCGACATGCTCTCATTCAACACAACTTTTTCCACGAAACCCGAACTCCAGCGGAAAATAAACATGCCAGGATCGTAGAAACAGGATAGCAGGAGATATAGAAACCAATGAAGCTTTCCCAGATAGAGAAACGAATCCCACAGACTTTGACAAACTCGAAGGATATAATCCAAACAGACCGAGAATATGCTCGCCGAAGCAGCCGGGCCAGATCAACGCGCGGCCAAGAAAATGAGGCCTGGACCCGGCTGTACCAAAAAATTCCATCCCGGGATTCCTGAGGTGACCTTATGGGGACTGATACATTATTTGCCCAAAGCCACCCTCCCCTGCTGAAAAAATACTTGATAGAAGGCAATTGTTCTTCCTAGCCGTACCACCCTGGCCTGTTATAAAGATGTTATGTCCCTCTCGAACTATATTCAGCACCTGGCGCTGGTCCTCAGAAAGCCTATCAAACATCAATGGAACAAGGTTATAAGTGCAAAGGAAATAACAACGAAGGAGGATTTACAAAACTTAAAACGAGCAAAAGATATAAGTGAATTTTGGCTCTTACCGCGGCATTTGTACAACAAGACGAAATTCAAAGAGACGTGTCACGGTGGTTTACATATTTAACTGATAGAACGTTCAGTTGTATTGACAAGAAGTCGGCGTGTTACGGCCGCATTAATCGCTAAATATGTTAATCCCTCTAGTTTTTTGTTTACTGGTGCACATGCCTGTCACATTCGTCTCAGTTATCGCAATTCATATTCTGTCGCAATTTTCTGTATAATTTTTGACATTTTTTTGTAAGCTTCACCGTTTATTTACGATAGTTTCGCTCGAGAGTTCACAGCAACAGTATCTCAGTCATCATCTACCTTTTGTTCAACCTTGTTTTTAGCCCGCCTTGTAAGTATTTCGCGTTGTTGTTTCATTAGTTTCATTGCTGTTATTTGCATTCCTTAGTAAAAGAAATGGGGCGCCTTGTAACTCGGCAGACTATCCTGGTTTTATTTATTCTCTTTGGCAATTTAAATTTAGGCGCGTGTGCGGGGTTTGCTCTGGCGAATTGTGATTGGCTAGGAAGAACAATTTCCTTCTATCAAGTATTTTTTCAGCAGGGGAAGGTGGCTTTAGGCAAATGATGTATCGGTCCCCAGAAAGGTCACCCCAAGACTCCCGGGATGGAATTTTTTTTGTACAGTGCTCAGGCCTCATTTTCTTGGCCGCGCGTTAATTGATCTGGCCCGGCTGCTTCGGCAAGCATATTCTCGGTCTGTTTGGATTATATCCTTCGAGTTTGTCAAAGTCTGTGGGATTCGTTTCTTTATCTGGGAAAGCTTCATTGGTTTCTATATCTGCTGCTATCCTATTTCTACGATCCTGGCATGTTTATTTTCCGTTGGAGTTTCGTGGAAAAAGTTGTGTTGAATGAGAGCATGTCGGCGAAAATGGCATCTCGTGTTTCCTACCTTGTATATTATTATTGTAGATATAGTGAATTTGAACAAATTACTGCAAATTATCACGAAACTTCGTTGGAGCAATAAGGACAACAAGAATTAACTGCAGAGTAAGTTTTATTGATCTTTATTTAGTATTTCCTAGAAATTTTAGGATGATATTTTTACGCCATACAAACACTGTAATTTTACTGGACCGTACTGTGGCATTTTTTGAGGGAAAAGCCCTGGGGACGAGATTGGTACTGTGGTACTATCACAGAGCCTGGGTTACCTGTGGTAGAACCATATTCGCAGAGCTACGCAACAAGAACAATAACCTTTATTTGCATATCTGCATGACTATAATTATAAACAGTGTCGCAAAAGGTACGTAAAATAAGAACGAAAAGAAAAAGAAATAATAATAATAATAATCAAGCGACATTATTCTAACATGACAGTACACTGTCCGCTGTCACGCAAGTTATTCAATAATGAGATATGATTCGTTAATCGTAAATTAAGAAAGAGCGCGGTAATACCACGAATCGTCACATTGTTCTGAATACCCCCAAAAAATCCATACTTAAATTGAGCCACCCAAAAAATACTTGCCAAATTTTCCTACCCAAAAAAATCCCGGAATCGAAAATTTTAGACCCCCCAACAAAAACCTTCGATCATCCCATCAATTGAAATTCGGAAGTATTTCCCCGGGCGTTTGCAAAGGTTTGGTCACGTGATCAACTTTCGCTTTGAAAAAATGTTGGCAGAATCGGATAGAACATGTTAAAAGTAGGTAACCTGCAAATTTTCGGCCCTATATTTCGATAGTAGCGATTGCAACTTCCCCGAAAATTGGAAGGATTCATGGGAGAAGCACTGGCAACAGGAGCCCATAAAATGGGCTCCTCCTGGCAACTTTTGCCATCCCTAACGGTTGAGAAGTTTTCGAAATCCTTGTAAATTATGAAATTTTCAAACTGTAGTCAAATTTTTCCATATACATAACGGCACTCAAATTTTCTTTTGTTCGTGACAGACAATTTTTGTGAGCCCTGTAATACGTAAGGGAAAGATTCAGCGAAAATTTACAGGAATTTAACCAGGTGACCTACTGCAAATGGCCAAGTTTTAAAGCAGCGCGCAGTGCAGACTGCAAAACAAAGGTTTTTTTCGAAATCGTTTTAACGTAGCGACAGAGTCTCACGTGCGAGCCTCGCACGAGAGAAAAAGAAAACGTATTGTTAGTGTCTCTCCCCAGTCTCGCTCCAGACCTTTGGTTTGACTGTTCGCACAGGCTCTTTTGCAATCCACGCGCAGTGGAATTCACATTGAAAGCGCGTTTTCTAAAAACAATTACATAGCTGTTCATTTTGTTCGTATAAGTTGTAAAAGAACCTGGAAAACGTCATTATACATCGTAAGTTTTAATAAAACAAACAAATTACCTCAATATAAGCATTCCCTTCAACAAAGCACACACCACGGACACACACACATGAACAAAAACGATTAATGAAATTAATGAAAGCCCTGGTAATGTTGATTTATAAGATACAATAGAATATGTAGTAAATACAATATATTCTAAATTAAAAGCTATAAAATTGGACCTGGAGAATTTCATCGCCTGCTACACGATATGACGTACGCATGCGCAATTCAGAGTAGGCAAGCTTTATAGAGCGTTTAACGCATAACGTCACGTCGGCCATGTTGGAGTTCCAAACCAATGCGGTGGAAATTGGACTCTTTTCTTACGTTAATTGACGCTTTTTTTTTGCTTCATTAAGTTTGCACTATAGTAGGGATTGTTCGTCCAGAAAGGGCCTGTTTACAGGGAGTTGGCGGACCCCAGGTAGGTGAGGTGACTCACTTAGGTGGGGTAACCCTCCTGTTCATATAATGTCTCATTTTTATTTGATCACGTTTTCATGTTAAGTGGGTGACCCGTCGCGGGTTACCTCACCTAGCTTGGGTACGCCACCTCCAAATAAACAAGCCCTAAAAATATTCACATCATGTCAAGTGCGGAAGTGAAAGAAAATATTTTCATACCAAATAACGTGTTCCAAACTGGCTCGCCATAAATCGGGTTTCCAGGGTCCCATCTATCGGGTGCTTCAAATCCTAAAAAGTGGGCAAAAATCCATTTATTCAAGTTCATAAGACAAGCTAACATCATGCCATAGATCAAAGGTACCCCATAGATCACAGGTACCCCAAGCTCACGAGTGAGAATCGTTGTTGCGTTACAGAAATAACATAAGAGTTTGTATAGAGATTTAAGCGACCGTCATTTAGGGGTCAAAAAAAGTAATAAGATGTATCAGAATTTCTAAACCTTGTGTCCTTGTCTAAATTTATGGTGTTTTCTTAGAATTTTTGGCCGTTTTAGGGCGATTCCAGCGAAGTTTAGTTCTGCTGTTGTTCGATTCGTTGTATATATATCTAACGAACAAGGGCAGATCTAAAACTCGCTATTACTATTTTTAACCCCTAAAATTTCCATACAAACTCTTTAAATATTTCTGTTATGCAACACCGATTGTCACTCGTGAGCTTGGGGTACCTTTGCGTAAATCTGTAAAAATTTATTTATTTATTTATTTATTTACTTACTTTTTTTGGCAATATTAAATCTGAACATGGTCGAAGGTTTCAGACTGAAAATCGACTTTTTTATCGTTTGATTGGAAAAAAACCTCAGTGAGTTAATTCAATGTTCAATTTCTAGTACCTAAGTTTTTTAAATTACAAATCGATCCGGAGAAAAACGCTTTGGCAGAATGATTAAAAGTTTAATTAATAGATGTACTCACTATTAAACCACCTTCTAGCCTTTTCCCTGTTATATAATAAAATACAATAACCGGCTAGGAGTCCTTAACCCAAGTGAGCAACTTTCATGTACCCGTATCATGGCGTGTTCACCGATCAGTTTTTTTAGAACGAACGATTAGAGTATCATAAACCAATCAGCAAGTCTTACAAACCTAAAAATAGTATATCTTTTTAGTTTACCTTTTAATGACGTCCAGTTTACCTGTTTGATATCTTATACTTCAAATACGCTCATAGGAAAAGGGGGAGAACGTCCATTTACGCGAGAAAAAGTGCTCTAAAATAGACCTTAAAATAAACAACCGCTGAGAGTTATGGGCTCCTGACAAAGTCTATGATCTGTTACCCACGTAGCACTAAGAACCTTATAGAAACTCGTTTAAAAGAGCATATACGGGCATAAAAGGTAACAAAAAGAAAACTATAACACTAATA
>NC_133214.1:13587933-13592933 GCF_958299795.1 Porites lutea | reverse complement strand
GCAATAAATGGCTTTAAAAGAAGACGGTGTGAATTTTGTCCTTTGTCCTAAACAGGGTAATAAAATAGAGGGTTTTCCCAAACAGGGTATGTATTTAAAGTTAATGAGTATTGCATTTAATCTAGTATTCTTCTTTCTAAAGTGTTGAATAACGACCCATGGGATATTGACATGCAATGCGCGGATCCAAAGATGGCGGCCGCACAGCGTTACGTTACAAAATTACTTGTGATTCTTTAGCTAGCCAAGATTTTCCAAGAATGTATTTCAAGTTTAAAAAAATACATTTGCAAGGCTCATAATACGTGAACAAGAAAAGATCTTATGGGAATTGAGACGATTTGAGTGCAGGAAACAATTCTAAGCGTTCTATTTTCTCCTTATCATCCATATTCTCACAGGTAACTATACTGTTACTATCGAAGCATGAAAGATCAATAAAACTGATATCGATGAAAAAGTTGATATTGGTCAGTGAGTGAGAGAATTTCAATCTTTTAACAGTACAACGATTTTCTTTTAACTACAAAACTTATAAAAAAGTAATTGGATAAAAGTATACAATACCACAATCCCAAACTCTCACTCAGTTATAATTTTTAACAGGCAACCTCGGGGAACAAGGTTGCATCTTCCCAGCAAAACCACTTTGGAAACAAAGACATCAGAAATTAGCTGTTTGTTGTCGAACAGTTATTGAAAGGCTATTCAATTCAAACAATTAGTAATTAAGTTTAATTGGAAGAATAATTGCCAGGTGTCATGTCATCGAGTTCAGTTTACCGTTTTGTAAGGCTGGGTTTCATTCACGTTGCACTTACGCGAGGTATCTATAGTTTCCCCACCAAGGTTCTCTATCTGGTGTTCCACATCCAACTATCGTCCTTCCGTAAAAAAGGTTAAATTCGTCGCGGTATTTATTGCGCAATAATCCAGGTACGACCATACTAAGCTGTAAGCGTTCTTTGTTTATCTCTAATACGAGAACAAAACGAGTATTAGTTGTATTCACAGCTTGAAAACAAGTCAATTTAGAGTTATAAGGTCAATGAACAATGGTCAACCTTAACCTTAACTCTAATTCTAACTATAACCCCATCCCAAGTTACCCATTCTTAACCCCTAAACCTAACCCCGACCTAACTTTCCCTAGTTTGTGCACGACTTTTCCCCAGGCCTTCTCGGCCAATTCACTTTCTGAGTTATCCGAGGCTCACTTTTTTCGCTCGGACCACGTGACACGAGTCACATTGGCCGCGTGGAATAATGAGGCCTAGAGACTAGGCAAGACCTAACGCATGACGCATTGACTCATGACCCATAAAAGAACTCCTGAAGTTACAAAATCTCCAGAAGTAATAACTGTTTTGAGCGGACAATTGAAAAAAAATTTTCCACTCGTCATCCGCGTGGGATATTATAAAGTTTAGTTGATGCCACGCGATCACCAAAAAGCCACAAGTGGAGGTATACGATTGATCAACGGACGAACTAGCAGTTTAAAGACAGTAATGACTGGCAAAATACCAAGCAAAGTTCTCTTTTTATTCTTGTTCTTACCGAGAAGTTTCTTCTCGAGTTTATCTTGTAATGATTCACCTACAATACAAGAAAAAAGGAGTAAAAGAGAAACACGCATGAGTTAAATTAAAATTTTGGTACACACCTGTTTAACTCTTTACGTCATAATATAACTGATTATGCACCTGTGGATATGCTTCCTCCAGTATAAACAGTCAACAAATTAAAGAATATATGTCATTATCATAGAGATTATACACTCAGAGAATCGTGAGTTCGATTCTCGGAATTTTTTTTTCTGAGCTTTCCGGTATAAGAATTCTCCTCTTTCTAAAGTATATTGTTCAGTCTTGGTCTTGTACGCTGGTTCGATACAGTCCCCTATAATTGGTGCAGTTATAATTAGATTTGGACCCTGCTCGCCATAGAGATTCCAGTAGCTCAGTGGTTGGAGCGTCCCAACAAGAACTCGGAAGGACGTGGGATCGATTCTCACCTGGAGCTCGGAATTTTTTCAGAGCTTTCTGGACAGGTATAAGAATTCTCCTTCATCCAAAAAAAAGTATATACAAGAAGTTCTTGAAATGCCAACTGGCTTGAAGGGAAGGGGAAAGGAAGTGTTTCTCGAACGTTTATCGACTATGGCTGTCAAGAAATTGGAATTTTCATTACATTTGAGTGTTCTTTATTTAATTAACTAAGCCTAACATTCAAGGGCACACTGTGCCATCCGGCGACAAAACCAAGCTTCAAATATGCTCTAACTTGCAGTCTATCCATTTTTCTTTGGCGTGAAGTTGGTGCTGGTGCCTTGTAAAGATTGGGAAATTTTCTGACTTACCGGCATCGCAACCGTAAATTTCTGCCCTCATACAGATCCAGTTGTGCCACGCGACGGGAACAAATCTTACGAAACGAGCGCGAATTCGGGGATTTAAATACTGACGAACGGTGTCTCTTCTATTTTTGTTAGCTACGAAATACTAAAAGAAAAACAAAAATTATATTTTGGTCTACAATTTCCTGTTATTCTTTCTTTTATCTATTTTTTTTCTTAATTTATTTAATATTTAATGTTAAAAAGGCTCATAAGGTAAAATAAAAACAACAACAACAACAACTAAGGAGGGTTTGCATGTTGAGATGGAAAAAATGCTACGAAACCTAAACCTGAAGCATTCTATCGTGGAGTGTGTTTCCAAACCCGATGGCGAGTGGTAAGTACTCCTTGACATTATCAAACAATCTGAGGTTAGTCCAATTAAGACTTCTTCCTCTTACACTAACCTCCAAATACAGTCAACTCCTTTTATAAAGGACACTGTAAGGACCTGGAGTTGGTGTCCTCATTAGCGAGAGTTCTTAATAGTGGACGTTAATTTCAGTCAAACATCTGTAATTTATTTTTGCCAGGAATTTAGCTATGCTGTCCGTTTTTAGGGGTCTCCGTTAGAGCGGGGTGTCCACAAGGCGCGAGTTGACTATAAGAAACAAGACTCAATGAAATATCTGGTAATTCTATTGACTGACGAGACGATGATATTTAATCTGTTTCACAGTTGTTTGCACTTTTAAATGGAAACAGGAACCTATAATACACCGGAGCTTCCATCTGCTATCGATAGGTCCTTTGCAGCTCGCAGTCACGTGACCTGCTTAATGCAAAAAAAAGGGGGATACATGGCCTTTGATAGATTATGCTAGCATATTTTTTGTCATGACTCGTCATTACGAGCACAATTTTTGTCTATTTTCGGAAAAAAAAAAGCTCTGCTAGACCAGAAATTCATTTATTGATCACACGCAACCAATGTTTTTGGCCCGAAATAAGTGTTACACGCAAATGCAAAATCAAGTTTTTGTCATCTTATTGACACATTTATACTGGGGGATCTGGGCCCCACAGGAGGGGACCCAGAACTCTTTCCACGGGACTTAAACGCATGCGCATAACTTGCACGGTTACCCAAAATGGCGTCCCTAGCAACGAGTGCATACAGTGATAATAGAGAGGGATTTATAATGAATTATGCTCTAGTGACGTTTCTAGTTGCAAATAGGGTAAATATCTTTACCATTTACTTGATTGTTGCATAGCTGTGTAGGTTGTTTTGCCAAATTTAAAGTAAAAGATAGAATCATAATTTCTCAATTTTTTTCTCAAATGAGCATAATACACAAAAACTAGCCTATGTAATTATTGGTATAAGTTAAAAAATGTATAAGCACTGCTAAAAGCCCTCCACCCCCCCTCCCCCCCCCAACATTTTTTTAGGGAAAAAGCCTTGCCTGAGAACTGGTGCTACTTTAAGTATTTACTCAGTCATTTTAAACCACTATAAGATCGCACTGTTATGAGTTTTAAAAACTTTTTTTAAAAAAGTAAATGACGGACCCACTATTCGCTTTATCTTCTTTCAGTGTATTGAATTTGTGGGGTCTATCCCGTACTACTGGCATGACACAGGTCACGTGACCCCAAGTTTGTAAAGGGCCTATTGAGTAACAAGTTTGCAAGGAATGGATCGAGCTATGTTATCACTTAGGTGACTCAGCTCTAGTACAGAATGAAACCACTTTACTCGTTTCGCGTTCCTCGGCACTGATAACATCCCATGAAAACCCATTGAGACTGTAATGCACCACATATCCAGTGACCCAGCGTCCATTGCTATAGCTTGAGTGACCTTGAGTTGCAAATCCATCGATGAACTTCTCCGAGAGCAGATCGATTTCTGAGGATAGTCAGAGGAAAAGAAAAAGGTGGCCATTCCTGACGAAGGTTTGATAAGTTTGGGAATTTGAGTTGTCAAAATACAACATGAAAGGTCAGCGTCGTCGATAAAAAGATGCAGCAGACAGGGCCGCATTCTTACAAGCAAAAATGAAATTTATTACGCAAATGACCAAACTAAACAATTTTTTTCTTTCTTGTTAGGAAAGCTGTTGTTGCGTTAAAGTTGCTTAACGTCACACGGTTTATTTAAGAGGGTATCAGATCGTAGTATTAAACCTCTTTGCAATCTCGACCCAGAGCTCTTCTGGGCATGTGGAGAGAGAGATCACGAGCTCTGAGGAACCCAGGAGCAAGATTGTCTCTGATTGGTTTCAGCAAAAAACAATAAAAGTGTTTCTGATTGGTGCATTCATGTTTGCACGAGAGAGGTTGAACGTGCGGCGTGTCTGGCGTGTGAGCGGGTTTTTTCCCGGAAATGTTGAAGTAAACACGACCGGCGAATTCTTGATTTCAGCGATTCCAAAACAACATTTGCAAGACTAATTAGGCAGAATTGAAAAAACATAAATAAAAGGACGCTACATTTATATTTTGGAAAGTTTTATTGGAATTTCGACATACGTTTATCTCAACAAGCCATTCGGGTTTTCACTTACCGCCTCGTGAATTCGAAGTAGTCCACAGAAATATTTTTAAAATTAACTGTCAAGCATATGCAAACTTCAAGTCTCAAATCTGTGAT
>NC_133214.1:13378634-13587733 GCF_958299795.1 Porites lutea | reverse complement strand
AAGCATATGCAAACTTCAAGTCTCAAATCTGTGATTGGGAACGTTTAACGGTATTTTCTCAGCAGCTACCACAAGAGCCTTGGATACCTGAAAATTCTTCAAGGCCGTTAACTGAATTTCTTCAGTTCTAATACCGAAGCAGCACAAGACTTTCGCTATGAAGCAGATATAAAAGAAGCAAAAAGTTTTGGTTGGATCAAAGAGCATGCGCTGTGAGGCTCTAATAGCCAGATTTTGGCTACTCCGGCGCAGAGTTTCCCAGAGCTTACGCGCGTATTCCCAAACCCGTAAGCACTGGGGTCGAGAATGACCTCCTTGAAAAACGTAGCGAAAACCTGCGCGAAAACTGACAGTTAGGTTATAGACACGATTAAGCAGTAAGGTGAACAGTGATGTGCGGCGTGTGGAGAGTTTCGATCATTTGTCATTCAAAAATGTCGTCTTATTGTATGTCAAATTTGTCAGTTAAGCTGCTCACTGGACCGAACATTTCGAAAATGTTTTTTAGTCAAAGAATTTCTTTATCAAAAATCCTTTATTAGGAATTTTTTTCTGATCAGTCATTAGTGTTCGTCTCATTCCGTTCCAATGGAAGATAATATAACTAGCAAATCGTTTAGAAGTTTAAGATACTAAAACGACGACAGCAATATAGTTTCAGGTTTGTGTCGGAGTCAAAACACTGAAAACAATTCGAAAGTAAACCGCTGTCGGTCATTTTCAATAGCGGCCACCTTAACTTTCTAAAATTATTGACTGGCTTTTGATGTTTTCCAGCGTTTACTTACCTAAGTACTCATTAGGTATATGAAACTTTTTCTCCTTTTTTGGGAAAGTAAGCATTGTTTTCACACACCATCCCCCATTGCTATTAAGGCGAGCATTGGTGGCCCTCGTATCAAATCTTGAAGTACTAAATGTCGAAACTTTGATTTGTGAGTCTTTAATTTTCTTAGATTCCATTCCAAGTGGAGAATTGCAACCTGAGAAAAGACACAAAAAGTCAGTGATGATGACGACGATGATGATTATGGTGATGACGATAATAAAAATGATTTTGAAGATGATGATGATAATCATGATATTCACGAAGACGACGATGATGTGAATGCGATATTGGTGATGATAATGTTAATAATGACGATGATGACGATGATGATGTGAACCGATACTGGTGATGATGATGTTGATGATGTTGATGATGATGATGGTTATGATGATGATGTGAAGGCGATGATGATGATGACGATGATGATGTGAAAGCGATATTGGTGATAATGATGTTGATGATGATGATGACGTGAAGGCGATGATGATGTTGATGTTGATTTACGTGAGGATTCACAAAACAGTTATCCACAGCCTCGTCCTTAGGCGTTTTCTCTTTACCCGTTGCCCGAGCTAAGTCTGGGAAAGGGTGGGAGAGAGAACCTCGGCGAGTCTCTCAAGGTGACGTCACAGCTCTTAGTAGGGTCTAGTCTAGGATTGACGTACCCTTGACGGAACCTATACCGCCTAGGGACTAGGCTGAATTATGCCCATATATACCATAGGGTAGTATAAGACGTGTGTGCTCAACTGGCCAAGGACGAGTGACAATGAAATAGCAAGAAAAAATTTCAAGTACCTGGTTTTCTTCTTCCGTAATATGGCCGGGGATTTCCTAACAACACAGGCAAAATCACAAGAAATCTATTTACTCAGTGCGGATCGATCATCACCTACAGTTAATAAATATTTTCTCTAACTTCGAGGACCATTTGTCATGTGCAAAAGATGTCATGTCATGTGTAAAAGATTTTCGCCAATTCTGAAATATAGCAATATTGTAAAAACAGCAAGGCCACCAGTTCTTCTTCATTTATTATCGACTTAAAATATATAGAAAGATCTTTCCTATAGAGCAGTTGAAACCTGAAGTCAATCATGTCAGTTTAGCACTTTTTGAGTTTGTAAATAGCGATAGGTAGTGTTTGTTTTGTCAGTTTGTATGATATCATTGGTTCGTTTAAATGTGTTTGCATGTCTTAAGTAAGTTTAAATTTATAAAGAGTCATTGTGTTTACATTTAGTATACAAAATTCCAAATCTCGGAAAAAATTACCTGGTTCATTTCCAAATATGTCTAAAGCTAGGCATTCAGTTACCCCAGACGTCTTTGGTCTTGCCCTCTGATGGAAGTGGATATGTCTGGCGTATATCGTAGGCATTATATCCAACATCGCAAAACACCCGGGCCCGTACTTTTCTTCGAAGTGTATATTAAGACCCTAAACACAACAGTTTCAAACAAAACAGTTGTTAGTTATTAGCTGACGGAATCGACCAGGAAATTGAGTAATTTTAATTTTCAGTATACAAAAATTATAACCTTGCACCAGGATATTTTAAGCCATATCGCATTCTCTTTTATACTAATTCGACAAAAATAGCTATCTATAGATACTAAGTTGCCTGTAGACAATTTCTTATTGGGAGCCCGAGAAAAATAACTTTCAAATTTCACGGGAATTGAGAAAACACACGTAAACTTTCTTGCATAAGAATTTGAAGCTTCTGAAATTTGTTTGTTCGGGCTCCCATCAGAATTGTTTTTGTGTGTTGTTACATATAACTTATTAAATCTATAGCCCTTGGAGAGTGTAAAGAAGAATCCAATATGCTTTAACAAGGTTTTTGCCCGCTGAAAATATATAAATTTCTCATTTTCTTAATGGATTCTGTCTCTAAAAATGAGCTAAAAAACTGCCGAAAAATAAGCCGTGCGAGTATATACTGCGGGAATATGCAGTAATTGTTGTAAAATTTCGGATTTAGTGGGTCCAGGCAAAAAACCATTCAGATTTCCTTATGAATTTGCACACAGCTTATAATTAGTAACCCTCATTTTTAAGAACTGTTAAACAAATTTCAAATTAATCACACTGAGATGAGTTAAAAATTTAATTTTTACAATTTTACCATGTTTGACTTATCCCCGGATAATTGGTTGTATGTTCCAAATAGGCTCCATATTCGACCATCGATGGAGTGGTGAATGTTCACTAGCTTGGCAGACTTGCTTTTAAGGCATTCCTTTCCTCTCTGATCTGACTTTGCTCCAAGAAAAATAATCCGTGTGACGGCAAAAACTTTGCGCATGTCAATCTCAATCCACCTAACATTGTCATGATTCTGTAAAAAAATATGTACAACTTATTAACCGATAGTAACGTCACAATAAGTGATTTATTTTATGGCCTTATTACCGTGGACCAGAGCCTGCGATCAATTTAAACCAATAACAAGTAAGCGGATAACTTTAAAGACACGTCATCTCAATGAGTTGTACACTTGGGCCCACGATACAGTCATGTGGCACTGCTCAGCGGATACTCTTTCTGACAGCTGTCAATTGACCATAACATGGAAGTTCATAAGGGAGGGTCTCAATGGGGTTAACCGATAGGCGTAAAACGGCCAAAAATTTAGTCGATAGCCGTAAAAATTGAAAAATTTAACCGTTAGCCGTAAAAAAGGTAAAAAAGAGTTAACCGTAAAAAAAATTGTTCCCAAGATTTGCTACTTATAAGGGAGGTACTAAACTCACTTATGGTTGCGTTTTTTATTTCCCGGCTAGTGTGACTCCGTACGCACGTTAGGCAAAGCGCCTTTTAGGTGTTGACCAAGACCTAGCCTCCATTTCCGGCGCTCTCTCGGGGAACTAATTTTTCCATAGCGAAAGTGTGGCTTCTTGCTGGGGATTAATATTTGCAATTTTCAGGAGGTCGTGCCTTCGAAACACTTGTGAAACAATACGCAGAGATGTCACTGTTTGTAAAACACGTTGCCGATAAACAATACTTCCCTGTTTTTCTCTGACGCTACGGTAGACATTGTCATGCCTAGTCCAATCCCTGTACGGAGTCTTCCCACGCAATCTCGGTCGAGGCATTTCGGTGGCGAACTCGCTCGGACCACGTTACCCGAAACGCATTAGCCGCGCGGAATAATGCGGCCTACGGACAAGGCAACGGCAGACAGTCGTTCCGTACAGTCCTTCGCTATCATTAAAAACACTGGACACGGGAATTTTGTTATTGGCCGTTTTCCGCCAGAGCAAGAAATGGATCATCCGTCTGAGACTAGCCTGTGTACAGTCGCGCCCTCCCCACAGACACCCCTTCTCCGACTTTTTCTGAGGGGAGGGGGTGGCTGTACACAGGCTATCTGGAACGGATAATCCCGTCTGCAAAAGTCAGGCAGATTGTTCATTCAAAATTAAAACTATTCCATTTTTGAAATTAAGACGTATTACCTATCTGACGCGAATCATCAAACGGATAACCCGTCTCACACGAATAATCCTTCTCTAGTGTGAAAACGGCCATTTCTGTTATAATGAATGTCGCGCCCCGGCCTTGAGTTAGGCGTTCGCGTGTCTGCTTTTGCTTTTTCACATAGATTATTTTTAAATTGACTATTGACATTTCTATGTGTAAAATAATATTATAAGTGGAATACTTTATAAAAAGTATGATCTATTAAAAGTTAAAATTTTTCAAAAGAATAGCATATTTCGTCCCGAGATGATCCAAAGACCTTTATTTTGATTTAAAGATACAAAAAAATACAGGTTAATTAATATTTAACTTTTTGAAATAAAAGAAGTTAATTTTTAACTTTTTCGTTAACCGTAACTGAAAAAAATTAACCGATAGCCGTAAACAAGCCAAAATTTTAGCCGATAACCGTAAAAGCCACCACCCCATTGAGACCCTCATAAGGATGTCCAACATCAAGTTCATCACAAATTATATATGCCATGACACCTAACTAGTAACACCCGGTCATTACAAGAAAATAATGCCTGCTTAGCAGCCAATCAGAGCGCGCTTACTATTGTAGCCACATGAAGAAAACCTTGTTTGAAAGCCACTTTGATTATTAATACACACATATGAGGTACATAAAGGTAGCCATTACGACTCATA
The DNA here is from genome assembly GCF_958299795.1 of Porites lutea. NCBI lineage: Eukaryota > Metazoa > Cnidaria > Anthozoa > Scleractinia > Poritidae > Porites > Porites lutea. The sequence continues at coordinate 13,582,760 of NC_133214.1, read as the reverse complement.
TATATACACTGTTCACTGGTAGCCATTACTACTCCTGAAGGAGGATCATGAGGTTATCGCCCTGTTAAGATCTCTTCTTACAGATAACCCACCCGGCCCAGTAAATTCTGGACACACGACCGGGGTCTATGTCCCCTATTCTTTTCGAACAGGGGTGTGGGTTCCTTTACGTCCCATAAGAATCAGAAGAGTAAAAGTGCTGTGAGACGGGACCTACGGTTTTTCTTCCTTATCCTAGAAGACTAGACAGTCTAACGGTTTGCAGATGTCATAACAAAAGCAGCACTTTCTTCTCAGTTATTTAAGGATCTTGAGTCCGGCCGGGATTTGAACTCTCGATCTCTTGTTCAGTAGACCGGCGCTCTTCCAACTGATCTAAACAATAGTCAGTATTTCCGCCCCTCACACTTTCTAGGGGAAAATCCCTGAGTATGAGGTTTGTAAGGGCAACGCCATTCTGTCATTGACATGAGGGGAGCCTTAGGCCTAGGCCAAACGTCGAACTTTTCATGAGACGAACCAAACTAAGTGTGTAAAGTTCAGGAAATTAAAAGTTCGGCTTCTGGCTCATACTTTTTATTAGTTAGGTTCGTCTCCGGGACACACGTTAAAAAATTGTGTGATAGTGTTTATTTAGCCTCGTTCTGGAGAAATTTATTACTGATTTGATTCAGTTGATTGGTTTGACGCGCCCTAACTTAGACATCTGACCCAAAAGACGATCATGTAACTGATTTTAATTTAGGTTAACCCAAACCAGAGTTTGGTTCGTCTCACGAAAAGTTCGACGATGGGCTTAGGCCTTAATAAAAAACGAGAAAAAAAATCGTGCCGCAACTATCTACGAAAGATTCTAAGATATTACAGAGATTCAGAATAACTTTTCAGATTCAAGTTGACAATTTCTCAAATTTGGAAATGAGAAGATAAAATTGAACTTTCCAGAATCATTCTTATATTATTGATGAGCGAACCTGGCATGTAACTTTAAATGTTTATGTAGATATAATAAACTCGAAACGACAAGCCAAGGGGAAACTAATTGGTCACGTGGTACAAATTGACAATTCTCTCTACTATCTATGAAAAATCATCCTCTCATAAACATACCAGAAAACAAGACAGACTTTGTCCAGGCTTGACGAGGCGTATTTGCTGAGGTGTGGCGGACGACGAACGTTGAAACAATGTTACTCCAGAAAACTTGACTCTACCTCTATCATTCCACAGCCCAAGCGACTGCACCTCATCTGTATAATAATGTAGTTCGTAAATTGTCAGTGAATTGTCACTGTTGTACATAAATGATACATTTTTAAGATTTATGTTTTTTCATGTTAAACTCGTCACCAATAAGAACAGTGTCATGAATCAGATGTGTATTAAAATCAAATAAATGCCGAGTTTTGGCTTCCCTTATGAAATTTTCCTTTCTAACCGATCGTTCCTCAGATTTAAGACAAAGGGTTTGAAATCAGTAAAATGGCGTTCAGAAAAAGAAACGTTTCAAGATCACACAAGAGAGAGTATACACATTGTTGTTGTTACTAGTTCTCCGAAAAACGCCTAGCGCTGATCTGCAACATCCGGTTGGAAACGTTCGTGTGTAAACATGAAATTATAATTAACATTTTGACAATTACATTTCAGTGACTTTGTAAAGAACGACGTGCCACAAAGTATATCTAGATCAGCTGGAAAGGTGGGAATTTCACTTTCAACGCCCATGTTCTGAAGCTGCCCTAGCCAAATAGAATTAATCAATATTCTAACCAGAAATTCCTAAATTCAAACAATTTCCCGGATTCAAATATTTCCACGTCCACACGTATCCGGATTCATTCTCGTACCCAGGACTCCTCTGGGAATATGGGCAACAGAGCATGTGTCGTAAAGCGCGCGAAATTTGCATCTTGACCTTTCACGGTAAAGAACTGGGCTCGATCTGGTTGTGCAATCGGGTAAAAACATCTGGATTTAGCGTCCACACGATTCCGGAGTCATAGCGTATTAAAAACTTTCCACTGTTCAAAAAGTTGCGGATTCGTACGTGGATTCACCGGATATGTGTGAACGGAAGCTTTATCCGCAAAGAAAAAGTTGCGGATTTAAAAATATCAGGATACGTATGGACGGGGCCTTAATTTCTTGCTCCTAACATTGTTCCGGATCCGATTCACTGATATTAGTTGCGTAACTCGTGCATATCAATGACAGAGAGGCTGGCGCTTACTCGGCATTAATTCAGCCAATGAAAACCGAAGTTTAAATTCTTAGTCAACTGAGGCCATCGTCATGTCTAAACAAGGGTATGTCCTTACGAGGAAAAATAATCTATGACTTCGTCATGACTAAATAGGGATATAACCCTATCGATTCAAAATAACTAAAAACCTGTAAAAAAAAAAACTAAAATAGTATGCGATGTATCTAAATGAGATTTCAACTAACTCAGAGTGAATGCCTGCCATGTTAGCGTGTCGCGGCAATCAGTTAATTTTTGCAACAAATTTGGCTCGAATGCAAATTATCTTTTAAGTTTCACAAACCAGTCAGCGGACCTATAGACCTGAAAAAAGGTTTTTTTTATCTTTTAATTACGTTAAGTTTTATTTTTTCATATCTCTTCAACTGGAACCCCGTTAAGGCGACCACAGCTGGGCCATAAAATCCTGGTCGTAATAACTAGGTGATCACATTAACGGGGTCTTCAAAAAAAATAAATGACTCGTTGTTTTTTTCTTTTGGGTTTAAAGAATATAGTCGTATTAACACGGTGGTCGTATAAACGGGTTGGTCGTAATGCACGTATCAATGTAAACCCCGTGAGGGTGGAGTGCGGGCAAGGGGTGGGGATTTGACAAATTTTGAAATTTTTTGATCAAATTCCCCAGGGGGGGAAACGAAAGGTTGATCAAAAGGGTCAAAAAAGCCCCCACCCCAGGGGAAAAAATCTAAACAAAGAATACTATGACACTATATAAAACAAATTAAAAGAATATTTCAAAAGTACGTTCTTAATGCTTTTCTTTTTGGTTAACGTAAGCTCCGTTAAATTACTCGCTGTAATTAAGTATTTTCTCTCTCCACTAGCATCTCCTATTTTGAACAACAAAATCACTCCAGGAAGATTGACTGTGCTATTATAATATTAATGAAACGTAAAATGCTTTATAACATCTGCTCAAGATGTCGGAACAGGTCGGATCAGTGACCCGTAAAAAATCCTCTGACTTTCATGGTGGAATTCGATTTAAATCGAGTTATACAATCAGATGGGAACTTGAAGATAAAACCTCTCTCAAAATAGACATTATTAACTTCATACCCTTCTCCAACAGGGTGACTTTCAGAAAGCCTCGAGGGACGGACTTGGTAACCGCTTCTGAATTGATACCAGGCTTCTGTCGGTCAAAGTCAAATGTCCCAACCCCGGGGTCGCTTCGCACGATCAAAAGCCCGACAGGGGTATAGTCTCAGGCATCAAATCCCCGCCCCTTGCCCGCACTCCCCCCTCACGGGATTTATATTGATAGGTGCATAAGGCGGGGTTCCATTGAACTTCGAATGCGCTCACTGACAAAGGCGGGGAGTCCATTTTCTCGGGAAAAATATCCAATATAAACAGATTCCAAAAAACAAAAGGAAAAAATTTATTCTACGCAATATCTTGTTAATTCATTTCGTTTCTTTTGTATTAAGTGAATTTCTTCTGTATTTTTAAGTTTCTATGTTTTTGTAATGTGTGTAAAAAGCATGGAATTTAAAAAAAAAATTGCGGGGAAAAAGTGCTTTGAAATGTTTTTTTTTTTTAATTTACCGATACGTGAAAACGCCGTGACATAGACCTTGTATGGAACTTGCTCACTGCATAATCCTGAGCCAAAAAAACGACTAAAAACGTCCCTACCGCACTACTTTTTATTTAAATTTATTTATTTAATTATTTACTCATTTATATAGTTACAGCTTACCCGAGCAGCCAAACAACTGCAATCGTACGCAGGTAGAGAAGTAAGAAATCAGGTGAGTAAAAATTCGTATATATCTGACAGCATCAATGCGCTCATGGTAGTAGATTCCTTCCAATGACAAAGAAATTCCTTTCTGAAAAGGAATGTTAACAATGTGAGGTTAAGACCTTGTTTACCAGAGTCCGGGATTTTTAAACGAACGGATTTTTTACCTGTGCAACTCTTTTACACGGGACTACGCTGCAAATTCTGTTACAGTACGGTTAACACGACTGCGTAAAAATTTTGACAGTGTTAGTATTCCTATGGCTTTTTTCAATCGAACGCGCGTGGCTATCCTATAGGCTCCAGGCTTTTACCGCGCAAACTGTGCAAAAACTTCCATGGTTGACGTGTTTACACGAGTCCGTGTAAACGTGAAACCGTACCGGTAAAAACTTTGACCTTCTTCTGATCAGATAAGAAATTAAACTTGCACACTTTGCCGTTCAAAAACTTGCATTGTTCCGCGGGTTCCCTGTAAACGAAAGGCGGACCCTTGCAAGTTCTTTTCAGTGTAACAATGTGAGCAGACCAGTATGCAAACGGGATCTAAGTTTGCATACACGTCTAGGGGCCCATCAGGGCATAGCTTATCCTGATTTCTAAGGCAAGAAGCGACTAGATATATCCCCTCCCCCCTTGATGAGCCATACTGGTCCATGGCATAACTCGAATTCTGGTTCTTGCAACTCAAACTGACCTCACCACCCATGTCATTCCATTATTTTTTCTTGCAATTGTCGGGTAATCAGTAAAAACCCTAAAACTTACACCTCAGAAATTTTGATTTAAGTGCGACGGACAGATCACGTATGTAAGAATAGGCACGGGGGTACTCCTGGGAATTCTTAGTGCAGGTGTTCCACCTGATTCTCCAAATCCTGACCCTATTTCAGACCAAACAGTCATTTTTCACACATGTTTTCAGACATGGCCTCTAAGACCCATACCCGTTTGTCATCGTTACTTAGATTAGAACGTGACAAAAAGACTTCATTGAATACTTAATTCGAGTTCGCAAATTACTCTTTCTTTCTTACTAATTTAGTCACACACTCCAGTAGTTCCCTCGAAAACTACACTCACTTGCAGTAGAAAATGGGCAAAGTTTAAACCCGTTTTCAGACCGAAACGACGCAAAACTCTTTCCCTATGGGTGGGACATACCCCTATGGCTTAAATTTAAGGGAGCATACCCTCACCCCAAGCTGAAGCCTGGCAGTAAACCGGACGAGTTATAAAAAAATGTACGGCTGCTCTATGAACCTGGAAAGAGGTGAGGTGGCTTTAAGTCTCTACGTTTAAGACATGCGAGATAGTTTTGAGTAAGGAACCCTAGGCAAGCCGTCTTCCGGGACCTTAAGCAACGAGAACGTTGACGTCCCGGACGTCAAACATGTCAACCGGAAGTTGATATTTCCTCTCTTCCGTACAGCGGGAGTTAAAACAAAGGCATTCAGATTGGTTGTGTGCGACCAAAGTGTTCCATCAAGCGAGACATCCAACTTCTAGTTGCTATTCATGACCTTCGGGACGTCAGCGCTCTCGTTGCTTAAGCTTACTACTGTCTGGTAAAATACAGATCGTCCCATGTAAGGGAATCCAATTGGAAGACAGCCTTATTTTCTGCTGGATTCCACGCCGTGGATTCCGGATTGCAGGTACTAGATTCTGCATTCTTTATGTGTGGAAGTCGGGATTCTGGATTCCTTGAGCTGTCCTGCTGATTCCAAAGCTCAGGATTTCGGGTTCAACAACTCAATTTCTCGTCTTTCGGATTCCACTAGCAAAAATTGCTCCGATTACGGAATTTGGATACCCTTTTATGGGGTGAATACAGAAAAAGTAACTTACCCCAAAAGATTTCCATTCCCTTCCATCCAGGCTTACATATATTTGGCTAAAATCCATGTCTTGTTCCTCTTTTTCAGGAACACTTGTTAAGGTAACTACTATCCTTGAAATGAATCGCGGATAGAGAAGATCAAACTCGAGCCATCCTGAATCTTTGGGTCTGTTTTTAGCCACGCACCATTTCATTTCTGAACCGAGTCCCCATTTTCCATAATTTCTTGTGGAAGCCTGCATAGTAGTAGATGTTTAAAGGCCTAGTCATGCAAAGACCTTTGTCACGCGGAGGCCATTTTGTCTCAGGAGATTTAAAAAGCTTTGTTTTTGCACGGCTAGCCTCGTTCTCTCTACGAAGCTAGCCGTGCATAAAAAAAGCTTTTTAAATCTCCTGACTGACAAAGTGGCCTCCGCGTGACAAAGGTCGTTCGACAAATTGCCACAAAGGATGTCACCCAAACTGGGCGGGGCAATAAAGGCAACTTTGGGTGGAGATATGCCGACCAGACCTTTACACCCTAACCATGTTTAAGACGAAGAAAGTGCGTTTACCAATCGCTACCCTGTTTAAGACTAGAGACCTTTTTAGTCACACAATCATAGAAACTTGTATAAGAACATCTCCTTTGTTTCTTTTACCGCAGGTGACCCAAACCGGGTGAGGGATGCCCTCGTTTCTTCGATGCTAGCGCGCTTGTGCACACCCCTCACTAAATCTGAAGAAAAATAGAGACTGCTGGCAGTCTAATTAACGAGAATCGAATTACAGGGGGTCTCCTCCCAAAAGAGGTCCCACCATATCTACTACTTGAAGAGGAGCGTTCTTTATAGTGTGAATAGCGTAGTACATTCAGTGAGCAAACATTCGTTAGACAATGTGTCAACTTTGTCGCCTACAAGAGGCTTAAAACAATCATGGAAAAATGAAAAAACGGTCAACTCAAAAGCGGTTGGGTAAGAGACGAGGTTGCTTACGAAAGGTTCTAATCATAGCTGGGGTTTTGATTGAAAACATTTTGGTCTTTGGATATGTGTGGTCGCTTATGGGAGGTGGCCGCTTACGAGAAGTGGTAGCGCATGGAGGTTTGACCGTAGTTGCTTTACGTTATGTTTATGGTTTACTGTAGAGTACATTGTGAAGTAAGGCAAAAGTAGGCAACGCGCGAAGAACTAAACAAATCATCAATATCTTCATGTTTAATAATGGTTAACTTACGGCAGAACCAGGTGTCAGTTGCCAGTATTTCACTTCTATTGGCTGGAGATAATGACAATGCTCTGTTAAAAGACAAAAAATGTGAAAAGAAAAAGATCACTATCTAAAGCCCCGTGCAAATGGACGCAACACTGCTGGCCAACAATGTTGGGAAATTCTGTGTCCGTTTGCTCGCAGCTTTAAAGTCTGCTAGATAATTATCCAGCGTTTATGTTGGACAACGTTGCCCAACGTGTTGCATGGGACGTTTGGGTATGAATAGGACTCTTCAGATGTAAAAGAAAGTATCATAGTGCACGCATCTGTCCAAATTTCGGGTTTTATGTGACCATTATGTTGATTAGACACGGTAAAATGTAGTTATTTGACTGCACACATGCTTACTAGAATTATATAAGGTTAGCAAAACCGCAAAAAGGTTCTTCCAAAAAAGCCTGAAATATATCGTCTTCGAATAACAGTCTTCAGTGGGCCAGTGCGAATTAGCTAGCTGTGCATGAAGATATTGAACACAATAAAAGGTCAAAATCACCAATGTTGATCCTCTTCTGCCTTTGTATGAGTTGCTTGTTTTCCATTGCCCAGTCTTGAGGAACATATAAACAAATTCAAAGTAAAATAAGGGATTGCAGTCACACAAATCTTACTCTTATAAAGCTAATTGCAGTATCAAGAATTCAACCAGGGCTGTCAACCATGATAAATGACGTCATAACTCACACGTCACATGACGTTATTTGTGAAAAAAAAAACGCGCGAAAAAGATGTTACTGGAATTGTAACATTTGACCTAATTGGCTTACTTCGCACCAATAACATTGTTGCTTGTATTAGAATGGCATACCGAAATTTGTGAGGAAACGTTCGATGTTAACAGTAAAATAGCTCAAACAACGCAAGGTATTTGAAGTTATATTGTCAGAAAGTCGATTCTTCAAGAAATGGCAAATTTCGACGATTATTCGGTAGATTTCAGACTCTAACCAGGAGACCGGGAGAAACGGTTCAAAATCTGGAGTCTCCCGGATTATCCGAAAGAGTTGACAGCCCTGATTCAACATGACTGTCACATGGGAAGAAGACCTAAATGGTTAACATCAAACTCTCCCATGATACTACATTATATAACCAGAAATACCCGAAGGCAAGACACAAACTATTTTCGTTAAAAAAGACATGAAAAACATCGCACAAACTAAATCAAAGACAAATATTGTTCTTCTTTATCGAGCGTAAATGAAGACGCACGCGTGCCCCCTCTCCATAACTCCAGTAGGTAGATTGAAATGTTTTTCTCTTTAGTTATGTCATAAAAGAAATAGTAAAAGCCTTAGCGATGGAACTACCGATTTATGGATTAGTTTGGGAGGTTTTCTAAGCAGTCAAGAGGCTAGAGTTGCTCTATACAATAGACTGATTTAGCTTGTAGGCTATATTTTCCTAATTCAGACAACGTGATATTCTCAATAGCCGACTTGTCGCGACGGCACCAACGGTTTCCTCCCGAAATGACTTCCGAGAAACGAGTGCAGAAATTCCATACTGATGGCGTGTTACTACCCAGATCTGGGTAGTGCTTCTGATTAGTCGTGCCGTTTGGGAAATTTTGCTTCAACTAATCAGAAGCACTATCCAGTTAGTTATGAAAGCTTATGCACGTGGATCGCGCGACTATTGAAAAAAAGCAGTTCCCCGGGGTAACATTACATGGTCTGCAAATGGAAAAACGCTTCTTTCGTATTCAGCAACCTCCCGAGTTGATTCATAACTCGATGTTTGCAGGTTTTCACAGCGGGGAGATAGATAACTTAATATTTTTCTAAAAAGTTATACTCACATGAGTCGCATCCATACAACTCCAAAGTGAGACACTGATGACCTCGCCATGCGCGAATCTTTAGCCGAAAAAATCGAGCGTGAAGAAAAGGGTCGAAAGCCTGGTACCGAGCTTTAGCTTTGGAGTAATTTTTTCGCACGGATTTGTGTTCCCTCTCCACTCGAAAATGCTGCAAAAAGGAAACATACGAATATATGACTAAATATATGACAGTCTGTTGTTTTTGACAAGCGATATTTGAGCGTCGAGAGACCGACCTTTTTTCTACAGTCTTCTCTCTGTTAATAAGAAACCTTACGATCTGCCAACGGAGATGTCATTATAAAAAACGTCACTGAAAAACCTTCCTCCGTAGTTTCTTAAAATTTGAAAAATTAAGCTAGAGCTGAAGACAAAGAATCGCAATAGAGCTCAGAAAGGTAGAATAAAAATTATCGCCTTACCGTGAACGTCCTCAAAAAGAATTTTATAAAATCTGGTCATTTCAAGTCGTAATTGAACAGTGACGACGACGAAATAGCCAAACTGCGTGACGCACTTGTAAAGTTTTTGTTTTGCTTAATAAACCTACTGTTTTTTGACGTTCCCATTGCCTTCCCCGTCGACATTTTGGGGCCTCTGAATAAACATTTTGCTACTCCTACTTCCATTTCGCGCCAACCTTCATAAAACCCTCTGATGAGGAAGTGTGGCAGTAATAACTCACCCTAGGAAGGCCATAGTCATCTTTGACTACTGTCCACAGTCGACCATCTGGGCTGAATTCAACGCTGTAATGAGTAACTGTATCAGTCCATTCTTTATCAGGTCCACCACCTTGGCCCCATTTCCAACCTTCGACGACTGCACCAGAAATCAGCTTCATGGATTCTGCGAAAATTAGTAGATCATAAACGACAACATAGAAGTTTTTTGGTTGATTTTCTTTATTAACATTAGGTGATGACGTCACGTAAAATGTATGTTGAAGGGAGTTTTCAAGTAAATTTCCAGAGTGCAAGCAAATGATAACAGATAACCGAGGTGTGTTAACAGTCAACATTTCACGACTCCACCTCTGGTTTCCCCGCGAAATTGACGACTGAGAAACGAGCGCAGAAATTCCATACTGATGACGTGTCACTACCCTGATCTAGGTAGTGGTTCTTCTGATTACCGTATTTATTCGACTAAACGCCGTCCTCGAATAAACGCTGGGCCTCATCAAGAAGAATGCGGTGTTTACTAGAGGACGAATAAGAAAAAATTCGGTACAACTTGGTAATTTACACCTTCCAGACATTTACGATTCTACCTCAGCAAAATAGGATACACATTGGAACCTTTCAATTACATAATTTTTACAAACGATTTACAGTAACTGTTGTCAGTGATTTGAAAAAGTGATCTTGAAATATACGCCGCATCAGAAACGCTAAAAATTAAATAAACGCCGCGGCGTTTAATCGAATAAATACGGTAGTTGATCAGAATCAAATTTTTCTCGCGGCAGAACCGTCCGCGAATCTTATCGGTTAATGTAGACAGACATGCCACATGATATCATTATCCATAGCTTTTTCCAAGAGTGAGAAAGATAGAACGAATCCTGCCTTCTAATTGGTTTATTCTCGAGTAATTGAGAGGGGCCTGTCGTGCCCGCTCAAGTTTATCCAGTTTATCTTAGTTCTGCCAAAAGTAATGCCAGCTCCCCTGTACTTCCAATAACATACCCTATACACTGGCGAAGCTTTCGTAAGCGACCAAATTGGAAATTCGAAAAATTAAAGTGGTCGACTGGAGCTGGTCGCTCACGAGAATGAGCTCTGGTAAGCGACTGCATGGTAAAACAATAGGCGTTTTCACGCCACAGCGGCCATATTGGTGTTCCAAAACAATAAAACGACGGCCATGTTGGTGTTCCAGACCAATCCCGTAGGAGTTGAACTCTTTTCTTATGGAAACGCTTTCATTTGTTCCAAAAATTTGCATAGAAGCTGGTCACGTGAGTGAAAACGCTTTTAGACGGTGATCACTTACAAGAGCTTTACAAATACCTAAATAACTCATAAAGAAAAAAAATGAACGTTTAATGAGTGTCTTAATATCATTCTGTTATAGACACGGCTAACCTTTACGTCCATGTTTTTAGTTTATTAGCCATCCCAATAAAATGTTTCGTTTCCCATCGCCCGACCGACCTATTTTTTTCTAAAAGTAAAAAAAAAGTTCCAGATTCACCAGTCAAAGAAGCAAGTACTTTAATTTACAAACACACGATCTTATTAACAACAATTGGTATATTGGTATGGTGTGATATCCTGGTCTTTAATTAATATCGATACTACGTTTTTTAAAGGCTGTTTAGACATTTGATAGTCGAAAAGACCAAGTTTTCGAGTTGACTTTGTAACCAGGCTTTCTCTCTTAGCAGCCTGGCCTTCTCTGGAACCCAGACCCCTTCAAGTATTCATTCTCCCTTTTTTTTTGCCCGACCGACCGACCCACCATCACAAGGGAAGGGGCGATGGGAAACGAAACATTTTATTGGGATGGCCTTATAGGGCAGTGTACAGTTTCATTAAAGTTCAAACGGGGTTTCACAAAAGTGGTCGTAACTAGAGCTGGACGCTTGGAGAGCTTCGACTGTATGTAGCTCAAATCAATTAATTAAATAACTTACCCAAGTCAATTTGCACCCACTCTCCAAATTGGTTTCCGGCAGAAGTACACCAGGGATTGAACAAACCTACGCGCATTGGATCGCCGAATTCATTGTGCATAGACGAAACCTGTATGTTCCTTAAGTGAAAATCTTCGCTCTTTATCAAGGGCTTCATGCAATCTAGATTAAAGACAAGCACAATGAAAGAGAAAATCACACGCCGTTCAAGAAGATTTGACAATTAAACCTTGAAGCGGTCGGTTTGCCCATGTAAATTACATAAACAACCCTGGTTTTGGGGAGCTCAAGTGTGGAGGCTTTGAAAAAAAAAAGGTGTTTGCTTTCGTGTAGTACACTGAGTAAACCTCAATGAGGATTTCGTCAAAGATAACTGTTTTAAAGCAATCACTTATGAACGCACTTTTTTACAGTTCAAATTTGATTTTAGGTTATTATTTTATTTAAGCTATATACTCGTTGATTCTCACCTGTAATACACTCTTCAAGCACTGTTGCAGTAATTTTCACTGTTACTTTTTACTAGAGTTTCAGACATGTTTTTTCTCAACGTTGCAAAAGTAGCCCACTGGTTTACTCTAGAGCTGTGGAAGACTGCTAGTTCAAAACGCTCTCGAGTTAATGACAGCAATCTCTTTTACAAGTGTTGTTGGGGTCTTCCGTCAAGCTTACCCAATTCCCAAAACTCCTGAAGATCTTAGAATTTGTGATCACTGCAGTCTAGATTCAGTTGAACTGAAATGCAACTATCAGTTATATCACTGTGACCTACATGATGATTTAAGAAAGACTCTTTTTATTATAATCAACGAACGAAATGCATTACAATAACCAGGATAAAGTCTGTTTTCTTTTCAACAATACTAATTCGCATATCAGCAGGCTAACTGCTTATTTCGTTTTTCAAGCATAAGAAAGACGAAATAACATCATAATAATTAATTATACCATTTGATCAATTACATCTGTATTTCCTTATCTCTCTCTGTTTATTATTATATTTCAGTCGGTATAACACCATTTATAGAAATGGCAATACTGAATAAAGTTGTTGTTGTTTTTGTTGTACTTAGTACTTGTTGCCAGGAAACAGTAAAAAAGACTCTGAGAGGTTTCTCCAACCCTGCTAACCAGACAAGAAGAAAAAATATTCCCCTTTACTTATTTCTATGAAAAAGTAAATAGCTTGATAAATCTACACTAAAAATTGGTTAAACAAGGTTCCTCACGAGCTGCGAGAACTGGCTTTTGTCACCTGAATCAGTTAGGGATTTATTCTAGATTTTACTCTCCTCGCATTTTCGTCATAGGTTTCGTGTTTACTTACATGGTGTGTCCTTCTTGTAGATCGGTATATATACAGGATAACTACGACAAATAAGTGGATGGTAAAAGATCAGCCCAGCAACGAGCACAAACAGTTTCATGATGGTAGAGGAAAAAAAAAACGACAAGACAAACCATGCTGACGCAAACATAGAGTTATTCGTAACAAAGGGTGCGAGCGCACGCGCACTCACGCACACATTCGATTCGGTGGTAGTGCCAGTTCGGAGATGTACTCATAGGTCGCCTTGACAAACCTCGTTTCATTTCCTCATATCAACCCCCTGGCCAAATATATACTTAAACGAAGTCTAACTTAAGCCGCGGTTTAACGAATCTTTGAACCTCCAGATCTCTTCTTTGGTGGGTTGTTTTAAGAAGATAAATGTTTTTTTAGTCTTCTCTATATGCTTTCATAAAACTGTTCAGACACAATAAATGATGTTTAGATAAAATCGTTGGGCAAATTGAAAATGACTTAGTCGACTTAGAACGAGGTTTTGTTAAACACTGGCTAAACTACGTTTAGATATTTGGCCCTGTGTTTTCGTATTCCCGTAAGTGTTTGGTCATTCTCGTAGAGACATTCTTTACAGCGCCGCAAGTTAATGATCCCCAAATTCGACCCCAGTTAATCCCCGGCATTGTAAGAAAGGTTGGATAATAAATACAAGGGGGTGGTGAACATTCTGATCATGAAGTGGATCATAGAGCTAAACTGAAGCACACTTATTATGGAATTGTTTTTGTTGTTAAAAGGTAAAGGTAAAGATAGAACAGCCATATTTTACGTCGATAACTCGTGACAGTAGGGAACTTAAGCACCAGACGTTCTTGACTTCGCGAACGGCATGGCTGGCCGCCCTCGCAGAACTGGATTGGGGACGCGGTTTGCTTGCCAAATGCAAATAATAGACCTTGTCACGGTTTTCGACGCCATCTTGACGAGTAGGCAAACGCGTGAGAAATTACAGTGTCTATATGAGAATCTAATGTCGAATAATTTGCGTAGAACGGCTGTTCTGAAAAAAATATGATTTGTAAACTAAAGGTTCACTCCTAACGATTCTCCTGAAAAAATTTGAGGGCGTTACATGCACTAGAAGACCTAGAATCACTTTTTAAAATTTTTTCTATACATATGTCTGTAAGAAAGTCCGGGAAAATTACAGACAAATATATGGAAAATCTAAAGCAAGCCTCTGGAGAAATTTAAAAACAGGTACGCCCCCCAAATTTTTTAGGACAATCCTTTGCTTTGTAGCTTTAGTTTACAACTTTTATGCAAACACAATGATTGCGGACACCATCAGAACCACAGGGAAAGCCCCCAAAGGAGTGGCAATGTGGATGGAACTGTAACTGTAGCTTAATCTTTTAAGCCCCAATATCCAGATACACATTCTCCAGACATGATCTCCATAACAAGTTACTCCTAAACGAAGGAGTTTAGAGAATTTGATAAAGAGCATTGTTATATAGCTGGAAATTTTTTCTCAACAGCGCGCGGTCTCATTGAAACAATGAAACTGTTTCCCGCCAATAGTGAACCTACGCAACAGGACGGGAGAGGAAAGAAGACGGCAAACCTTGTGTGACAAGCGTGACAATAATTTTGCTTGAAATAACTTTTCGCCAAAATTCACCTTCCTTTAAACAGATCTTTTTGTAAAAGACCAGAAAACATTGATGTTAAGTGAAGATCACGACAAAACACGTAAGAAATAGCCTTGTCACACACGAGCGTTCTGCCGTCTTCTTCTTCCTGCCGTCCTGTTGTGTAAACTCACTAATAGTGAACTTACGCAACAGGACGGGAGAGGGAAGAAGACGGCAAATCTTATGTGACAAGCGTGACAATAATTTTGTTTGAAATAACTTTTCGCCAAAATTCACTTTCCTTTAAACAGATCTTTTTGTAAAAGACCAGAAAACATTGATGTTAAGAGAAGATCACGACAAAAAACGTAAGAAATAGCCTTGTCACACACGAGCGTTCTGCCGTCCTCTTCTTCCTGCCGTCCTGTTGCGTAAACTCAATAATAGAGAGTTTTAGATCCGAGTTTACCGCGAACCTCTAACCGCGGTTTGCGGTTACCCGTTTGCTGTTCGACGTTGAAACGTAATTCGATTTAGATTGGCGGTGGATTAAAGAAGTAGATTCCGGTTTATTTTTCCATTTAGAAATAGAAGAAATATCAATCAGTGAAAATAAAAGAAATTTACGGTAACACTGGGTTTATCTAGCAGCAGCAAAGAGCTGTAAAGTCTTACATTAGTTCTTCTCGCAAATTTACGGCCACCATTTTGAATCAGGAGCCATGAATGGCACTTGTTTTCAAGATCCAACAGGATTTATCAAAATTAGCATTTCGCCCGAATTTGTGCCTCTGTTAGTGGATAAAGACTTGCTCCACAAGATTTTTGTATCATTACGTGAGGTAAAACAAGAATTATACGCTAAAAGCTTTCAGGTAAATGACATACGTGAAAACCTACCTCCCCACGTTGAAAACGCACGTCGTAAACCTCAAACGTGACGCGAAAGACTTGTCACGTGGCCTCCAGCGGTTAGAGGTTCGCGGTAAACTCGGATCTAAAACTCTCTATTATCTCTGAGAGGGCAACCTGCAAGAAATCTATGACGTCAGAGGGTAACAAGGCAATGTTACCCGCGAGTGTTGAGCGATGACTGCCGTTACAGCGAGGATTAATGAATTTCCCGCTTCCAAATTTCCAGCTATATAACTGACAAATCACTTAAAGACTGGTCCCCCGGGAAACAGTAAATTTTGTTCTCCCGAGAATATGTTTCCCTCGTGACCAGTCATCAAGTGTTCATTATGTTCCTGTGGTGATCATTTCATTAAAGGGGCTGTGTCACAGCAGTCAAGTTCATTATGTTTAATTTTGCCAATTACTCGCCCTCAATTGCTACGGAACTTAAAGTAAGCAAAGAAATTACGTGGAAATGACAAGATCAGAGATCCAAGACAAAAAAATATGTCTCCTGATCATTATTTTTGAAGTTGCAAACAGCAGGGATCAATTTTGAGAAACTGTTAGGCTGAACAGTTTTCAAAAACCCTAATTTCAATCCGTTTCAATCTTCTTCAGTTTTGCCCATCTGTTGCATCTGTTGTACCTGTTGTGTTACTTTAACCTTCCTTTAATGTTTTAAGTGGTTATTTTTACGTTTCTCTTAATTTAACGGGCATTTTGTATTACCTAATGTGGCTGAATCATTCGTGACACAGCTCCTTTAATTCCCATAAACATGTCTCTTGATTGTGTACTGATAATGATATTGTTAGGAGAAAACCAATGTTGGTCACTCTATAGACTTGAAGGGTTAAGAGAGATTACAGTAAAAACCCACATATATAAGAGCCTACAATTTTTGAGGTCAGCAGGCTAAACAGGTTCTTATATTTTTGGGTATTTAACTGAAAAATTTCAGCCTGTAGGTTCTTAAATCACTAGGTTCTTATATGTGGGTTTTTACTGTGTACTGCACAGGGGGTTTCTGTTAACGAGGTTTGACTTTATGTGGCTGGGAACTCACGACCGAGGTTGCACTTAAGGGTGGAGTCAACCTACGGGAGATCTGCAGTAGCAGAGGTTCATCTACATAATTATAGCTCTGTCCACTTGAGGGGGGGGGGGGGGGGGGGGTCTCTGTTGTGGTTCAATTTTGTCTTTGGTTTAATTTTGTTTTCCTTTGTTTTGGGGTTTGGTTATGTATGATAATGAGCTTAGAACAAAGGGAAATAAAAATTAAACCAAGGCCAAAATTGTACCACAACATCTATATACAAGAGGTGTTGGTCAGCAGGGCTTGGACTGTCAAAAAAGGGATTTCTGTTTGCACAGATTTCACCTGATTTCACTAGCCTGGACTTTCTCAAAGCCTACTTTCAGTTTCTACCCCTCTCCTGACTTCTTTGCTCACTTTTGCTTCCTTCGCAATCATCCCTCAACTTTGATGCTCTGGCAGTCGCCTTGTGGTGAGTATACAACCTGCTCTAGAGTCTATTAAACTTTGCAGCCCTAAAAATGACCACCATGCATCTAATTACTCCTTATGTGTGTCACTGATTATTTTAATGAGACATTAAGATTATAAGAATATAAAAGAATTCCTCGCAACAATATTCCTCTAGCGCATGTTTCAAGAAATGTTAGAAGAACAGTATGGAAAGTATGCAGTTTGATGATAAGGCTTAAAGCGATAACTGAAACAGTAGTAGGGACACTGGGGAAAGAGGAATGCTTCTTTTTTATTCCATTTTCTCAACCCTCTGTGCCCATACCCCTACCAAAACTGCTCAGGAACTAAAAAATTTTACTTTATCTTGAATATATGGCACTTGCTGCCCCCACAAATGCAACCTTTCAGCAGAGTCTTCATAATTCAATTTCTCATGCTACATTTGGTAATCCTTTACCATTCCAGAGAATGGGTTTACAGTGATAGATCTTAGCAAAGAGGGGAGGGAGGCTAAATAATTCTAAAAAATTTAAGTTAAGAGGCAGGACAGTCTTTTAAACTATAATAAGGGTCACTGGGTTGCTGGAGGAGGTAGAGTTGATGTGCTGGGTTGAAGTGTCTGTTGTTGTTGTTGTTGTTGTTGTTGTTGTTGGAAAGCTGCTGCTTGAGCTTGTTGAAATTGCTGAAATTCCTCTTGTTCAGCCTATAATCCAAAAAAAGACGGTTATCCCTAATTTTACAGAAAAGGGAAAATTGAACACATTGCAACAATTAAATAAGCAACTACACTAAAATTTGAACCAACAGGAAACAATCTAGATTCAGTTGAAAGTTTACGCTAACAACGTTTTGACAATGTTGTACAGTATACAACTGTATTTGTTATATTCCTAGACTTTCACTCAACTAAACAGGGACTGCCATTGGTTGATTCTTGGTCACATGGCCTTGACTAAAATCAAATGTATCCTGGTCGTGATACATTAACTAATTTTCCCCTGCTCAGGCTACATTACAGAACGTGATCAAAGCATGGTGGAAAGTGGACAGAAGACGGAAAAATCACTGCCAGTTTTCTCTTTCGTAAATGAACACGACAACTTGAACACAAACACGAAGCCTCAAGCTAAAAAACAACGATTTTTAAAGTCATCCCAGAAGAGAAACAGTTGCTGGTGGAGGAAAAAGATGCAGATAATATAGGGAAAGTACTTTGTAAAGTGGTGTTAAGAATTAAACTTGTGCTGCTATAAGTACCGAGTCGACTGTTTTGGTTCGCTCAGGTTATTCTTTTGTTGCTGTTGAAGTGAAAGTCTAGAAATATAACAAAACACTTAATGCCAGGTCCCTCGGGAAACCAGTTAGTTTTGTTTTCCGTTGTAACAAAACTGTTTCCCTTGGGATCTGACATTAAGTGTATAAATATTACATTTGCAATAAATGTCCAATCACAGGCTGTATCTACATTTTTTAAATACCTTTCTTTATACATTGTAATAAAGTGCAACTTTAAGATACAATGATTGTTGCAGGTTATTACATTATTTTAGTATATAAATACAGTAAATACAGTAAAATCCCGTGACTAAAATCCTGCACTTTCCCAAGTTAGCCTGAATTGGTTCTCACATAAATGTTAATCAGCAAAAATTTAGGCTATTTAGGTTATTTAATTTAAAGAAAAAAAATACAATTTATAGATATATAAGAGCATTATCTTTATTTTTTCAAACCTGCATACCAGCATAACATACCATTACCTTGCAGTTGGAGAGATAAGGTATCTAAGTCTCCAAAGAGGCTTCAGAATATTGACTTAACATATTTGCCCAGTTGTACCAATTTTTTTTATAGATTTTAGAAAATAGGAACCTGTTTCAGATTTTAGGCTAAAAAGGTTCTTGTATAGCTTACCGTAACTGGCAAGCCTAACAGGGGCTTAACAGGTTCTTAAACCAGCTTTTTAGACTTAGATTCTTAGTTGCAGGTACATGTAATTACTGTAAGTATGATTTACCTGAGCTTGCTGGAGACGTGCCTGTTGAAACAGCTCTTGCTGTTGCCGCAAAAGTTCTTCTTCCGGAATACCCTTGAAAGGCAACAATACTATTGTTAATTAACAATGAAATTTTAATGTTTTGTGTCCTCCTCAAAAACCACAATTGTAACAAGAAATAATTTTTTACAGAGGAACTGTTGACAGAAAACCAATAATTATTACTGTAAGACTTCAGCAACATGTATAATGGAGAACAAAATAAGATCCACAAGAGACAATAATATGTAGAAATGTTGCAGCGCAAATTTTTCTTCAGTTTGAAAATTTCAAGCCAGTTTAGTTTTAATTTTCACTGATTCTGCAACAGCCATTGCCACATTTGATACATTTACATAGTACATAATTTTTTGGATCCAAATGTAAATATGTCAGACTATTTGTTATAGTTAATTTTTCATCTCAGTTAATTTTTATTTATCCTTTGTTTTTTGATAATATCAAAAATGATGCAAATGAATTTAAAACAAAGGAAATACAAAATTAACTGCAATAAAAAAATAACTGCAACATATACACTGAAAGGGATGGATATTGATGCAATTTATTTTTGAAATTATGGACTATAATCCAATTTAAGCAACAACCTTTCAGGACATTATTTAATGTCTTAAACACTGGTAAAGCAGATGGTTTATAAATAAGAATAACAAATGTTGCACTATTAATAACCTTATGCACGTATTGAACACTGAAGAGTTAAAAAACGATTAAATCTAACCAGATTCTCTAGCCGTGTGCTTGCTCTTCTTTTGTTCTGTTAAAAAAATAAGCAAGTAAGAACAACCGTTGAATTAAAGAATGTGAAAAAAGAAAATTAGAGCAAAAAAAGCCTTAAGAAGAGGTTCTGTGGTAAACCTACACTTAACCATAACAACTAGAGAAAGTTATGCCCTTCTACGGAAGGTTATGTTATTGGGTTGGAGAAGTCATACCATGGGACAATTCCCAGAGGCTCAAAAATTATTCTAAGTACAATAAACGTATTGTTTATTATAACATTAAAATTTTTCACCATCTTATCAATAGTGTACTTACAGCAGCCTGTGTTTTACATTCCTGGAGAACTGATCTTACTTCTTCAATGTAAGAATGAAAACCTAGTCCCTAAAAGAGCAAACCAAAGGAGCAAGTAAAATATAATTTTACGTTATTTCCATCACAATATCATAACCTTTTAATATCAAACGCAGGAAAGATGTATTATTCAACAATCAGGCAGTTGCAATGTACTTACATTGTACTTAGCTAGACTGACAACAGGTTGGCAAACATTTTTCTGTTCACTTGGTAGAGGACATTAATTTTTCAGCACATAATTAAAATCTTTTTTACCAATTGTACACTATTGATTTTGTGAAATAGCAGGACATAATATTCCAAGAATGTAGCTAAGGAAAAGCTCTGTAACTTTCTACTAAGCTGCACCTTCAAAATTACCCCATATCTTTGTTTTTTAGCTTGAACCCAAATTGAGCCTGT
Organism: Porites lutea; assembly: GCF_958299795.1. Taxonomy (NCBI): domain Eukaryota; kingdom Metazoa; phylum Cnidaria; class Anthozoa; order Scleractinia; family Poritidae; genus Porites; species Porites lutea. The sequence continues at coordinate 13,562,326 of NC_133214.1, read as the reverse complement.
GGTACATACACGTATGCTCTCTTTCAGCCACTGGATACCTCTTCAGTAGCTGCATCTTTGATGTTCATGTTAATTGGAGATCATAACTTAACATATGCTCCCCAAAGCCAAGTTTGAAATAAAATAAAGCTGAGAATTTTTATGAAAATTGTATGCTAACTGGCAATGAACAATGAAACTCAGGAGATTATTGGTAGTTTGTGTATGACATGCAACTTTATTATAATTAACAAACGTTACCTGCAAAGCTTGGAATACATGTTCAGGGAGAATTGTCTTCTTTAGTTGACGATTGCAGATCTCATTTGCCTCTGATGACACTAGATGAATGAACTCTATAAGGGACAATCAGAAATGAACCATATCACTAACATGCACTCAGTGCTATAATATACCTGCCAAGTGCCAAGCCTAAGGCATGATTGTCACGCCTGTGGATTGAAAACTTCGATCTCACGCCTACTCATGCCTGTGTTCTAATTTCTCATGACTGGTAAAAATTTTTGAGCCTTTACAGCATTAACTGTCTCATTTTGAAATATATTAATTATTTAAGGAAACTGGAACCAAATTTAGAATTAAAGAAATGGACTTTAGTCTATGTGAATGATTGACTTTCTCCAAATTCTCCTATTCATTTTTAGTAGGGAAAGTCACTGGAGAAGAGATCGTGTGACTCTTCATGTTCCTGTGTTCGTATTAGATGAAACTCTTCGCAGTATCTTCGAACCATCTTAGAACATCTTCGGATATTATCGGAACTGTACGAAAAATCCTGGCACTCTCAGGATAAAAATGTTACACCTATAAATCAAAAAAAGTTGGCAGGTATACTACATTTTAAAGTTTACTCTTATTACACTAGTAATAGTTGACACTACAGCTAATCCCGCTCTGTATATTGTCAGTCAATAGTATTCTTGGTCATTGTGTAGCTCTTTGGAATAATTATACTGATTCATAATGAAGCTTTTCACACATATTCCATACAATAGGTGAGAGTAAAAACAGGAAATGCAAGGTTCCATGCACTGTTTCAGTTCGATTTACACAGCTTTGATCTGAAAACATTAGATCAGTTTCAAAAATATTTTATTCTCAACCATAAGAAAAGATTTAACTAGAAGTTGGAATTTTTCGCTATTTTTTCTCTTTCACTAATTGGTTCACTGTTTTAGACTATGATGTTACATTCACCACACTAAGCAGTGAATATAAAGCAAAACAAAATCACTATCGTGAACTGGGTGTTTTACCAAAGTTTCAGAGTAAGAACTTTTTGAAATACAAGAATATCTTACCGTTGATGATTTTGAGGGTAAGAAATGACTTCATGGCAAAGTTGTCGCGGAGACTATTCAACAATATGAACTTCACCTTCGGTGATAATTATTGTAAATATGTTCAAGAGTGAAAGAGTTGCTACTACGGTACCCACCTGTGCAACAGTTTAGAATAAGTTCACGTGCATCATTGGACACTCGGACATTGGGAATCATCTCCTTGATCATCTTGTTGACAGCAGCTTAATAAAGTAATGGAACATACACGTTATTACTGTTAAACAGGGCTACAAACCATAAGATCAAAATTTGAATACTCATATGTTGCCCCTATTCATTTCCTACAGAAGTAGTGGGGAGAAGATGATGATGTCCATAATGCTCATGACCAATCTGTTTTACAAAGTGTTGGTATTAAAAGGAGAAATTTGATGCTGACCACTCTTAGGGTTTAAGGGGTTAATTTAAAATGAATACTTTAAAATACTGCTAGTAGATACTTCTCACTGACGATAATTTATAGTACGAATACTTGTCCCATTAAAATGCCCATGCAAGAAGAAAACCCTGATCACAGTGTTAATATGGCCAACAGTAACACTTTGAAATCCCAAAAGGCAGATAAGTAGAACCAAAGGAAAATACGTGTAAATGCGAAAAATGATACAAAAGAAAAAAATCAAAAAGAGGAAAAATATCTCTGATCTGTACAGTAAATGTAACAACAGCTTTAAGTTATTAATTTCAATGATAAGCATTAATATTTTTCTTTACAATAATTCTTTTGATAACAACTGCATCCCTGCATTAAAGATTTTAAAATGCACCTTGTGCATCTATTGGGAATATTTCTATAGATCTCTTGGGTGTCTGCAGTTGACATTAATTAGTTGTGACATCAGGGTGTATTTTTGGGTTGCCAGGCAATGCCAGATTAGGTGTGAATGCAAATGCTGTGGGGCACTATCATGTTTAATTTTATTCAAAAGTGCATTTCACTTGTGCTTTTCACCATCCAAACCTTAATTTTCCCTAAAATCTGTGCCTTTGAATTCATGCTACACCAAGGCAAACCAACAATGAATTGATTCTTTCCCCGATAATCGATGTGACAGATTGATCAAATTAAAGACTAGTTTCAGCTCCGTACTTCCACATGCTGTTGAACACGAGAGTGAATTAAGACCAAAATAATGCAAAATAGCTTTAATACACATCTTTTAGCTAATTTTTTTCAAATGTATCTTTGAATTCATGATAAATTCAGTTCCACCAACTTCAAACAGTATTCACGGCAGAGAGAAATGCTTTACGCATAATAATTTTAGCATAACAATTATTCAGTGGCTGTGTGGCGTATTGGTCAAGGATCCAACTTCACTTATTGAACTTTCGGAAGGAGCGAGTTTGAATCCCAGCAAAGACATCCCGTATTTCCTCAAATAACAGCCGTCGCTCAATTAATCACCTCCCTCAAATAATCGCCCCTCTTTGATGGAGATATTTGAAATAATCGCCTCCCTTCAATAATCCCCCCCCACCCTCTCACCACCTTCTCTTTCTTTTATCCCCTTGCCTGTCCAGTTGAAGGGAAATTTGATCCAGCAAAACTAATCAGTGATTATTCAAGCTCTGAAAATTAATCAAGGAACTAAATTTGGAACACTTAAAAAGCCCATATTCAGTTTATTTGATGTGATAATTTTTTTATTCAATGCGATAATAAAACAAAATATTTAAGGGCTTGACTTCCGGTGAGCAATATTTGAAATAACTGCCCCCCTCGAATAATCACCCCCTTCTAATTGCCCCCAGCTATTATTCCAGGAAATACAGTACTTTTAAACTTTCTACATTTTTTTTCCTTTTTAGTTTTCGGATCATGTTTTTTTCTTTGGCTTCTTTCCCTTTGTTCTCACTGCTGATCCTTTAAAGCTTCGCAAGGATTTTGCGATAATATATGTCTAGTCCAATATTATAATCTTTGAGTATGGGTACGTATCAACTGTGGTTCACAAATGAACAGTAATGCCATATTACAAAAACAGTGGTGTTCGTCTGAGTTTCACAACTATCTGATCACGTCCATGTGAGTACATAAATTCTTCAAATGAATGATCTCTTCTTCAAATTTTGTGGTGATAGCTTGGCTGGTCGATCAGGCAAGGAAGGATCCAGGAACAAGTCGGTTACATTGAGCAATTATTTTATTTTCATGCAACAAGGATCCTTTTGATGGGATCAACGAATTGAATGTTGAAGATACTGCAACAGAAAGCTTTTATTTACAGTAGTGATGTAAGTGACACTGTCAAAGCGATCAGTGTAGAAATAGATTAAAATTCCCTCACTGAACATTTGCCGTATACATTTGTATTTGTTACTGTTACAGTTTCTGTTATTGTTCGTTTTAATAAATATTGAAGTTTTGTTTCGAACATTCGGTTTGTTCTTGTTTAAGTACAATAATTTTAGCATAACAATTATTCAGTGGCTGCGTGGCGCAGTGGACCTGAATAAATTTTTTGATACGACTTAGCTGTAACATAAAAAGGTCAAACTATATGTGCTTATTAGTTATAATTTAAATGGTTTATAGAAACGAAGTGAGCTTACTTGTAAGTTAAAATTAACACAAAATTTCGGCAAAAACGGACAAACAAACCCCTTTTTACCATGAAATATACAAAAAAAAGGCAAGAGAGATCTTTTCTACGATCCAAAGAAGTTAGAGTGCTGAAAAGGTTTCAAAAAGAAAGAACATTTTCACATTACCTCTTGGTAAAGTAACATCGTCATCAGCTACAGCGTCCGCCATCTTGGACGGTTTATGATAATCCTTCGATCGTGGGCTCATATCAGCACAGGCACACCATCCGAACTGTTCGAGCATCGTGATGTCCCAACCTCGATACCAGGGTTCTCTCCTACTATGCCAAGCCAAATGTAGCAATATTCAATATTTATAAATGCATTCAATTTAATACCTTTTTTTTGCTATTTGCTTACTTCTATTCAATTTAATCCTCAATTTTCATTCAATTCAATCCCCAATCATTCAATTTAATAACTGATATTTATTCAATTTAATCTACTAAAAGTCATTCAATCTGAACACTGATACTTATTCAATCCAATCCTTCCGTATTCGTTCAATTTAAAATATACATATATTTTTAATTTGATCACTGATGTCTATTCAATTTATTCCACCGCATTTTATTCAGTTCGAACGATATACATTCATTCAATTCAATCAGCCCATATTCGTTCAATGTTCGCACTCATTCATTTAATCTCGGGGACTGGGACAAGTAAAAAAAAAACGCGTGGTATTGGGTAACACTCTTCCCGCAAAAAAGATGGCGGAATCGGAAGACATGATCGATGTTTGTGATGATTTAGCAATCGAGAGTTTCTTTGAGCATGTCTTAAACAGGACGGAGGAACTTCTTGATGAGAACTCAAATGTAAGCGGTGAACATCGTATTTCAACCCATTTCGATCTCCTAGAGAGAACGGTAAGATTACTAGCTCAATTGGCGAGGATAGTCACAGACGAAACTGATCTGAAACTGTTAGGCGATTTAAGAGTGGTGTTTTCTGAACTACTTGAAAAGTTCCTTCATCATTTTGGAAGCACGGCATCTTATACCTCGCAAGTAATAACATTCCCTAGTCTATTGGTCAAGACTGAAGGCCCAGGTAGACCACGGGTTCACATTCCGCCTGAGGTACTCGAAGAGTTGAGAGGGCTGGGATTTACATGGCAAAAAATTGCTAGTATATTTAAAGTGTCACGCTGGACAATTATGCGTCGAGTTCGTTTATTTGAACTTGAAAATCTCTCTCTCTTCAGTAGCATCACTGATGAAGAAATCGACGATATCATTCGTGACTACATTGCACGCCATGGGTCAACCACAGGAGAATCCTACCTCCGTGGATACTTTAGAGCATTGGGATATACCATACAGAGAAGGAGGATCAGAGAGAGTTTAAACAGGGTAGATCCAAGGAACACCGCATTGAGGTGGGGTGCATTAGTGTCAAGGAGAGTGTATTTTGTCCCGTGGCCAAACTCGTTATGGCATTTAGATGGTCATCACTCTTTGATTCGCTGGGGCTTTATAATACACGGATGCATCGATGGTTATTCAAGAAGAATTATTTTCCTTCATTGCAGCACAAATAATCTTGCTTCAACAGTTCTTGGTCTCTTTGAAAGTGCTGTGGAACGAGATGGTGGGTTATGGCCCTCTCGCATCAGGGTAGATTATGGTGTGGAGAACACTGCTGTATGTGATGCAATGGTAGCTGTCCGGGGAGAAGGTCGGGGTAGTTTGAATGCTGGTTCATCCACAAGAAATCAGAGAATTGAGAGATTATGGAGAGATGTTTTCAGATGTATTTGCCATGTATTTTACTACATATTCTATGCAATGGAGCAAACTGGAGTTTTGGATGTTGAAAACCCTATTCACATGTTTACTTTACAGTATGTCTATTTGGCAAGAATAAACAATGCTTTATCTGAATAGATGGTCTCTTTCAATGACCATCCTGTCCAAACAGAGCACAGTTGGTCACCAAATCAAATGTGGTTGAATGGGATGATGCATCCATGCAATCCTCTTGCTAATGGCAGTAATGACGTTGAGCCTGAAGATATGACATTTTATGGAGAAGATCCTGAAGCACCGATACCAACTGAAGAATCCAACAACAATGTTGAAGTGTTTCCTGCCCAGCTACCAAGCAACAACACTGATGAACTGGTGGCCTATTTAACTACTGCTGTTGATCCTTTACAGGAGTCTTCTAGTTTTGGTGTGGACATTTATGCTAAGGCTCTTGAAATTATAGTTCATAAGTTAGAGCAAGAACACTGAAGAAGACAGTATTTCCACTGAACAATGTTATTGACTTGTTCTCACTGTCATCATGAGTGATGTACAAAATGCCAATGCCCAAATGTTAACCTGGGAAGCAGGGAGGGGCACGAATTGGATTATGGAAATTTCTAAATATCAGTGTACAACTCATGATCCTCCTTCAGGAGTCGTAATGACTTCCTGTAAACAGTGAATGTATGTACACAAAAAAACTCTGGTATTTAAATTATTCAACACTTTTTATTGAAGAAAGTGATCCTCAGTCCAACGTTGATCAATATTTTCAAGGTCAGAAATTAACAGTCAGCCAGCTTATTTAATATTTGGCTCCTTAAGTTCATAACAGTATCATATAACTAGTGCATGTTCAAAGTTTTGCGACAACAGTAACATTAACATTAATATTAAATTCAACCCTTTCACTCCCAGAAGTGGCCAACTAGATCCAAATTGCACAAAATTCTACAATATATTTTGTAAAAATCTGAAAACAAACTGTACTTTGTGAAAGTACTGCAAAAGAGGTTTCATTTGAATGGTCAGGATTTTGTACACAGGCTCAAAAGGTAGAGCCACATCAAAAGACTCCATCATTCACTCTGGGGGTGAAATGGTTCATCATTAAAATATCAACTTTTCAGTGGTTTCTTCTCTTATTTCATATTTCCATCAATTTTCATGAATAACTTTAAATGTGAAATGATGGTACCAACTGTTAATACATGTAAGCTTAAAATGTTTGAATACATATTTTCCAATCACTTGCTGCCAATTAAAAGTAACCTTGCTTAATTGGAAGTAAAACTATTTCCAGTAAGGTTTTTCAAATCACAATAATATCTACTTCTCTTAAAGAAGTTTTATTCATTATAATTAATTCTAAGATCAACGAGAACCCTTTTTAAGCATGTTCTTCATAACCTTGAAGAGAACTTGGAAACGTTGAATAAAAAACCAGTGGGGAAAAGTAGGGAAGTTCAAAAACGACAGAGTTGAGTTTTGATGCTAGTCACTTTAAATTTGCAAAAACTAATAAACCGATGTACTTTAGGTGCATCTAATTGTTCAATAATAATAAGCAAATTTGTGAGCTGCTTGGGTTTAACATATTGAAGTGTAATCCTGCCTGAACAGGAATACTATCAAAAAAACTTATTGTCAGGGACCTTGTTAGACAACCCCAAAATATGCATTCTTGAAAGCATAGTCATAAAGTTTGAACAATTCTCCATCTGCTGGCAGAGGGAGGTTTGGGGTTCCTCTTGGTAAATGTAAAGTATTAGAACAAGTATGGGCCTTAGGCAAGAAATCCGTAGTGATCCTTTTCTTTTGTGTACCCTGGAAAAAATAACAGAGTGAAAATGACTGTTGAGCAATCAAAAATCTCATATACATGTACTGGAAAACAAACAGTAATACATGTAGCAGCACTTCAAAAAACTTGAATTCCAGCTTGTTGTTTGAAGAAGCCGTTCTCACATTTTGCTAGCTTGAGGTCAGTGAATGAGTGCTTGAGGTTACGATTTAGTTAGAAGGTGACTTGCCAGTCCCTTGCCAATAGGGCCAGTACGAAAATCTAGTTGTCCCGGACTACTAAACAGGACCTTTTTGAGCCATAACCAGGGGTGTGACAGATAAATATTAATTTTGTACCAGAGAAAGTGTTTTTTTAACGTGAAGCCATTGTAGCCATTTTTAGGCTGCCTCTATACTGGCTACAGTATAATCACACCATAGGATTCCACAAAGTTTTGAACGTTTCAATGTCATTTCTGTGGTTGATACGAGCACAGACCATGGAAAATAAGACTCCTTTGTGCTCAAAATTTGTTGCACTAATTTTTCAAAATACTTTTACTGCTAATCTGCTTTGAAACTTCACAACTATAATTTACAATTCAAAAAAAGGCTTGGTGATGACATTTGCAGGTCTGGTGACACCACCCATAAGCTTGGAGTGGCTAACACAATAGTCATCACTTACATACTATTGTTTACCTGTTCTTCACTGATGTTGTCTTCTGTGGTCTCTTTTGCGGGCACATAGGGAACCATAAAATGAATGCTTGGTTGTTGGGTAAACCCCAACAGTGGCTCTTCACTTGCTCCTGTGACAAATTCCAAGATGTTTTCCAATGTGGTCACTCTACGCCCACTTGCCACATCTCGCAGGTACTTGACAAACTTACTATAAACAGCTTTCTCATACTTTAGACTGTTAGAGCCTTCCTCAGAGAACGTGGGTTTAAGGAGATGAAGGATAAGTGGAACTGTCAATTTGGCATTGTTTTGGGGTGGTCTAAGCAGGTAAAGGAACATTGGGAACTTTCGGGCAAACATGTGAATTCCAAGAGTATCTAGTCCTTGCCGAAGCTTCAAAACACACTTTGAACTTGCTAATTCATCACTAACAAAAATGTCATTCAACAGTTCTTCAGAAAAATACCTTGGTGCCTGCCCATTCTGTAAAAGGGCAATTGCAGCCATCTGCCCTACAAAATAGTAATCCTCTGCTAAGTGTTCCTTAAGTCCATGGTCAAAATATTTTGCCTTGATCTGTTGGTTGAAAAGCCTGATCCACTCTTTTCTTGGACCTCCAATATCTTCAGCCTGCTCACCATAAAACTCTACTTGGAAGGTAATTCTTGGATCTTCCACTGATCGTAGTTCATCAAAAGTTGTTTCCAAGACATTGTCACGGTCAAATGCCATAAAGTTAGTGTCTCCTACGTGCTCTGTGGCATCATCTATAACATCCAAGGGTCGGCCTTGTACAATTTTGCTCTGCAAGTATCTTAACATTTCTGTTGGCTCTGTTATGCTTGCTGGTGGAAATTCACTGATAACCTTGTAAAAGAACTCACTGTTCTTCTTCTCTATTTGGCATGTCAGGGACTTATCTCTTTCAGGATCAGTGGTAATTGTCGACTCTTGCGTGTGTTGGGTACTGGTATTTGTACTTGTACTTGTACCAGTGAACTCCCCTGTCTGATCATGACATGTAGTGGTACTGGTGGGTCTTTGAGCTGGCCTGTGAGACTCAAGTAAATCTTCATCAAGCCAATCAGACTGATCTTGCCCTGAGTCTGATTCGTTTAAAACAAAGTTGTATGCTTTCTTCATGCGAATGTAGAGAAGCCCTTGTCCGGCTAGTTTCTTTACGACACTGTAATTGTACTCAGTTCCCTCAGCTAGTCTTAACACTGATATTTTCTTCTGGGTTACTTTAACAAAGTCGAAGTCATTTGGTCCTAGTAAACCGTATTCCGATTTGAGGGATGAAACTATTTTTCCACGCACACACAATTCGCTATCATCCTCATTAAGTACCACCATACCTCTTTCCACAATCTTCTCTTTTTTCAATGTTTCAACTTCATCCTCTTCATCGCTTTCTTCGGAAATTGCCCTTAGAAGAGCAAATTCAAATAGCCTTTTCTCGATATTCTTGGTCTTTTTCGCCGTCTTGTTTTTCGTCGCTGACTCTGCTGTCGCTCTCAGCCTCTCATTTCTGTTGAGTCTTCTGTACAGACCGCGACTGGAGCTTGTGTTCATCATTGATCTTGCCCTTGCAAGGGTTTCGGCGATCGGCGTTGTTATTGCCGGTCTCATTGTACTCGAATCACTTGAATCCGTTCCAGAATTAGTAGATGTTGATGTTTCCACAGTCAGCAACATATCAGATGCCTCTTTAAGAAGGCCAGCCGCCTTCTTTAATTTCTCTTCATCCATAGTGTAACCAAGATGGTCGACTTCAAAGAGCGGGAAGAATTACCCAGTACCGCGCGTTTGTTTTCACTCGTCCCAGTCCCCGAGATTAAATGAATGAGTGCGAACATTGAACGAATATGGGCTGATTGAATTGAATGAATGTATATCGTTCGAACTGAATAAAATGCGGTGGAATAAATTGAATAGACATAAGTGATCAAATTAAAAATATATGTATATTTTAAATTGAACGAATACGGAAGGATTGGATTGAATAAGTATCAGTGTTCAGATTGAATGACTTTTAGTAGATTAAATTGAATAAATATCAGTTATTAAATTGAATGATTGGGGATTGAATTGAATGAAAATTGAGGATTAAATTAAATAGAAGTAAGCAAATAGCAAAAAAAGGTATTAAATTGAATGCATTTATAAATATTGAATATTGCTACATTTGGCTTGGCATATCCTACCCTTCACGGCGGGTAGAAGAGAGAACCTGGGAACGAGGTTGCGTGATGTCGATGATGTTACGCGTGACATCGGTAGAAATGCTTCACAAAACACATAATTTTGCACCTTTTGATCCCAAATGTTGATATAATGTAAGAAAAATCAAGAAAGATAACTTGCCGTATGTTTTTAGTCGCGTTGTACATGTACGTTTTTGTGGCGTTTTCAAAAACATACGGTAAGTCATCTTTCTTTTTCTTTCCTTCTTCATTTTTCTTACATTATATCAACATTTGGGGTCAAAAGTTACAAAATCCTATTTTAAGAAGCATTTCTACCGTTTACTTGAATCAAGCCGAGATCTAGAGCAGGCGTTTACGAACAGTAAGTGTGTGGATCACATTCGCATGTGACATCAAGATGCCTCGAACAATTCGGATGGTCTACCTGTGGAGCCTTGTCGCTAGGGCTTTTCCCTAAAAAGCGGGAGGGGCGGGAAAAGGCCATTTTTTTTTAGGGAAAAGCCCTGGGGACGAATGAAAAAGGAAAACATTCATTGGATTAAGTCTAGAAACTGGGAGATGAAAGAAGATAATATATGCCAAAAATCTCGCCAAGATTCAGGTCCACTACGCGATTTTTCTTTTTCATGTTAAATACAAATTTCTAGAGCTTTTTTGTAGAGCAGGCGGATTTGTCTGCCGAGCCTGAAGAAACCAATACGGCGGCTAGAAACCTACAGAAACTTCTGACTTCTGTTTTGCAGTGGCGGTTCCAGACCTTCAGAATTAGGGGGGGGGGGGGGGGGGTCAACCAGACTCTGAAGTAACGGGGGGGCCGGTCTCAAAAGAGTTTTTTTGGCCCTTCGGGCATCATTTTGTTCTAAAAATAACGGGGGGGGGCGCCCCCCCCGGCCCCCTCCCCTGGATCCGCCACTCGACTGCTACCATAGTCCCTCAGGATTGTCGCGCGGGCGAGCATGTTACGTGCGAGCGAGTGCGTTTGCTTTGCGCGCTGACAGGGAACATGCTCACCCGCGCGACAATCCTGAGGGACTGCTAATATTCCATCACCGTCTTTTAAGGTTGGTTACGAAAAAGTGAATTCATCACTCGAGCAACTCATAAACATTCGAGTAACTCTTTTTATAAGACTAGGGTTGTTCAGATACTAAAGTCTGAAAACACAAGTCACTTTTAGCTTTATCGCCCACCACTTGCCAGAATGCCGCGTTACGCTAAAGTTTTGAAGCTGCATACTCCTTCACCAAAGAAAGGACCCTTTCGAACTGAAAATTTGTGAAAATATTAGTTTAGCTACTTTCATACCTCATGAAAGGCATGACAGTGAAAACGCAGAAGAATTTAAATTAATTTTATAGACCGGAAGTTTGATATCGCCTAGTTCACACCAATATAGAGAGATCGTAAGGCGTTTTCAAAAACAAACGGGGAGAAGGTAAGAAATTCTGATGCCAGAAAGTGACGCCATTTTTTCCATTAACGCCGATTTGAGGTCAAGCCAATTCACGAAGTTACAGGGTCTCAGGGGCATCCTGATTCCCTGCATTCCCGCCACTTTTTCACGTTAATCCCACATCACGCATTTATTTTCACCACTTTCCCGGATCCCGGTTTTTGTTTCTAAAAAACGTACTTTAAAAAGACTAATTTTGCTACGAAAGCTAACAAATGAAAGATTTAGATTGGCCCTTTACGATGCCAAGGCCATTCCATAAAACAAAGCACTTTTTATATCTCAATACGACGAAAGAGCGCCATCTTTGTCCTGAACGTGTGCGTACTGACATCCAGTAGTTACTATCGAATAGTTAGCAACCCGTTTCCATGATTAAGTGTGTCAAACGGTATGGCATTTCTCGGAATGTTGCATTGTAATAACATTAAAGTTGTTTTCACACTAAAAACAACTTTAAGAGTCCTCGAGCTCTTCCTTGGTCTGTCACCTATCCTAAGGGACTCCTGCGAAAGACAAGCAAATCCAGACTCTCCCAACTGCTAGGGTGACGCATAACAGTCATCACGAAATACTCAGAGAACGTAGCCAGAAGTTCCGATGAATTGGAGCTTTGTTCCATGTGGTCTCTTAGGGCCTGTTTACATTGAGGTGGGGGACCACAGGTAGGTGAGGTAACCTGCTTAGGCGGGATAAAAAAATAACCCTCCTTTACATGCAATCTTGCAACCCCACCATCCCGGGGTGCACTTTCTCAAGATTATTGAATGGTCGCTAAGCACGTAAACAAGAAAAATGCTGGAAAAACAACGAGTTTTGGCCATTGATGCATTCTACACCCCCTTCGTGCTCTTGCTGCAACCTTTAGTGCAATGGCTTTCTATTGCTAACTTTAATAATGATGCAAAGCCACCGCCAAAGTGAATTTTGCGCGAATTTGATGTTTCACGAATCCGACCCCGGTCAGGCGGGTTACCCCACATTGAAACGTTTACATGGCAAAATTTGACCCCGGCTGAGAGGGTAACCCGGTCTGGTAGACCCGGCTACCCGCCTTAGGCAGGTCACCCCAGCTACCATGTAAATGAGATCAAATTAAAATGAGAGATTTTGTGGACAGGCGGGTTACCTCACCTACCTGGGGTCCCCCACCTCCATGTAAATAGGCCGTTTAGAGAGTTTGAAATGGTGGTATCTACCATCTTGGACAAAATAAGTGGAAAACCTAGACCCCTCTGCCCCCCAAATCAAGGATGGGAAAATGGCGCGTTTTTGCCCTTCGCGCGACTTCATCCTTGATTTGGGGGGGATGGGGGTTTGCTGTTCCATTTTATTTTGTCCAAGATTGTAGCACTGACCGGCAGTAGGCGCGTAGACGTAGTGCTGAAATCGTCAAATTACTCGTGCCACAGGGTAAAAATGAAGCATTCAAAAGCAGACTCGGCTACCGGAATCTGCGACTTTAGGAATGTAGAGGATTGATACAGATAAGCCGTACGTTCACTGGTGGAAAGCATTACTTTTGTTACCTGTTTTGCTGTGTCTTTCGTTAGTTTCGATATAGCAATTTAGACCCCGCTTGACGGGAAAACAAGTTGTATAACTCTTTCTGCAGCTCATGCGTAGGAACCTTTTTTCAGCGTATGATGTTTGAGACGCAAATGAAGTACATGTAAATATATCTTTATGTCAATTCTAATTTATACAAATTATATTTTCTTTTTTACATCGACACTAGTCATATGCTGTACTGCACTACTATGGCCAACGTGCACCGGGGAATTACTAATACTAAGAGCTCGGCGAATTTTGCTAACAGCAGGCCCGCGGCGACCCAGTTCTGATTTTCAATAGATACTTTTTCTAACGGTAAATCCACAGATGTACATTCGGTATGAGCGTGAAAAATGGACGACGATGAGTTTCAATTCATTTACCATTTAAATCACTTCAATCAGTTGAAATCCGTGTACTTTTATCTGTTTGTTGCAGTTTGTTCTGTTAAAAACTTTTGCTTCTTTATGCGATCGTCTGTTTACAGAGCCCTATAGCACGAGACAGGGAGTTCATTCTCAAATAATTTAAGTTATTTTCAAACCAGCGTTTGAAAGTGAAAATATAATGTTGTGATATGTAAACTGCGGCGTACCGGTTGCACTTGTCAGCTTATTAGGTTATTACTTTCTCTCTTTGTAATCACATGATCGTACGGTAATCAAACTTACGATAATCAAGCTACTAGTTACGTTTATCGCTGAACAAATATCCGCGGAAATCGGTATCGGGCCACCAGGCTTCCATGGACAGGGGGCCTGCTTTTAGCAAAACCCGTGTTAGGTGTAGGGCAGAATGTCTCCATTTTTAAGGTCAAGCCTTGCCAAACAATACCCTACTAAACTACTAAACTACGGTACTACGACCTACTTTCACCGCTGAATAACCTCTTTAAGTCAGGACTTGATACAATGCACTAATACGCGGCTACGGTCTTCCACCACCGGTCTTCCCAAGATTACTTTTTTCTTTCAAAATATTCACTGACAAAGAACACCACGACACTAGACACTACGTACGGAAGGAAAGTAGTTACTGCGAAGAAACTGCGGCGACAAAGTAATTTGACTTTGATTAGAAGATAGGAATTCAAGTATATACATAAATGAATTCTTTCTCAACATTCCCCTTAATTACCTACTAACAAAGAGAAGTCGTAAAAACATTGCTATACTACTGGATATTGCGAATTGTTTTTCAAATCCTTACCCACATTTCTCACAGGGTGTGAGTGGAGCACTACGCCAACAGGCGTTCTACAAATCTAAAGTTAATTATTCTTACATGACTACGTGAACGGTGGTTCTACTGACATAACCTTAGTTGACAGCTTCCACAACAGGACTACAAGAGAAGACAATTTCCTGAACTAATTTTATGGGCCGACCTTCTTGAGCAAGATGGCTAAAGCGTGCCGCTGATATTCCTTTGCTTGCTCGAGGTCTCCTAAGGCTTTGTAAATTGAAGCTAAGTTATTGAAGCTTGATGCAACAGAAGCATGTTCAGGGCCGAGCTTTTCAAGCTGGATGGCTAAAGCACGTTGCTGATACTCCTTGGCTTGTTCGAGGCCACCTAAGTCCTTGTAAATTGAAGCCAAATTATTGTAGCTTGTTGCAACATCAACGTGTTCAGAACCAAGCTTGGCTAGTCTAATCTCAAGAGCACGTAGCTGATACTCCTTGGCTTGCTCGGGGTAACCAACTTTCAGGTAAATAGAAGCTAAGTTATTGTAGCTTGATGCAACAGAAGCATGTTCCGGACCAAGCGTCTTGAGCTGGATGGCTAAAGCACGTTCCTGATACTCCTTGGATTGCTCGAGGTCACCATTGGCCATAAAAATTGAAGCTAAGTTACTATAGCTTGATGCGACAGAAACATGTTCCGGGCCAAGCTTCTCTAATTGGATAGCGAGAGAACGTTTCTGATACTCCATAGCTTGCTCAAGGTCACCTGAGGCCTTGGAAATTGAAGCTAAGTTATTGTAACTTGTTGCAACAGATACATTTTTCGGACCGACTTTCTTGATTTCGATGGCTAGAGCACGCCGCTGATACTTGTTGGCACTCTCGAGGTCACCTAAGGCCTTGAAAATTGAAGCTAAGTTGTTGTAATTTGTTGCAACAGAATAATGTTCTGGGCCGAGTTTCACGAGCAGGATTGCTAAAGCACGCTGTTGACACACCTTGGCTTGCTGGAGGTCTCCCAAGTTCAGGTAAACTAAAGCTAAGTTGCTGTAGCTTGATGCAACAGAAACATGTTTAGAGCCGAGCTTCTCGAGCTGGATAGCAAGAGCACGTTGCTGATATTTCTTGGCTTGCTCGAGATCACCTAATGCCAGGTGAATGGTAGCTAAATTATTGAAGCTTGTTGCAACGGAAACATCTTCCGGGCCTACCTTCCTGATTTCGATGTCTAGAGCACGTTGCTGATACTCCTTGGCTTGCACGAGGTCACCTAAGGCCAGGTAAATTGAAGCCAAGTTATTGTAGCTTGATGTAACAGAGGCATGTTCAGGGCCAAGCTTTTCGAGCTGGATGGCTAAAGCACGTTGCTGATACTCCTTGGCTTGCTGTACGTCACCAAAGGCTTTGAAAATGGAAGCTAAATTATTGTAGCTTGTTGCAACATCAACATGTTTCGGGCCAAGCGTGTGAAGTCTTATAGTTAGGGCACGTTCCTGAAGCTTCTTTGCTCGCTCGAGGTCACCTGATTCCAGGTAAATAGAAGCTAAATTATTGTAGCTTGATGCAACAGAAGCATGTTCCGGACCAAGCGTCTTGAGCTGGATGGCTAAAGCTCGTTGCTGATACTCCTCGGATTGCTCGAGGTCACCATTGGCCATAACAATTGAAGCTAAGTTACTATAGCTTGATGCAACAGAAACATGTTCCGGGCCAAGCTTCTGTAATTGGATAGTGAGAGAACGTTGTTGATACTCCATAGCTTGTCGAAGGTCACCTAAGTTCAAGTAAATTGAAGCCATATTACTGTAGCTTGTTGCAACAGAAACAGGTGCCGGGCCGAGCTTCTCGAGCTGGATAGCTAGAGCACGTTCCTGATACTCCCTTGCTTGCACAAGGTCACCTAACGCCATGTAAATTTTGGCTAATTTATTGTAGCTCCAGGTAACATCAACATGTTCAGGGCCCAGCCTGTCAATCTTTATAGAAAGAGAATATTCCAAATAAGCTTTTGCGACATAAAATTCGCAATGCATTTCGCAAATCTCTGCAAGGTTTTCGCATCTATCTGATAAGTCTTTACCATGAACTTGGAAAGAATTTTCGTTCACGAGCACTCTGTCAGCTAGCATGGTCAAAGCTTTCAAGTGTGGAACGATATGCATTGTTTCCAATCTTCTACTCACAAGTGGAACAGCATCTATAAATATGTCAAAAGATGTAATAACGCCATTTACGACCTGAGGGCTTTGACCTTCTGCAGTGCTATTTATCACATTTTTGATAGCATCATGCACAACTTGGTGCACACGTATGAAGTAACCATCTTGGTCATCTTCGAAAAGCAAAAGTGAGCATCTTCTCAATCTCGTGCATATTTGTTCCTTATCGGCTTCATCACATGTTTTCAGGACTTTTATGATGTAGCCAATTACTATGTCCACGTTTAATTGTTCAGGTGCGCAGAGGGAAAGGAAGGTGAAAATATGCTTCAAAAGTTCGTCAGATCTCATTAGTCTTTTGACAGCTAGGTTTATTGCTTCTGTCATTGACTTTGGGTAAGTTGGGTTCGTATATGCGAGTGTATCCTCTGACGTTTCTCTTTTACCTTCTTCTAACATCTTCAGGTATTCGTTCCAGCTAAAATGCGTCGAGTTTTTGGCCTGTCGAATCTCCTTGACAAAGAGAGCAGCGCCTGCTAAAGCAAGAGGTTGATAGTCCAGTTTTTGCGCCACTTTTGTCACTATCTCGTTATCTTGAATCCCCGAAAGCTTGACTAATAAGGAACAGGCATCGACTGGATCCATACCTTTGCTTACTGAGATATGATTTACGAAAGAACACATTGGAGGGATTGATTTCGTGTCCTGAGTTGTAATCAGCAACTGACCCTTCGCCCAAGCCGCATTTCCAAACTGTGATAGACGAAAATGTACAGATGACATAGTTGTGACATTGTCAACAACCAGTAGCCAAGACGTGTAACATCTGATTTTTATAGCAATCAGCATCTCAAGATGAGTGATCTTCTCCTCTACATTCCAGTCCTTGGAGCTGAGGATTTCCACGACAGAATAGTCTGGGCACTTTAACTGAAGAGCGAATGAGACATATGACTCCAAGAGTGAATCTGGACAAGCTGCATTTAAGGTCATCACAAATGAAGAACTGCCTGGGATTTCTTTGGCCTCGTCAAAGAACCTCTCAGCTACGAGGCCGGCTAACTGTGACTTTCCGCTTCCAGGATTCCCTGAGATGTATAAACAACTCAGTCTGTTGACAGTGGACTCCTTTAGCTTTCTCAGCTGCTGGGCTATTTCGGAGACTTCGCGTTCACGACCACCGATAGCGTGTGAAGGTTTTAGAGGGAGAATACAAAATGAGGGTGATTTTTTCCGCAGCTCATTTTCAAGGGCCTGGACCTGCGTCCGGACCTCCTGTTTAAGATCATCAACCTCTTTTAGCACTTCTTGTAATTCTTTTGTTGCAGGCATTCCCTGAATTTTGAGCTCTTGAATTTTTTCAGTGGGTAGACCAAGAGCTTGAAACGTCATATCAAATTTGCTAATGGCATTCTGAAAATCTCTGTCAGATAGCCTACCTTGTGTTAAATGAGCGAATTCTTGGTTCCTGAAACGTCTAAGATTATCCACATTATTCCTCACATTTGCGCTAAGGCTGGACCCAACACAATCGGAGGAAAGAATAGCGTAAAAAAGCATTGTACAATCCCATTCTCCTCTGTTTCCGTTTCGCATCGTGGCCAAAAGATGAGCATTTCTTCTTTGGTTTCGGGGAGACTCCCCGTCATAAAAATCCATTCCATTCCGAGGTTCGTCTTTCCATTCTCCTTTTGTTAATTTGTGCTGTTTGTCCCATTCTTGTTTAAAAATTTCTCTCAGACCTTCGGCTAGAATATCAGTACATGCATAGCAAATTCTGAAGTAATTCAGCTGTCCTTCGGTGTATTCTTTTGAAAGGGGCATACTTGATGGACTTCTGTTCCTTGGAACCTTTGGGAAAATAATCCTTTCTGTTAGCAAACAAGAGGCTTTTAAAGCGTTGACCTGGGCCATGTACACTCCAGACGAGCAATAATAAATAATAAAAATACGGGAAAGTAGGGGCAAACAAGAAGTTGAAGGGCAAGAAGTGCTACGAAGGTCACAGGATTTTACCGGAGGTTACCTTGCCAGCAGAGGTTTCTCTCTTGCATGGCTTTTAGCGTTTACGAAGCCGTTCGCGTCGCTTGTCAGTCGCGTAGTTAGTTTGTTTTCGCCCCGGGAGCGTATGCAAGAGAGGAACTTCTTTTCGCAGGGTAACTGGAGGTAGTCACCTACCAGAAAAAACAGCAAAAGATACTCCAACTGAATTGATTAGCGAAAAGATTATTATAATTCGAAGCAAATTTTCTTCCTTTTCATTGGCCGACAGCCTACCACGTGACCTGCAAAGACCTGCCTACAAAAAATGGTTTGCTCATGCGCAATGTCGTCCAGCTGTGTTTTGCTGCAAATAGTAATCTGTTCATGAAACCACGCTTTTCTCCTTGTAGCGATCGCTCTTGCGTTATGGCAGATCGCTTCGCTGACCACAATGACCGAATGATAAAACAATAATTAGTTGGTGGATTTCGATCCTTGACTTTGTTGGAGCTATGAGCTGTTCTTCAGACCTAATAATCAAAAGTCAAAAGAGCTCTAGCGAAAACAAGCAAATATTAACTAGAAAAGCAAAACCTATAGCGATGAAGTGCATACTGCAACTTCTTTACATTCTCATTTTCAGATAAGCTTCAATGTCAGTTGTTTACTTATTTCTTCTATATCTACCTGAGTAGCCGTGGGAAGAGCGGCATCAGAAAGTGACGTTCGTTCTTCTTTAGATTTGATGGCATCCAAATTTGAAACAGTTGGAATGTCATCAGTGATGGAGATACTTGCAAATGGTTTGACAATTCCTGAAAAAAAAACATAAAAAGTATTACCATTAGGCTGTGATTCATGACTTCCATAAAAACTTTCTGAATATGCTGTATCGTAACCTGGCTGTTGCTAGAGTTTGAATTGTTAATTTCGTATAAGAGAAAATGATAGTGATGGGTCGTAGACGCGGTGACAATGGTAGCAGTAGTAATGAAATGATCGTTGAGAATCGAGCACAACGCAAAACCTTGGCCTTCGTCACCGGTACTGAAAGCATCTGCACTAACAGCCTTACTGGTGTGAATGGCGTTAGCAATTTTCACTGCAATGCCTCCTGCATGTTACAGCCTATTTGTCAAGCTAAGGGAAAGAGAAAGCTTTACAGAGTTTTTACCGAATTAAGTGACAAATTTTGGTAAATTTTAACGTTCTTTTATCAGTACACGTAACCTTCAAAGTCAAAATTTGTTGTATCGCGCTGCGCTTTTTGCAAACTTTGAAGGAATTTTGGGTTTCCTGTTCCCTCAATCATTTGAGTTGGGCGCAAGTTACGTAAGTCGCCCACTTTCGACTCTAACAGAGATGGAGTAAACGAACGGAAAATGACTCGAGACTAAGGGGACAAACTCCCGTTTTAGACCATTTCCAAGTCTCACTGTTTAGACTACATTACTGGACGTAAAGAAAATTATTTTTTATACCCACCTTCATGCCCCAATAAGTACTTTCGATAAGCTCTGTACTCCTCTTCATTGATAGTCACAGTAAGTTGTACGGCGTCAACACCCAATTCTTTTAGAATGTCCTCTGTGACAAGGCACCGCTGTGCCACTTCTTTTAGATGGCCCGTGCAATAGTCTTCCCACAGTTCGTCGAGAATATGCAGCGAGCTACACTGCACTGTGATTATCAAGCTTCCTTTCTTGACATCAATAACTATGGTTTGGCGCACTTTTTCCATATACTCAAGAAAACCATTCAACCCCTCTGGATTTGAGGGGTCAATTGTCTGAATATACTTTTCTGCAATAAGATTCACAATCTCTTGTGAAGAGGGATATCTGTTTTGCAAGGCATTTTTCTCCCGATTAACATTTTGGGTAGGTGAAGCTCCTTCTTGTTCACAGGCCTCACAGTCAACTACGACAGCGAGATTTTCTCCTGTAAACACAAATAAATAAATAAATATATAAATAAACTTTCGCTGCAAATTTTTCTTACTGTACGCATCGTTACAATTACTGGTTACCATTTTGGGTTGATGAAGCTCCCTCTTGTTCACAGGCGTCACGATCAGTTAGAACATCGAGATTTTCTCCTGTAAACACAAATAAAAAAAGAAAGAAAGAAACGTTCACTGCAAATTTTCTTCTTCTAAGCACCGTTCCAATTAAAGAAACTTGGCATAAATCACTAATAAGAACTGATTAGAATCCAACGTAATAACGTAAAATGGCAGCTACTTTACATAATGAATTTAATTCAGTGTGCTAATCGCGGCGCTCGTGTGACTTACGTGACAAAGCATTTTATGACATCAGAGCGTTAAGATATAACCCTTCACACTTCACAGACTTTTATAGAGTAATCCAGTTCGCTTGTTTTGATTCAAAGTTGCAATAGGCACGCAATACGTGCGAAAGTAAACAAGCCAAGCGACGCGAATGTCTGTCGTGCGCTATGTCACGACACAGCATTTATCTTCGTTACATACGTCCAACAGATAACGCACGGCAAACAAATTTACAATAGAAAACAAAGTTTTGGAAAAACAAGGTACACTGAGTGAAACAAGCCATTAAATAATTTAAATTTTCCCTTTGGAAAATAATCGTCCTCACAGTACACGGTGTGAATTGTTTAGCTTATTGCCAAGAGTTTGAAAATACTTTTGCTCTCAGTTGTCGAGCGCCAAAGAATATGTCACGCAAAATTCCATGATCTCGTGCATGAGATAATTAAGGGTAACATTTAGAAATGCATAATTTTAATGCATATTTTCGGAAAGGAGGTGATTTCTTAAAATCTTATTGAGCAAAATGACCTCGTAAACAAGTTGCAATCTTTCACGGTCGAACCGTAAAAGGGGCAGCGTCCAACATCTTCACATGCAAACCGCGTTCTATTTTTAAACCGTTGGGTTAACTACGTCGTATTCTCTCATACACGAACCACGAATGCGGCAGATTCCAAGGCTTTCACGTGCAAACTGCGTGACAATACAGCTCATCGTAAGGGCCTGATCACGAGCCGGGGTAGCAATGCGCATGAACAGTGTGTTACCCGCTGTCCTGTTTTTCGCTTGGTTGATTCGCCGGGCCGTCCGACAAGCGCGATTACTTGGAAAATTTCCGCCTCGGATCCCAGCTAACCGGGCTGGCTCGGTTGTCATACGATGGCAAAGTTGATTTTTGTTGCGTTTAACAAGGGTACCGGGTTTTCTGTAAAGCGAGCCAGCACGCTAATGTAATCAGGCCCTAAGTTCTATAGCCAGATTTTACGCCTTCCCCTGACTTCACCGATTTTTCAAAGCTCTCGAGCATACACAAAATTTCAGCCCTCCCCCCTCAACATCTTCATACCCCCTTCTCTATATTAAATGAACTTTTGGCCTAACCCATGTTAGATACAAATATACATATGTTCGATACAAATATTATCAGAATAAACAAAAAACAATCCTAAACAAAAAACTTAACAACGTTCAAAATAAGTACAAGTATGTTTTCCATTATTGATAAGACTTTTCACAACCACCACTTCATTTCAACACACTGTAACTACACTATCCCTTCATAACCAAAGTAGCACTTCCACTATTACCTCACTACAACACCTAACATCACTTTTACCTCCCAAAATAATAATTTTTTTGGTTGCTTCATATTCAATTCTACGAGAAACAAGTTTCACTGATTAACAAACTACAGCCATTACCTCACTAATTCACGTCCTGTATAACTCCACGCCTTCCACTTCACGCATCTCAACCAACCCCTAAGATATGCAACGCTACTTCACTACTCACACATCCCTAACACACATAAAAACTTCACACACGCCTAGTACATCGTAGCCCAAATGTACGCTCCCGCAGCGTCTTGTTAAGAATTGAAAAAGAAGAGTCCAATTGTTTGGCCGATTCTTAAAGGGTAAGGACAAGAAAGTTAAGTGACTGATTCCTGCTTCATAGTCGAAGTTAGGAATTACCTCATTATGTTCGAAAGAACAGTGGTACAGAGTAGCACATGTCTAAGCAATAGCCTGAGCTAGCAGAAATCTAATCAAGCAAACACAGACAAGAACAATCAACTCTCGCCATGCGGACATCCCGATATCACGGACAGCAGCTAAATCCGAGGCAAAAACAAGTTACAGACATTTGACCGATATAAACTCCGGCTATCACGGACGCTCGCTAATGAGGACACTAACTCAAGGTCCCTACAGTGTCCACAATAAAGGGAGTTGACTGATTCTACTAGAAGTCATTAAGTCTAAACTGGAGTTACACCTCTCCACAACAGGCAACAAAGGGTGTGGGTGGCACAAATCTCCAGTTGTGTTAACCCTCTAACAAGCTCAAATCCTTATGAAGATGCACCTCGAGCTGAACTGTGATCCTTCTAGAACTAGCTTATTACTGTGCCATATTCAGTGTCTTCAGTGCCACTATACAAACCTCTCATGTCTCTGCTTAACAACCCTTCTAATGCAACCCGGTAAGTGGTACAGTACATGTCCCTGGTACGCATCTCTCTTACATGTACATGTCATGCTAAGACACCCCTGTCTGTACATGTCGAAACTTATCCCTCGCATATGTCCCTGTTATACATCCTAGATGCATGTTCTTGCGACACATCCCTCTTATGTCCCTGTGCTTATGGTTCCCTCTTACGTGTCCCTACCTTGTAGATCCGCTTTTCATGTACCTCCCACAAATTTCTCCTGTGTCTCGATACGTGTGATACATGTCTCCGCTATACAATCTTACCTTGAGAGATGTTACGCATTGTTTCTATAAGCATCTGACAGTGATCCTGCCACTTGTACATCTCTGCATATTCTTCTCGAAGAACACTTGACTCCTTAAGTCGCAACTTCCGCTTTTTCCTACAAACACCTCTGATTGCATTTGCCCAGTCTTTAGGATCTTCTGATTCCACCACACAACTTGAACCATAAGGGACTTCTTTCAAAGCTTCCCCAAGACCAGAGTTCCCACTGACCAGCACAGGTAGACCAGCAGATAAAGCTTCAAGGGCGGCAAGCCCGAAGCCCTCAGTTCGTGATGGCATTATCGCAAGATCTGCTTCACAAAAAAATCCGGCTAGCTGCTCTCTGCTTTCATTGAAACAACGGACAATTAATTGGCTGCAATCAATGCCTTGCTGTAGCAACATATCCTTCACTTTCTCCTCTTCTCCAACTCGTGCACCAACAAACAAAAGATTATAGGGCTGTGGATCGTCCTTCAACTCGGCAATGGCTTTAGCAGCGATGTCATACCCCTTCAACTTAAAATCTTCCTTGTCACCACGTCCAAACACAAGAACCTTAAATGTTTTTCTTTCTTCAGTTGCTTGCCTTACATCAGCAAACTCAGAGAAGATACCTGGAGTAAGATTAAAAACATCTTGATCCTTTCCACAAGCACGAAGATAACTTGAGAAAGCGTCAGCCAGCTTAGGTCCAACAGCTACAACTTGATCAGCTTTTTCACAGAGTTTTACCTCAGCCTGGTGCTTTTTTGCACCTCTAGAAATGGCATCTGCATACGATTTGTGCATACCAAGCTCTTCAGGAGCTGTATGAACGACCTGAATCCACTTGCAAGTACGATGAAGTTTAATAAACTGCACATGCCGACCAAGAACGACCCCATGACCTATCACGCAGTCCACAGCGTGATCGTGTGGTAGACAGGACAACCAATAAGCTGGGTCATCAAAACCTGCCATTTCTTCTGCTTTAATGAGATGGACATTGTGACTTGCAGCGACTCGTTTGTCCTCTTCACTGCAATGAGGAACATAAACACTGACCTCCACACTGGGTTGTTTCGCCAACTGAATCGCCAGCTCTCGGTTGATAGTTGACAAGCCTCCTTTTGTTGACCTCCATTCACTGCTTAACAGAGTAACTCTCAATTTGTTGCTGGAAGGGTTGCTTGAACTGCTTCCTTGGCATTGCTGTGATGCAGATGCTGTGTTGGGAGGTGGCAAATGCTAATGAAAGAAATAGGGTAAATTCGATTACTTAACGCAGGAGCCCCTCGAATAGTAGTGTCCATCTCTTATGAAAGGTTTGGGTAACAGCTTAAAAAATTATTTCAGGCTATTTGGTGCTACTCTAGAGGCCCCCCTTGAATTAAACAAGAATGGAAATCTCCTCTTTCCCTTTACCCTTATCCTCTGCACGTCTTCACTTTCTTTTCCCCAACCTCTCAAGGGCCCAAAAAGGACTCTGTAAAGGAGAGACACTTTGACGCTAAAAAAACTTAGCCAATGAGAGCTAACTAAAATTTCCTGTAGTTTCGAGTGAGATCATTAAGTGTTTAGCAGACAGAGATTACTTCATTGAATGACCTTTGAATTAAGGACACGAAACTACTATCTGCAGGATCGGACCCCTTAAGGCCGATACACACGAGGGATTTTGCTCCCGGATCATGCTCCAGGGGCACGCTCCGGGAGCAAAGCTCCTCCGTGTGTACCAACGATTTCATGGGTATACTTCATCCTCGGGAGCAGAATTTCCACCCTGCAAAATGCTCCGCGATATTTAACCGGTTAAATATTTGGGAGCAGGCTCCCGGGGCAAATTGAGCGAACTTGAAAACGCCCCCTCGTGTGTACTGACACGTGCAAAATGAGCCTGGAGCATGCTCCAGGAGTAAAACCCCCCGTGTGTATCGGCCTTTAAACCCAACTGCCACATTTGATGGCGCAGACATTCCTGTAAAAACATTTAGTGTTAAAATGCGTTATGCAACTTAACAATAAGTAATGGGTTCCCCGCTGAGAATATGGGTTTCTTCATACTAGTACATGTACATGTACACTTGTATTACAGAATTTAAAACAAATTCAGTTTTACTACATACAACACATATGTTAAAACTGACACATTGTGAGATAACACTGCAGGACTCAGTCATACATTGTATTTGCAGTTTCTGTAGCAGTAAGTAGGATGTCTTCCTGTGTTATAAAAAATTACTTGAACACTTCTTGTTGACACCTTTGCAGTTGGCATCAGTGGAATTTTAGAAGCGTTTGTACGGTGTGGGCACAAATGTAAAACGTGCAAGTTAAAAGGATGTGAAATCGACAATCATTAATATTTTTATCACTATTCCACCAAGATTTGTTCATTACAGTTTGAAAATTTCAGGTAACGTTTTGTCCGTCAGAAAACATCAAGACAAGAATAATGACGGCTTCAGGAGCAAGGTTGAAAACCAGCAATAAACACGCCTTCTCCAAACGAAGATTAGCAAATAAACCTTGTCGATTTCACGTCCTAAAGGCCAACAATTTATTGGTCAAAAGTAACAGGACAAAAACTGGAGTGCTACAGTACTACAAGTAAGAAAAAAATGAGGTCAAAAATGTCTCACAAACATTTCCCCCCTTCTAAGTGACGTGACAATGACCAGGCTAGGAGCTCAAAAAAAAAAAAAAAAGATCATGATGATGACGAAGAAAAGGAAGATATCTTGCTATGATGTATTACCAAAGTTTTAAATGTTTGGATGCTTTTTAAAATTTTCACCGAGCAAAACTCTAATTTTCAAGGGGGAAAATTGTCCAAAAAATGCAATTTTGGGCCCAAACTCCCTGTATCTCCTCAGGCCTAGTTCAGGTTATTGTTGGAAATAAAAATCTTCATCTGAAGTACAGGCACAGAGACAAGTACATGTATTAAGGAAGGTTTTGTTCGACCATTTCCAATTTTGCTCAAGCTTTCGTGACATATGTTTGAGTGCATGAAATCACAAGAAATTGATATAAAAATCATTTTGTACAAACCGTAAGATCCAAGATTTCTCAAAGATTTGGTTTGGTTCGGTTCGGTTAAGTAATGCTCGGTACAGTGCATGGAAGAACCATCCCTGCACTAAAACGTGACTTTTTCTATTGGCATATGACAAGTGCGATATAAGCGTGATACATGTATGTTATAAAGACACGTGCTAAGTTCTTAGTTGAAATGCACACTGTGGCACCGCGTACACCTATACTAACAAGACAGTACACTAAAATGATAGTATTTACAAAAGGGGCTATGACGCTAAGTTGTTATTACCTCTGTAAGCTTGGACATCACGGGATGCCTAAGAAGTAACTTGAATCACAGTCACTGCAATAGAACTATACAAAAACGATGCAGTTGTGTTAACATCAAACAAACACTGGAAATTCGCCAGGAAAAATGAAATCAAAGGATGAAGTTGGGTATAGTTGGGTATTTGAGGTGTCCAACAAGTACAGCTCATTATTATTGCTGGAAAGCGTTTTTCTCATTAAAAATGGCTGGCTGATAACTTATTTTTCCACTTCAGTAAGGCCTTGAGAAATTATTATTACAATGTATCAAAATATCAAACTGCAAAATCTTTATACTTGCAAAATAAATGGACATTCTCGTGCAGAATAATGTTTTACATGAATAATGATGTACCAGCATAAACATTTTGGTACTGGCTTTGCCCTACAAATGACTGGACCTTCACATAGTTTAGATGACCATGTGGAAATGACTGTTTTGCTTGTACTACAAACAATGTATGAGCGTGGTGCGGTAACCCAAATGAGCCATGATACATTATAAGGCGCGTATAGGAGACATGGCTTGTTTCTTGTAAGCTTATTGGAATTGTCTCGTCTTTGTCTTCACATGTACCCAAATGTTTTCAGAATCCATGTAGAGGTAGGAGACGTAAAACAGTGTCCTACCATAAATTTTTACTTGGGTTCTATGAATTACATTGAGAAGTCAAGAAAGTGCATTAATTTGACTATGACAAAAAAAATACCACCCATATACCTGGGTAAAATGTTTAAGATACGTTGTAAGACACACAAGATATAATTCTGATTTCAGTAGTTAGCTACTTGTAAATAATACTTGAGAAAATTGTTTCAGGTCTAAATTCTTCTTTACTTGAAAAGGATGGAATAGCGATAGTAACATGGGGGAAAGTGACACCCAGATCTATCAACGTTGATTAATTTTAAACATCACAAATCAGGTCTCAAAAAGACTAAAATGTGCTAAGTAAACACAGGCAAATAAATTGTAAGTTTCTAAGTCTTCCAATTTCTTATTCAGGCCATAACACGTTTTCTTCATGTACATGTACCAACACAGCTCAAAAATCACAGTCAGATACATGTATTGATATATTATCCCCTGGACTAAGTCTACATTTGGCAGTAAGACCACAGAGCAAAAACAAACTGAAGAAGAGTTTGCCAAGCAGTAGATCTAGAATTGATCCTCAATGTTGCAGCAGACGAGGCTACATACTAGATATAGACTGGAACAACTTTTGCAAAAGAAAACTTCTGTCAGCAAATTCATGAAAAGTTGGTTAAAACACATTTGGTCTAGGTGAAAACTATATATGCTAAACATGAATATTCTGTTTACCATTAAGTTTGGTTCAATCGTTTTTCATTTAATCGTTTTAACATGGTTCGTACAACTTCAGACAAACAAATTTCACAACTTTTCAAGGAGGTTTCAAGGTTCAAGGACTAAAATTTAAGCTAATGTATTTAATAAATCAACATTCTTTAACCCCCTTTGATCACCCTATTCGTTAAAACACATCATGGTGTCATATTTTACTATTTTTACTTCTTCGGCCATCATTGATCACATTATTTTATGCTACTTTCCGGAATAAGACTTTGCAAAATGACTGGCATGGGTATGACTTGCAATTGCATCTGAGATACAGAAATAGCATTTGAAATACATGTAAAGAAACTGAAATAAAATAATTTTTATTGTTCAGGCACAAAAATGTTTTATACGTTTCCCGTGAGTTTTACAGGTTCTTAAACCGAGGGTGAGCCAAATTTTCCTCAGAAAAGGGAAAAAAGGGTCTGGCGTAGACAAGGTTGTGAATATATTTCAAGGACTTTTCAAGACCTAATAAAGAAATCAAGTACTTTTCAAGGACCTAAATTGAATTCAAGGACTTTTAAAGACGACTAGTAAAATTCAAAACCTTTTTAAGATTGTACGAACCATGGGTTTAAATTGGTAAACAACATTTTCGTGTTCCGAGTACATAATTTTCATCCAAGAGAGTGTATAATTTTGTATCAACTTCTCCTCCAGTTAGCAGGAGAAAAGTTTTCTCAATCTCATGGTACATGAATGATACACACATGTACGTGGGTGCATGCAGAGCTGAGGTGAACTCACTAACCTAAATGCACTAGTGTACAGGTGTTACCATAACATGTTCACAGGCTCACCCATTGGAGACAGCAAGGTCACAGAAGTCAAAGAAAGCTTCTGTTCATGATAATTAACCACTGGAATTTTCACGAAGTTAAGAAAAGTGGACTAGCACTGGGGAGTATTTTATAAGGAGAAAATTGAACCACAGCATATGAGGTGTACCAAAAATTGGACTGTCAAGTTTTTTTTTTTTTTAAACGGGGTGCTTCAAAAACGTGCAGACAGTCAAGTAAACCAAAATGATTTAAGGGGACAAAATTGAAGTGCCAGCAAATTTGAGAGAGTGACCATTGCAAGGACAAATGCTACATGTACAAATGTTTCGATACCAAAGGCAAGAAAGCCAATTAAGATTCTTCATTTAACAGCAACGCGAAACTGCAAAGAAAATTGTTCACATTTAATGGGTTTCTTTTGCGATGTTTCAGGAAATATCAACGCTGGCATGACAGATTTCACACTTTGATGAAATATTTCAGCTGGTGTTTTGGGCGCTTAATTTACCAAAAATATGCCAGATAAAGGGGAAAGAAGGAAGCGAAAAAGGGAGAGAGCTGAAGGAGAGAATTCTTCTCCCCCCGCCTCCATCTAAACCTCCTCTCCCCTACAGTGTAGCCCCTTAGGAAGGCCTGATACTCAGGCTAAAACGGGGGGCTGGATTGTACAATGGAATTTAAGGCCTAAATTTTAAAAAAGAAAAATGATCCATACCTCTAAATCTAAATTATCAGCACTGATATAACTTGATGGAATTTTCATTAAATCTGCAAAACATAATGTTTTTAACATAGTTCATGAAATCCTGCTCTAATCAACCAAGATTATAACCACCAGAGCCTGAATGAAGACTTAAGAGTGGAGATATTTACCTTGGTGATTAATTCATGTGCAACCACATGCTAGTACCATAAACTGACCCCACAATAAATTTACCACAGTTTTTTTACCATGGAAAATGCTCTTTATGATTGATACGATGGTGTATGTAAAGTCTGCATTAATTGGTTCTCATTACAGTGGAACCCCTTTAATAGAGTTACCAATGAACCAAAGAAATTTGGCCGTATTAACGGGTGACCGTATTAATGAGGGTTTTTTACAAGAAAATGTATGGCAGTTTTGCAGTACGCCCCCAAAATATGGCTGTATTAACGAGGTGACAGTATTATGAGGTGGCTGTATTAGGCAAAGTTCCACTGTACCTGTGTCTCAGATGTCAAGGGCATGATGTGGCGACATTAATAAGTGACTAATCCCAGATTTGAGCCGCAGCTACTGGGTGGGTTATCGCCTAGTCCCTAGGCCTCATTATTATGCGTGGCCAATGCGTTTCGGGTCACGTGGTCCAAGAAAGTTTTTGAGACCTAGACAAATTCGGAGAAGGGGGCGGAGCTTTTGGAAGCGGGCGAGCGGTCAATAACTTTTCCGCGCTGATGAAAGATGTCCAGCAGCCATGGAGAGTAGAGAGGATAACGAGGTTAACCGAGCATTTTTACTCTATGCACGTTTTCATTGTTGAAAGTCCTTTGGACTCTTTTTTTTCATTGATCTCATTAAACTAATTTGAACTTTATTATTTTCATCTCAAAAACTATTTGTAGGCTAAGCAAAACAGCGTCGCAATAAATTATTTAATCAAGGATTGGATGGTAAGCTATAGAAATAAGTTTATATTTGCTCTTGGATATGAAAAGATATCTTTCGTTTCTCTATTTTCGCTAGCTCCTATAAATTTCTCGTCATCTTTTCACTTCGAAATATTTTATGTACCGGTAATTTAATTTTTGGATTTGGAAGCTTATCAAAAACTAATCGGACAGGTTGTTGAATTTGGTCTTTAAATTTGGTAGAATGTCAACAAACTACTGTTTCAAATCTTTTTATCAATAAAGAAATATCATTTTCATGGTTCATTTCAATAACAGAAACCAGGTTAGTTATTTTTGTAATAGTGTCAATAGTGCTGATCTTTAAGTGAAGGATATTCACACGCAAAGTTATTTATAGATTATTTCAGTTGAATGCGTGAACTTTTGGTTGTTTCTGTAGGTACCGGAGTACAGTATACATCATCATGCTTGAATAAATTACTTCGGTCTCAATGCATAATTTGCCCAAATTATTTCCAAATGGAGGAATTACTGACATAGTTTCAAAAGGCAATAAACCAAACAAAATAAGAAAGTAAGTCCGTTCCCTCAGGTCCACAGAGTCCACAGAGTCCAAAGGACCACAGGTCCACAGAGTCCACAGAGTCCACAGGTCCACAGGTCCACAGAGTCCACAGGTCCACAGAGTCCACAGGTCCACAAAGTCCACAGGGTCCACAGATCCACAGAGTCCACAGAGTCCACAGAGTCCACAGAGTCCACAGGTCCAAAGGGTCCACAGGTCCACAGGTCCACGGAGTCCACAGGTGCACAGAGTCCACAGGTGCACAGGTCCACAGAGTCCAATAATCACTTCCTTGTTGTTCCTTGTTGTTCCTTGACTCTTGGAGCTGCTCTAGTTGTTCCATGAACCTTGTCAAAGTGCCTCCGTTTCAAATATTACACCCGTGAGAAATCTCCAATTTATTTCGAAGCTTATGGAGAGAGCAGTGTACTACAAAACCCAAGAGCATTTAGTGCGATCAGAGTTGTACCAAACGCTCCAGTCAGCTTATTGAGCACGCCATAGAACAGAGACGGCCCTTCTTAAGGTACACAATGACATCTTGCCTAACATGGATAACCAGAGGGTTACTCTACTAGTGCTGTTAGACTTGAGTTCAGCGTTTATGAAGTACTTCTCCGTCGTCTTGAGATAACGTTTGGTTCTGCAGATACTGCACTTCAATGGTTCAGATCCTACCTGGCTGGTAGATCACAGCGTGTATTACTTAATGGAGGCTTCTCAGAGGATTTCTCTCTACCTCATGGTGTACCGCAGGGTTCGTGTCTGGGGCCGCTGCTTTTTACAATTTATGCCAGCAAGCTATTTGAGGTAGTGATGCATCACCTCTCAGATGTATATGCAGACGACAACCAGCATACGTATACTGCATAAGCAGACAATAACCAGTTATATATCTCATTTAAGCCTGGTTCTAGTGCGAGTGAATTAGAAGCGGTAACTGCATTACAAGATTGCATTCTACAGATCAACACTTGGATGACGGCTGACAAACTTGAGCTAAATGATGACAAAACAGAATTAATTGTAATTGGAACCTGCGCGCAGTTGGACAAGATAAGCATATCAGAGCTAAGTATTGATCACCTGAAAGTGTCTGCAGTATGCAACATTCAAACCTAGGGACGTGGTTCGACAACCATCTGAGTATGAAAACCGCCATCAACAAGACTTGTCAATCGGGACTTTACCATCTGCATGATATTGGGCGGATTAAAAGATTTCTAAATAGAAAGAAAAAGAGAATTTTTAGGGAATAGCGAAATCGAGAATAGATTATTGCAATAGCCCATTGTATGGTGTTGCCGCTATGAACCTTGGCAATCTTTAACGGGTGCAAAACGCGGCAGTCCGATTGGTGTGCTCATTGCCAGCCAAGACATGAACACGTCACATCGTCCTTTATCCGTCTTCACTGGCTGCCGATTAAGTTTAGAATCAATTTCAAGATTGCTATGCTCTGTTTCAAGTGCATTCATGCAAACGCTCCTAATTATCTTAAAAAAAAGCATGGTCGCCATAAAGAAGACTTTGACATACAACCTCCGCTCGAGCACCAGTATCCAGTTGGAAGACCATTCACGACGATCGAAAAAATTGCTTGGAGATCGAGCCTCTTCCAATCCATCCACCAAGATTTGGAACGGTCTCTGGCAATCATTATAGTCACAGCAA
Source organism: Porites lutea (assembly GCF_958299795.1). NCBI lineage: Eukaryota > Metazoa > Cnidaria > Anthozoa > Scleractinia > Poritidae > Porites > Porites lutea. The sequence goes on along the minus strand of NC_133214.1, from coordinate 13,529,510 downwards.
AATTTTAACACCTTTAAGTCATTGCTTAAAACTCACTATCTTAGAGAAGCGTTTAATTTATGATTTCTTTTTAGTGTTTCATAGTATGTATCCTCACACTTCATTGTAAATTCAAAATTGTAAATAGGTAACATAGTAATTTTGGATTCAATTTTAATATGTAAAGCGCATTTGATCATATCCTCCTGTATGTTAATTTGCGCTATACAAATTATAAATATTACTTATTATTCATTCAAAGTATTTCCCTGATTTTGATTGGCTAAAAGCGCACGTTTAATTCACCATAACCAGTTAGTGATGACCAGATTTGGAAGAAATTTGACTTTAACGAGGAAATGATGTCAAAAATGCAGCGTTCGTGCAGGTTAAGGCACCGTTAAGTGAGAAGACCGGGGGACGAGGTTGAGTTGTTTTGATTGTGAATTTGAAAAAATGGCGGACATTTCACTCATTTTAAGGGTAAGAACTAGGCGAAAAAATATCTAAAAACATGGCAAGAACAGCAAGAAGACAACTCGAAGGGCGACATCTGCTATTTCGAGAATATTTGCGGAGGTGAACAAACCTAAACGTACAGTATCGAAGATGAACTTAACATCAATGGATCGATGGAGGTACGCATGTTTTAGCTATGTTTTTAAACTAGGAATTATTTTGAATGAATAATAAAACAGTTATTGAATTCGGCTTTTGTATCATATGAAAAATTATGGAGATCTCAGAGGGTGTTATCCGCCTCGATCTCCATAATTCTTCATAAGATACTCAGCCTCATTCATTAACTGTTAATTATTATTCAACAATATTAACTTTGCCTTCGGTGAATAATTGTTAAATGTTATGAGTTAGAATGTTTTGAGGATAATTATTCACTGACTATCAGCACGCAGGGATGTCGGATTAACACAAGGAAGTTCAATACCAAAGGAACATAGCCTTTACAGAGCTTTAAAACACAGCATCCACCAACACAAACTTGACTTGAACTTTAGTAATACTAAACAGCCTCTGCCAGTAATAATAAACTCTCACTTGAACCGCGAGTCGATATGTAGGTATTTCTTAAGGGTATTTTTGGAAAACTAAGTTTTATGTATTCGACATTGTAAATTAAGCTGAAAAGCCTTTTTGAGGAGATTAATAAAGTTATTATTATTATTATTATTACTCTGTGGACCTATGGACCTGTGGACTCCGTGGACCTGTGGACTCTGTGGACTCTGTGGACCTGTGGACTCTGTGGACCTGTGGACCAGTGGACTGTGTGGACTCTGTGGACTCTGTGGACCTGTGGACTCTGTGGACTCTGTGGACCTGTGGACTCTGTGGACCTGTGGACTCAGTGGACTCTGTGGACCTGTGGACTCTGTGGACCTGTGGACCTGTGGACGTTGTGGACCTGTGGACTCTGTGGAGTCTGTGGACCTGTGGACTCAGTGGACTCTGTGGACCTGTGGACTCTGTGGACTCTGTGGACCTGTGGACGTTGTGGACCTGTGGACTCTGTGGAGTCTGTGGACCTGTGGACTCAGTGGACTCTGTGGACCTGTGGACTCTGTGGACCTGTGGACCTGTGGACGTTGTGGACCTGTGGACTCTGTGGAGTCTGTGGACCTGTGGACTCAGTGGACTCTGTGGACCTGTGGACTCTGTGGACTCTGTGGACCTGTGGACCTGTGGACTCTGTGGACCTGTAGACTCTGTGGACCTGTGGACTCTGTGGACCTGTGGACTCAGTGGACTCTGTGGACCTGTGGACTCTGTGGACTCTGTGGACTCTGTGGACCTGTGGACCTGTGGACCTGTGGACTCTGTGGACCTGTGGACTCTGTGGACTCTGTGGACCTGTGGACTCTGTGGACCTGTGGACTCTGTGGACCTGTTGACCTGTGGACTCTGTGGACCTGTGGACTCTGAGGACCTGTGGAATCTGTGAACTCTGTGGACTCTGTGGACCTGTGGACTTGAGGCAATGGACTGACCCACGGCCTCAATTGTTGCTTAGTATCTTATTTTGTTTGGTTAATTGCCTTTTGAAACTATTTCTGTAATTCCTCCATTTGGAAATAATTTGAGCAAATTATGCATTGAGAACGAAGTAATTTATTCAAGCGTGATGACGTATACTGTGCTCCGGTACCTACAGAAAGAACCGAACTTTTCAAAAAGCAAAAATGCACATGCATGCGCACTCCGTGATTGTCTAGGCATCTCCTGGCCGTTCGTCTCGGATACATCACCGAAATGCATTGACCGAGAAAGGCCTGGAAAGACGCTGTATAAGGACTAGGCAAGGTGGGTTAAAAGTCTTAGTAAACCATACGTAATAAGCATGCACGGTCCCAGCAATGTTGGAAGAGCTGTGCAAACGGATCCAACATTGTTGCACTAAGCTTCGGCGATCACGGAACAAAAGAAATGTTGGGAGCTCGTTGGCTGAAAAATTTGACCGGTTTCAAACTTAAATGCGCAACAACATGCAACAACATCCAACAACATGCAACAGGGTGTGTAAACAGATGCAATATGTAACATCCAACAATGTAGGGAGTTGTTGGTCAACAATGTTGCATCCGTTTGCACGCAGCCTAAGACAAAAACAGTGGAAAGACTGCAATGCATGAAGCACTTTTACTAGTGGTGATATACCCTCCACATAGTAGTACGTTTTATGTGTACAGTACGAGTAAGCAAACAATACCAAAATGTCACACAATCAACTTCACACACTTGTACAATAAACATAGACATGTTTTACGTGCATGAGCTATTTTGAATGCTTCAGTGTAACAGTATCGGTAATCTACTGTTTTAATCCTAGCTAAATTAAGGCTATGTTTTGTGCGTAATTGGGTATTGCTGTACATTAATGAAAATGAGAACCGCTGCATATAGCTCATTCGATCCTCATACTACAGACTCACTGCCTGCTGAAGGCATCCTAGCTGTTCCCCTCAACTACCCTTTGGATCCCCAATTTAGAGCTAGCACCACTCCATACAGTAGTGTACCGATGCTAATCCAGTTTTCCTTTTTCCTTTTATTGGTTTCTATAATTATGGCACAGTCGCCTAAGCTAACACCAACAAAGAGTTTTTATGCCTGTTACAGAATGATTTGGTGCAACAGCTCAAGCGATGTGACCGCATAACTGAATTCTGTGGTGCCAACACTATCCAGAAATAACACGCATAATCTTTTCTTGTTTAACACAAGCGAAATATCATCAAAATAGTTCTTAGACTTTTGGCAGATAAACACCACTACAAACTTATCTTACACTCACCCACTCTTACACTCGGCATTTTTGTTCAGGTTCCTTTCAACAGATTAGGAAAAAATGTTTTCCCAGTACAACTTGTTGCAAAAATTTTCATGTGTGCAATGTTATTTTACTATATATACATATATAAAGCAATGATTTATAAGACTTGTTGACCTCCCTAAACTCTCCTGCATTTGTGAGGCATTGGCAATGTCTAGCGAAATAAAAAATGACCTTTTAAATCTCCAAAAATATTTGATAGTTGGGAAAACAAGTCCATCATCAACAAAAGTCACAGAAGAAATAAAAAAAACAATATTATTTATCGAAAAAAAAAAAATAGATAGCTTTTGAAGTTGCAACTGGGAAGTTTTGAACACATTTACAGAGCAGGATGAGTTAAGATTAAGACCCCCTGGAACGGAAAATCCTGGGGGCTAGGGGGGGTGCGAATCAAAGAGTCTTCCGTGGTGGGGGTATGGATATTTTCTGGAACCACACAATTTGTGCATAATTTGCCAAAAAATAGCGCATAATTTGCTGGGAAAAAAAACGCATAATTCCAGGTAATTGTCCTTAAAATTCCGCTTCATTATTGATTCAAGAGATAAATCTGCAAACCTAATATTCTCAAACTATCAGTAAATAATTTCTTGCACAATAAATGAGTAATTTATAAACAGTACCACATTTTAAGTTAAACTTACTAACTACTTTTGTTAATAACAATTTTTCATATATAAATTTTTATTAATATAATTTGGTGCTTAAAAATTTCCCCTGCCAACTAAACCCAAAGAGTTGGTCGCCAAATCATTTCACTGAACAAAAATTTTAACTTGGAGGGTTGGAGAAACGTTCGCAACATTTGCTTTAACTATCGTAGACAATTTATGCTTACTGCAGCAGTATAAATAAAATGTGATTGCCGTGATAAATCATGAACGCATCAGTCTTGACTGTTTCATCACTCACTGACAAAACTGGCTGTCGCAGAGAGGTTATTTTGGCAGTTGGGGACATGCTTTGGTGGCCGTTGCCATTGAGGAGAGGTGGATGTTGTAGAGAGGTGGCCATTAGTGCAGGTTCAACTGCATTTAACTTTGTCCCATCTCAGAGCTTTTATATGACGCTCTCCGGGAAACTTTTCTCAAGGTGACCTGAACAATGAAATATAAACTGCTACAGTGCAGGCCAGAACTAAGCGAACTTGTACGACTGTCATTTGGCATGGAAACACTTCTCTGAAGTATTCTAACAAAATACACTCAAAAGCATAAAAAACCTGATGGACATAAATTTTGATCACAGTGGAGATAACATTGCCTTTGATTTTAACTGTACGGTACGCAGAAAAAAAAAACACTTCCTAAATCCAGTATTGCCAAGGAATTCCCTCAAAAACCAACAGCCACATAATCTTTACAAGACCTACACAACTACGACAGTAAGGCCAAAGACAAGACCATAACAAAATATTCTTCCTGCTTAGCTACTGTAAATGATCAATATAAAAAGATTTTTATGAGATTGAGTTTAAATCTCTGGCACCAAAAAGAATTGCTGTGTGACTTTTTCTTTTATCTTGACTCCATATGCATGTCAATCAATATTGTAATTTGGAACCTCGTCGGCACGTGCATGAAGAAAACTGGCGAATACATGCACCCGTTTCTCCTTGCTCTGACAAAATGGGCAAACTGGTGTTAGCTGTTAAAGGAAATGGTTTCAGATAAACATCGGGAATACTTGATCCTTGGAGAAAAACCCATTGCCTAGAAAGTGACCGAACGTCAACTCTAATATTCACCAAAGACTGCATGTTTTACACTATTCAAGCATTATTTTTTCTAGTTCTTCACTAAGCACGAATTTTGGTGCTGAGAATACAAGAATGCATTTGAATGTTTGTTTGTTTGTTTGTTTGTTTTTTTGCCTCGGTAACAATAAGACCATTTCATATCATTTACCTTTGAAATTTCCTTGGGCATATTCTGGTGTCGCCATTTTTTTAGCAGACATAAGTCATGATTTTTGGTCAATAGAAGATTTTACAAGTAGATTCAAGAGTAATTGCCTTAAATGTATGAAAGCTTGTTGCAAAGAAAATTGGGATTACAGCTTAACTATGAGGGTGGCTATTTTACTCCCTAACCAAGCCAAGGATGTGAACTTTTCATTTTCTCAAAATTTTAATATGCAAATTTATTTCGTTTTGTGCTGATTTTTGTCACTGTTAAAATGCAAGTACAGACTTTCAGGTCATTAAAAAACGGCTGGTATTAATTTCTTCAAGAGCACAAACCTAGAATTACAATTAGATATAAAAGTAGGATGCCGAGTGGTTTTACAAACAAAACCCTGCACGTCACCAAATTTATTTCGATTAATCACAGTCAAAATCCCTCATGAAGAGTTCCTTAGAATGAGCAACTAGCTTCCCCTTTTCTCATTCAATGTTCAATACTTACTTTGTTCCGCTTTGTTTTCCAAAACAAAAAATAAGAAAATAATGCTCTCATGCAATCAGCTAGTATGCATGTTTGTGAATCACACTGGATGTTCCATTCCGCATGCAAGGAAAAAATTAATCGTGTCCGATAACCCGGGCCTTACACCTAGAGGATTTTGTAGTGTCAAGCTTGTGAACTCTGTTCTTAACTTGCCTGATGGGCAAAATACATGTAAAATTTTGGGGGGAATTGAAATAAGGCAATTTTTTAAAGGCAACAATAAAATATATCCTCAACATATTTTAAGACCAGAGAAAGTGAATTGAAGAGATATTCCATTTCACTGGACTAATAAAATTATTGGCCTTTCAAACAAATTTGTTGACATTCAACAAAAAAATCAAACTCTTTCACTAAAACAAACATTGTGCTTCCAGTGTAAAAATCTGTCAAGGTGTTAGTTTGAGTCAGCCAAAACTGATTTCTTATTCTTGTATTAGATCAAAGTTGCGGTTTAGAAACAAGGTATTTGACCAAGGGGGTTAATTATCCAGATTTCAGGTGATGGGAGTGTGGGGCAAAAATCAAACTCAAAAACTCTCTAGAGCTGCCAACAAACTACAAAAAAAATGTGGGAGAAATAAGCGGAAATTACACAACAACGCTTAATATTTTGTCATCGTAAAAGATCTGCAGGGTGTAAGGGAAGGAAAATTGGGCAGGACCTGGAAATGTTAGGCTCATTACCCATTACTTTCACTATCCACGCATAGAGAAAGGGTTTTGTCTTTAGTCTCCACTGTACACCCGGTTTGTAATCAGCGGTTTAATTTTTTCACTGATTACAGAGGCCGAGTATTAAGCTTATAAATTATACAATGTCAGTGTGCATGTAGTTATCGAATCATGAAGTCACGCGATTCCCCTCTTCTGACCACTATTAATTAACCCTTTAATATAAACGATTGTTACTACAACCTGATATGATAATTGCATTCTAGTTAAGAACGCACAATACAAGACAGAGTACACCAAATCTTACCTTGAGACAATTCCTTGAAGTATCAAGCTTTCGCAAATTAATCACTGATTAATGCAACGGCATGCGGAAAATCTGTACAAAACATGACACGAAGCCATGCGATCGAACGTGTTTGGTGAGAAAGTCAGCCCATGTTGTATGGAATGTCCCTGATTACCAAAATTCGAATATTTACGGCTGAAAAGAAGACAAGGAACAGACTCTGCAAAGATTCCACAGATGTTTTACCTTCGCGTGTCTGAAAACTCTGCGTCTCAAGCCGTAATCTTCCCATTCATTGGTTCAAAAGCGTCCCATGACTGATCACGTGAAGTAAGGAGAAAATTTAGGAACTGGATCTGGATCTGGAATTCTAAACTAGCTGGAGTCGAATGGATTTTATTTTGCGCCATCTTATCCCCATAATCGTCATGAGTCAGAGAAAGAATTAGACTAAAGTATTTGAAATGAATCCAGTTTTGCACACCACAAATCTTATGTTACTTTCGATTCATTTAGTTTTGTTATAAACTGACTAGTGCAACTTAACCCATAACGGAAAACCAATCGATAAATCGATACAGTATTTATTCGATTAAACGCCACGGCATTTATGTCGAAATCATGACTTTTTAATAATCACTGACAACAGTTATTGTAAATCGTTTGTAAAAATTATGTCATTTTAAGGTTCAATGTCTCCCTTATTTTGGAGCCATGTCCAGCACTGGCCATGAAATCCAGAGTTTCTTCACTTCTTACTTAGTTCTACACTTCTCAGAGGTGTGGAAGGTGTGGAATAGTTCGACAAAGTAAGGATATTGTCGCACTTTTCCCCCAGTCATGAACCCTTTGTCATTCTTTACTTAGTTCCACACTTCTCAGAGGTGTGGAAGTGTGGAATAGTCCGACAAAGTAAGGATATTGTCGCACTTTTCCCCCAGTCATGAACCCTTTGTCATTCTTTACTTAGTTCTACTCAGAAGTGTGGAAGTGTGGAAAAGTCCGACAAAGTAAGGATATTGTCGCACTTTCCCCGAGTCATGAACCCTTTGTCATTCTTTACTTAGTTCCACACTTCTCAGAGGTCTAGAAGTGTGGAATAGTGTGACAAACTAAGGATATTGCCGCACTTTTTCCCCAGTCATGAACCCCTTGTGATTCTTTACCTTGTTCCACACTTCTCAGAGGTGTGGAACTGTGAAAAAGTGTGACAAAGTAAGGATATTGTCACACTTTTCCCCCTGTTAAGAACCCCTTGTCATTCTCTACTTAGTTCCACACTTCTCGGAGGTGTGGAAGGGTAGATTAGTCTGACAAGGTAAGTTTAATGTCGCACTTTCCCTGAGTCACGAGAAGCTCAGTAAGCTTTATGAGCACTTGGTTTTATTTCTGTATGGTTTTTTACATTTTTCCTAAAGAACTATTTTTATTTTGAATAGCAGATATAACCATTGTTTCAATGCCAGCTGTTGAAAGAAACTTAAAGTTAAGAAATCCGATCACCAACCAAGCTTTCTTCCTTATCAGTACGGGTTCAAATTTGATCATTGTTAGATCACGCCATATATCCACTGTTTCTCAGTTTTTCCTCTTCTCTAAGGTTATGTAAATGCTGGACATAAATTATGAAAAAGACGAAGTGTCCTCTGTTCATTTTCCTTGTCATTTTTGCATATTTGGACAGCCAAGAGAAGGTCTGCTCGCAAACTTCTGTGTCAATCTGTAGGTGAAACACAAAGAGGTCAGATGACAACATCAAAACGTCTGTATATCGCTTCATGGTAAAATGCACTTATATGCCGCGAAAGGATTAATTACCGTGATTAAATAACTTAGTAAGTGATAAGATTAAAATAAGTTTCAGTGTTGTGGCCGACGACCTATTAAATGAAACTGAGATCTTTATAGTACTAAATAAAATTAATAACATTGTACACCACATCTTTTTCCTCTCATTACCCCTTTGAGCTCTTCTACGTTGTTTGCGTCGCAGTTTTCTTTGCACCACTGATCGACATGGCCCTTCATGTGCATTTTGTCCACCAGAATCGATAGCTGTGACAATCTCTTTGCAGTCCTTGTCACGTCCCGTCGAGAAGGGTTTTGAGCAAATTTCTTCAAATGGCATCCATCGTCATAAATAATGTACCCTGCGAGTAAATGATCAGTGGATGGTCATGGACAGGGTACAGAACTGTAATGATAAAAATCTTATTTCACGGCTTTGTGTATGTTTTAATTATTATTATTATTATTATTATTATTATTATTATTATTATTATTATTATTATTATTATTATTATTATTATTAATACTATTTTCACTACACAATGATATACAACAATTTTTAATGAGTGTTTCTTACTTAAAGCCTCAAATATGTTTTCATTCCGGCTTAACAAATCGTGCAACACTGCGTAGACTTGAGTCTTTGATTCCGTGCAAAATAATTCCGACCACCGGGTAATCACTCCACACGGCGACATAATACAAAGTATTCCTAGGAGTAAACAATCATTTTGTGAATACTAATTTGTGAACTTGAGAGGAAGTAAATCAAACATTTTTAACGAACACTCTAAAAATAAGTATATTCATGTAGATGCTCCTGCCTGTATTTCTAGACGTCTACACTAGGGGCTTGCGCTGAAAAAAAATTTACGTAGCCATGTTCATGAGAAGAAAAAAAAAATTTAGTAATGTAAAATTACATTTGAATCACTTTTGAATTCTGCGAAGAAGCTGTTCTATATTACAGTCAGGATTCCGCGCGACAATATCGAAATATATATAAACTCAGTACTAAAATTCTGGTCAAATTCAATCCTCAAGGTGTATAGTGACCGCAAGGAGACCCTCCATTGTGACGGGGCTTGTGCCCTGAAAAGAGAACAATTTGCATTTTACCTGCACAGCGGTCATTCTTCCTCTGCCTTGCATCTCGGTCCTTCTCTGTTTTGCAGGACAAGGTTGCGTCTCTCTTGCATGCCAAAATTCTGTATTTCTCGTCGGGTGAATCAGACTTTGAGCCCTCCACGGTTGTTACAGACAGTGCCGTCAATGCAGCTGTAAATTTCGTTGCGACTTGTATTAACCATACCCTATATTTATGTGGAAGGAATTCCTCGGCAGAAGAAGTCCGAATGCTCCAGGATGACATTGCTCGAACGCCGACACAGACGTCAACGGATGAACCTGCCAAGCCAGTGGCTAATCCTGGAGGATACGTACTTCTTCTGCCTGGGAAGAGATTGCACATCACAGCCCTGAATGAAAAAAAGAAATTTAGGGACATGGGGAATAAGCAAGGGGCAGTGGACACGATCACCAGTCTCGAACAGGATGGACTCGGAATCGTTATTTCAACGAAGACACAGGGAACCGCAAAGGTTGGTGGCGACAAATCCGTTTTGAATTTACCACACAAACACTAGAGTCTCAGAACGTATATTTTTTCCCATTTTTCCCTCAACTGGTGTTTTATGCATTATAGACGTAACTATTATAATACCGTGGCTCTTATTCCCTTCATTGTTCTTTGTTCGTAGCAATACACATTCGTCAAGACTGACATAGAGAAGGGGGGAGAAGCGGAATTGGCGGACAAACTGGCGAAGTACGCAGTAACTCTTCGACAGTATCGCCAGTCTTTGATGGAAGAAGAGATACTTCCTTCAAGGACAAGGTAGACTTTTTTTGTTATTGTTTCTCTTTTCCAATGTCAGAATTTTTTATCGACATTAACTTTTATCATAATCAGCAGCCAGTGATGAAAACTTTCCATGATTTTGCAGTAGACGTGCCGTTTATAATGAACATTGAAAATTAAAATAAATTAATTGTACGATGGTATGCTACCTTTATCAAAAACCGAAGCGGACTTATGCAGGTCACTCCTTCAACCAGAGAAACACGGCATAATTCTAAAAATATATGATAACTCGACCTTTAAGATGGAACAAAATTTGAAAGGAGGGCCACAGAAGACAAAAAGATTACCAGCGCGTTCAATCAATTACATCTGAGTTTTGAGACATCGAAGGATAATTAATATATTCAGTTTTAACGCAGCATATTGATGTGCTACATCTTAACAAGTAATTCGTTAATACTCAAACGGAAAAAAACAATGCATGCTATCAGCCTTCAAGATAGTTACCCAGATAAAAGAAAATAAAAATCAATTTACACGAGCTAGAGACACTGTTTTCCATCAGAATGTATCGTGAAGTGCAAATGATCCCAGGAAAGTAAGACTAAATTGGCTATTTTTTCCCTTTAATTGTAGCGCGAAAAGGAAAAATGGCCATGAAAGCGCATTAGAAGAGACGGCAGAGTCTCCCAGGCGCTCGCCACGATTAACGGGATCACCGACAAACGCAACACCACGCTCGGAGGCGAGCGGCTCAAGGCCAAGAAACCTCGAAAAAGAATTCACCTAACGGTGACTCTCGAAAGACTAAGAGGAGGGTGGACCATGCAAATCTTTTAGTATTGTCACGTGCCGTAGAGATAACATAAATATTGCCGGCCCTATAACACGCACCGAAACAGTGATTCCCGCTTTTCAACAGAGAGATCTGCAGGTAGCTACTCTAGGCCAATAAGTCACAATTATTACTTTATACAGAATGCTGTATATTTTTAGACCAATTTAGGTCATGAACCTGAAGAAGGGATAGAACAATAACAATTGATTTGAGCATTAAGTTTATCAAGGTGATCTTAAAGCGAGGAAGATAGAACGCACATTCACTGCATTCTTTACTGCCTATTTTTAGCGTTGTCACGATCGTAAATGTGGCATTCACATTTTAATAAATGATATGGAATTCCTTAGACAAAACGCTTTATACCCAAAGGGTTTGAATTGGGTACGACATTGAGTCGGCCGAATAGATCTATAGGAAGGAGAAGAACCCAGAATAAGACGTCTCATATATGGCACATTGATGAAAAATTTCAAACATAAAAATCCATAGATGAGATGACTTTGTTCAGGTTTCCGTTGAAAAATAAATAAATAAATAAACTAAGATAAAGGACTGACGGGTACTTCGTGACAGAGAAAACGTAGGCTTGTTTTATGGTCGGGTATTCAAACAGATGGCAGTGAAACAAGGCTAATATCTTCTAGTCACGGAATTGTTGTCTTAACTTAAAAATAGCATTTAAAAAGATGTAAAACGAGTTGCAGGAATAAAACCAACAAACACTCCCACTGCGCTTTATTCTCATTTCATACATAGGAGTGTAACTAAGGAAAGAATGACAAGGGGTTAGTGCCTGTGAAAAAATGTGACATTATCCTGACTTTGTCAGACTTTTCAACACTTCCACACCTCTGAGAAGTGTAGAACTAAGTAAAGAATGACAAGGGGTTCTTAACAGGGAGGAAAGTGTGACATTATCCTGACTTTGTCAGACTTTTCCACACTTCCACACCTCTGAGAAGTGTAGAACTAAGTAAAGAATGACAAGGGGTTCTTAACAGGGGGAAAAGTGTGACATTATCCTGACTTTGTCAGACTTTTCCACACTTCCACACCTCTGAGAAGTGTAGAACTACGTAAAGAATGACAAGGGGTTCTTAACAGGGGGAAAAGTGTGACATTATCCTGACTTTGTCAGACTTTTCCACACTTCCACACCTCTGAGAAGTGTAGAACTAAGTAAAGAATGACAAGGGGTTCTTAACAGGGAGGAAAGTGTGACATTATCCTGACTTTGTCAGACTTTTCCACACTTCCACACCTCTGAGAAGTGTAGAACTAAGTAAAGAATGACAAGGGGTTCTTAACAGGGAGGAAAGTGTGACATTATCCTGACTTTGTCAGACTTTTCCACACTTCCACACCTCTGAGAAGTGTAGAACTAAGTAAAGAATGACAAGGGGTTCTTAACAGGGAGGAAAGTGTGACATTATCCTGACTTTGTCAGACTTTTCTACACTTCCACACCTCTGAGAAGTGTAGTACTAAGTAAAGAATGACAAGGGGTTCTTAACAGGGGGAAAAGTGTGACATTATCCTGACTTTGTCAGACTTTTCTACACTTCCACACCTCTGAGAAGTGTAGTACTAAGTAAAGAATGACAAGGGGTTCTTAACAGGGGGAAAAGTGTGACATTATCTGACTTTGTCAGACTTTTCCACACTTCCACACCTCTGAGAAGTGTGGAACTAAGGATGAAAAAGGAAAGTAGGGATCTTGTGGCCAGCACTGGACATTTGTGGGATCGTCTGACGCAAACGACATGAAACAGACATCATACCCATCTGGTGAAAAAACCTCATGCATATTAAGCAAGAAAACAAATGTTGCAACAAGAATTTTTTTGACAGCACTTAAATACATATATATACAAGAGATCATAATAGGACTTGTTCTATTATGGCTCTTGATATATACTATAAAAGTTCACCCACACCTATCGTTTTTTCGCATAACAGCTATTTGAGATAACTTATTAATATATATCAAGAGCACAAGTGCAAACAAGGAATGACATAATTAGCTACACCTCACACCGTAGGTAGAGGAGGGAAAACCTTTCTAAGAATTTCTTGAAATAAAATGAAGTAGTTTTTATATTTTGCCTTTTAAATCAACTTTTTTCCAGAGGGAGGGGGAAGGGAAGGGAAGGGAAGGTGAATTACAACAAAGATCTGTCCTGCTTTCCACCACACTGCACTAGTCACATTTGCCATATGTCCCCCCATGTTAGGGAATCTAAGACAGTCTAGGATTCTGGATTCCACGCCGTGGATTCCGGATTCCAGGTACTGGATTCCAGTCTTTGTCCGTGGAACTTGGATTCTGGATTCCAATCGTTAGTGGGATTCAGAATTCCTTGAGCTGTATTCTGGATTCGACTAAGGCCCAGGATTTTGGATTCCACAAGCAAAATTTATCGGATTCCTCCACTTGGGGCGATACTATAACACTGAGCTGTCGTAATTTAGTATAGAGGAAAGTTAAATTTTTCAAGACCGTTTGGTTCCCAGGAGTATTGTACTGTAGTGACGGGAGTGCTCGTAACAAATTTTCCAAAACACTCCTGAAGGATACATCAATTACGCTATGAAGCAACAATAACTGGCAGGGACAATTTTAAATCGCGATGGCCTATTCAGTTGACCAACCAATGGTCCCGTTTATTTGACAATGTATAGCTCCTTAAAGTCAAATACCCCCAAAAAAGTACCATGAAAACTCCAGCTGCTGTCGTGTCAAATTTTAGTAATCTTAAAGGTACCACTTCACAAAAGTTATACCCCAAATGCTGGGTGCACTCCAGTCATTTAGCTAGTCATTTGTTTGGTAAGGAAGGCCTCCTGGCGTTCGCTTGCTTTCCCTGTCGACTGTTTTTATAACCTTCTTTTAAAATGCCCCGTTTCAAATAGCTGATATCTTACATACTCCAGGAGAGCCTCATACTGTTCTGAAATTCATTCAGACATTACTATGCAAAACAACTACCGTTATGGCTGAATAATGCCGACACACTCAATGGAAGTCAAATAAGCTTGAAGAAACAGGAACACATCGCTTACATTCTTTAGCGTTTGGATGTTATCATTTTCTTACATTTATATTAGTCCCTACGTTTAGACGATCTATGAACAGTATCTTCATAAATTACCTCACGTCCACCGCATTCCAAGAAGGATCATGTACATTTATGATGATTCAAGTTCAATATTTTGATCCATTGCTCCAGGCTAAAATTATTTAAACTTTGTGTTAAGAAACAGCCCGTTTTAGGCACCGCGGAAAGTTGACAAAAATACTCAACGCATGGTTACAAAGAGGTATTATTATCGCTGCGAAAAAGGTTGTCAGTCGACGTCGTTTTGAACAATTTTAAGGTCTGAAACATCAAATGATATACCTTTCTACCCTAAAATCAGTGTAAAATGCTTCAAGCGTGGAACAGCATCCACCCGGATTGTTAGTGTAGTGCTTGCTGTTAATGTCTTAAGGAACCATTTTTTTATTACAAGTAGACACCCGATTTCTATACTTTCATTGTTGATGTAAATAATGTACTTACTTTTTGCGATTTCACTCAGTCTTATTGCAAGCTGTTAATGAGCGTGTCTGTTTGAATGACGAAGCGGAAATACCGAAAGCGGATGTTTAAACATGCCACGAAGTGACATCATATTCCGCACCACCAAAATGCGCATATTCTGCTGCCCACGGTATCCACGGGTCATAGTCAGGGCGGGGGGTGGGGAGGAAGAGGGGGGTAAATTGGCCTATTCATTATTCGCGTTGGACATAAGGACTACACGCACTAAAACGCTATATAGCCCAAAAATCACTGAATAATTTTTGAACCCTAAAACTAAACACCACCTTTTAGTTATTATTTCATACATTCATGTTTATGACGTTGACTGTTCAACTGTCCTCGACTTCAAAAATGAATCTCATCTCTTTTAAGACTGATCAAAAAGTGACCCAAAACAACCAGTACTAACCATAATTTAACCCCCCCCCCCCCCCCCCCGAAGATACTTACAACCCTCTAACGGTCCAGGATTTCCTTTCCGCAATAGCTTCTTCTGCGGGGCGCGCGGAGGCTGGGGAGAGAGGAGAACACGCTTGGCTTGGAACTGCGAAAAAAAGAACTGAGGATCTGCAAAAAGAAAACTACATTGTCGAGTTTTTAATAACTTTGCAGATATGATATGGCTACCATTACCAAAATAAAATGTACTGGTTTGTTAGCTAGGACGCGCACTTTCAGTCCCTAGATTTTGATTCAATATTTTAAAGTTACAGGGATTTTCGAGAAACGGGCCAGCTTCTCTAATCACAGGAAGCCCACACAACCTGTATGTGAAACCGTTTGTAATTATCTCCATGTTATGAACCTGTTACCAGCATTCTGCCTATAATGTTAGGTGGGTATCGATTGTTTGGACGAACGAGACGATATAGAGGAATATCAAATGAAGAATTATCCTCGCAGTTGTGAACGCAATCTATGCAGTTGCGTAACAAGCCTGAAAAAAAAAATCAGGACTTCAACGGGAGATATGGAAACGAGCCAAAAACTTCAGTTCTACTCAAGGGTTTCTGTCGCTCAATGGTAAGGATAGTTCCCTATGGTGTCAGAGGTGTTCCAGAAATCGTCTTGATCGCCTGAACACATTTTAAAATATTTTAAGAGGTCACTCGGACGATAGACTGAACACGATAAGTTTATTTGTAAAACAACCCAATGTTTCTATACAACAAATGTCTCTATGCATGAAAAGTGCCTCAAATGGGTTTGTTTGGTTAATTTGGAGCTGTCCTAAAACATGTAAGGCCAAGCAAAAAAAAAAAACAAACAAAATGTTTCTCGTTCCGATTTCTATAAAAAAAGAGAGCGGGCGGGCGCTTTTTTTTGGTTATTTCCGACCTTTTTAATATTTCCAATTGAATGCTTTCTTTGCATATTACTACCCTCCCCCAGCTAGGGATAAGTTGGAGTTCTTAGGTCAAATAATAATAAAATGAAATGTCAGATATTGATTTAACACAAGTTTGTTTTATTTTGATACATGATTTAAACAACAACCTGATGCATCATACGATAAGCTTACGATATATCGCAATAGGAAGGGTGCATTAAAAAAACGTCAATAGGACTATGGTTTAGTCTGCCTGAAAGCTCTCGTGATTTTCTTCTTTGGCTTGTATCCCCTTTCGTACCATACACTGCAGAACGGGTAGCAGTCCTCTCGCCTGTTAGATTTTGTTCGTACAAACGTTACTAATAACAAATAATAGAAAAGAGAGGGGGCTCCCCCAAAATGAAGCGGGCAGTGACGAGAAACTTTTTTTTTTACTTGGCCTAAAGACCATTCACCTGATCGGTTGTCTTAGGGGAACTTTAGTCGTTCTATAGAAGTCACGAGTCAGGGAAAGAAAAAAGGAAGTCCTTGTCTTGTGTTCACGTCCTCCACAAAACGTGAAATTATTCACGTTGTAGTCGTGCAGTAATTATAATGGTAAAGAAATGTACAAGAAAGCGTGCAAAGCACGTGCAAAGTTGTTGTTTGGCCAATCAAAACCTATTGATTTTTTGCCGTTCTCGTTGACGTCGCCGTCTTCGTTGCTTAATCTCCCTAATGAGTGTCGCAAAACGCCCGCGAAGATAAATGTCGGTCCTCATCGTGTCAAAAAATGGCTGCTTTGCTAAAGTTATATTACACTCTTCTAAACATCTAAGAAAAAAGCAGGGGCGGATCCATGATTTTTTTGGGGGGGTGCACTCGTCACTTGCTCTACTTCAACACCAATAAACCACATAATTTTTTGCAGAATACCAGTTGTATTAGAAAACCGCAGGTCATCTCGGGGGGGGGGGGGGGGGGAGGGGTACGCACCCCCTGCACCCGCCCTTGAAAAGTACCTAAGATTTTTCATTTGAGGGATCACAGAAAAGGATTTCATATTTACACACAATGTTGAAAAACATACATAACAGATACAGGTTTAAAGATTTAACGGCTTAATTATAGAGGAAACTGCACCTAGCTTAAATTTTTAACTTTAAAAGATTTTATTGAAAAAAGAAAAGAAAAAAAAAACGAAGAAAAACAGAAAGATAAACCGATTTCAGCTGCTAGAAGCAAAGCAGAAAGAAATTAAATTCAAAACCGTCCTGAAAAGGCATAACATTCTAATAGATTTTACTAACATCCCAAGGTGGTGGAATTTGAAGGTTTTGGGTTTGAGTCTCGATCTTTAGTGTGCAAATATTTGCTCTTTACACTTTTATAGCGTTTTCTTCCTATTTACAAATAATAAATCTAGCTTGGAGCAGGGCGAACGGAGAAATGTATTATTCATTAAACTAGAAAAGCTTTTTTGTGAAACTTGAAATCGCAAAGTTTAAGTGACCTTTTGTGTAGTGATACATACATGGGGGATTCGTTAGTAATGACGTTGTGTCCTTTCGGAACGGTTTTGAGTTGTTTTATTTCCGTCGCCTCTGCTTCTTGGAGCTGCAATATGTTTATTTTTCCTGCCACGATTAAATGTTTAGTAAAGTCGAACAAATCAGTAAGAATTGGATAGAGTGCTAAACTGGTACAGGCTGGATAAGAGCTGTTTCAATTTCACTCACATGGCTTACGTGTAATCAGGCTCTAAAGGTGATAAGCTCTTGGCTATTTTCATTTACTGACTCCAACTGACACACAAACGATGACATAAACGTTGACATTAACTGAAAAGGAGTCACTTAGGAGAAGGCCTTCGAATGTGTCTATATTTAATCAGCTGTATTCTTCGATATTTGAAATAAAAATGGTCAGGTGTAAAGATATTACTTTCATTTGTGTCCTTTGTTTCAAAAGGCCGATAATTTCTTTTGAAATATAAGACCGGTTTTTCAGTGAAAATGCAATCTGAGATAGTTCGGTGGTAACGGTGAGTGACTGATGAGTAAGATTGTACTAAATAACCTGAAAGCAATTTTTAAGTGCACTGTTTATCAAATCCATTTTTAAATTCATTTTTAATTACCGACGACGAAAATGAACAGAGTAAAAGAGGTATAAGTAACATAAGAAACTAAAGTGAAGAAATTATATTTTCCGTCTAAAACGAAACGCGGCGAAAAGGCTTTAAATTATTACGGTAAATTATTTTTCGAAGTGATATATCCTTTCGCTTTTTTTTTCTTTTTTTTTTATTACAGAAACGTCGAGAGATTCCTAGTTTATTAAAAAAAAACTGCTTCAACCTCGTCCCCAGGGCTTTTCCCTCAAAAAATGGGTGGGACGGGAAAAGGCCCTGGCATCGGCTGGTCACGTGTACAGCCTAAATATTCCTGAGAAGCTAATTTATATGCAACCCGCTGGTTTTGCGCTGACAGAACGGAGCAACAATGGAAAATAATAACATCGCGAACTATGTCAATATTTTCGCGTGTGTGCGATTCAAAAGCTTAAGATCCATTTAATTGCGCATTATTCAAATGCTAGAAGTTTATGAAAGGGCAGACCGGCGCTACGTTGTCACGTACAAAATATGTCAAATGCCTCAGCGTTGAGACAAGCTGTTATATGTGCCACTGTTGACGGTGGAATTACTGAACGATCAAGCGGGAAGTGATTCAGTCAAATGTCAAGCAAAAATGCGGGCCTTTGCCTTCAGGATCTGCAGTGAATTTAGAATTGTTCATCAAAATGTTTTATGAAGTCTGGTCTTCTCGACAACCCGACCAAGAAACAAACAAATCTCCGCGCCGGATGCAAGTCAGCCTTCCAGCCAGGAACGATGACAGGTCGCCGATCTGAATCATTTGAAGGACTCTTATATCTTTTCTCTTCCGAGGATAAGTGCAAAGGATTTTTCTTATATCAAAGGGAAGATTGACTGATCGATTGGAATCAACTACAGCTCTGTCAATTTTAAATAGACCCAAGTTTTTTTGTTTGTTGTTGCCAGTCGTTTGATTGCAGCGGTCAATGAATTTTTTAAAAATACAGTTCATACAGGATAAGTCTAAACCAACGCGTGTCGCTATGATATGGCTGAGAGTTAAGGTGAATAGAACTAGGCTATGTACGGCGGCCCACTTCGCAAGAAATGAAATAAAAAATCAGAAGAGTCGAGAAAGCGGCTTTTCCAGTACAATTTTTATGCACGTACGATAGCTTGTTTGTCATTTATACCGCTCTACTGAACAGAAGTTTTACAAATGTTACTCGCTGTCCCCTTCATAGAAATAGGAGGAAGCAAAAAATTACCATAGCCAGTATCTGTGACAAAAAACCTTGTAAAAATTTTCGTTAATCGTCAAGAGATATAAAAGGTCGCCCAAGATCGCGCGCTGTGAGGTTACGCATAATTTTAGCTTTTCACATGGCGCTAATTTATTACACCCAGGATTTTAGGGTGTACGAGGAGACACGTGACCAGCCGATGCCAGGGCCTTTTCCCGCCCCACCCATTTTTTGAGGGAAAAGCCCTGGGGACGAGGTTGAAACTGCTTAATTGTACTTTATCGCCATTTTACTTCAATTTCGACTTAAATGCGAAACTGTTTGCTTAAGCTTCGTGATGTACGAAGAAAGGACAAACAAAGGACAAATTGAAGTATTACCCATTTTAACTCAAGTACACCTACATTTCGTTTCATTTATTTTTTTTTCAGAGACTGGTCCGCCGACATTAATCTCGAAAAAGATGTTGATCCACGCAAGCTTCCTTGTGATATTCATGTTAAGCTGGATCGAGCCTGCACGCGAACAAGCTGTTCATCCGTTTCTTTACTTTTCATCCCAAGATGTCCATCGTTTACAAGAGAAAGCCAAAACGACCCATTGCGATCGATATATTTGTTCGCTTGAGAACAGCAGCGCGTAGAATGAAAGCTGAACCATCGCGCTTTCTTCCACCAACCAACTGGAGCGTGTTTGCCAGTAGATGGAACGAAGATCATGGCAATAACTTTGCGGCCTTAGCCATGTACTGTGTCTTAAACCACACAGACGTCCGAGCAAGGAATGTAGCAATGCAGTTCTTTAACGCGTTTGTCTCTTTGCCTAACTGGCGTGTCAGTGCTTTAATAAGGGATGACGTGCCTGTGGCACACAGCTTGGTTGCTATGGCAACCGCTTACGATTTTCTTTTCGAACACTTAAAGGAAGACCTTCGAATAAAAGCCCTTGGAAAGATTTCAGATGTCACAAAAGAACTTTACGAGAGATCTTTCCAACTCGCTTGGGGAAAACAGTACATTCAGAATCATGTTGTTACTAATTACGTTACATTTTTTACAGGTGCAATAGTGGTTGAACCTCACATCAAAGAAGCGAAAGTTTGGAAAGAAAGAGCTAATTTTATGCTGAGGAGAACTATGTTTCTTCTTGATCAAATCGTCGCTGGGTCTATGGAAGAGGGCGTGGCTTATGGCCCATACACCACGCGATCACTGACTCAGTATATTTTCTTGGCTAAGAGACATCTCGGAACTGATTTGACAAACAACATCTGGTTGCGAGAACACTTCTGGTTCTTATACCACACAATTCTTCCAAGTTTTACAGAAACTGTTGGTATTGCCGACTCAAGCCAGAACTGGTTTTACGGACCCGAAAGCCAGCTTGTTTTCTTAGATAGTCACGTTATGCGAAATGGCTATGGCAACTGGCTTGCCAAGAAAATCAGCATGTTACGTGTTGAGAATTCTACAATGGAAGGAGCCTTCGCACAACGTTTTTGCACACTTCACACGGAGTTTATTTTCTATAATGCAAGCATTCCAGAAAAGGAGCCTCCTAATACTTCAACTCCTCAACTTCATGTTTTTGACGACTGGGGTGTTGTGACCTATGGAGGCGGATCTTTGGGAAAACGCCGGGAAAAAAATACATTTCTTTCTTTTAAATCAGGCGTTTTGCACGGAAGAACCATCAATGGCATTGTAAGACATACGCAATATGACTGGATATCAGGATGGCGTAATTTCAACCCAGGACATGAACATCCAGATCAAGGTTCCTTTGTTTTTGTACCTTACGGTGTACCGTTCATTACCGAGGTCCTCTATGGACCCAAAAACACATGGCTCAATAACGCTCTGCTATTTGGTCCCACGACGGAATCGACGTGTTCTGGGCCTTTTGAAGGACAAATTGGCGACTGTAGCAAATGGTTGGCTTTCAAAAACGATGCAATCTGGTTCGCTGATGAGGAAATTGTTGCTGCCTCGAATGCCAAAGAAATAGTTTTTATTAGTGGCGACTTTAGTGGTTGGTACAGATCTGAGTTGGCTCTCTCAAGTGTGTATAGATCTATAATCCTCTTAAATCCTGGAGTTCTTTTGGTCATTGATCATATTGAGAAAACGTGGAATAGCTCAACTCGATACGCAGGGGCGTTTTTCCATAGTCGACACTCTTCTTTTGAGGTGCAAGAAGACCAAACTGGAGATCAGTTAGCTTCGATAATGTTAAACAACAAGACTCATCTGGTGTTTTGGACAAACGCTCATCAAGAGGAAAGCATCGTTCAATCACAAAGCAACGAATGGGGGGCAGAAGTCGGTAAAAGGAAAACTCACTTCCTCAATATTACAACTAACTTAGCTGAGAGAAGGACGAGAATGGCATATCTGTTTGTCGCTCCTGGGAATTTGGCAACCAAACCGAAATTGCAGGGAAATAACATCGGGGCTAAGGCCGTTGTAGAAATTAATGGGATCTCGTATACTGTATCAATCTCCACAGACTTTCAAAAAAGCTGTGAATTTCTAGGCTACGACGGCATTGCAAGAGTCGACGTGGGAAATAAGTCTCCAATTATTTTTAAAAGAAGAAAACATCTGCATTCTTCTGTCTTCGGAGAAAATTCTTGTAGGGTAAATGTTTCAACAGAGATGAGTTTTATCATTTTGTTTATATGGTCCATAGCGATTGTTATATTACTGTTAGTGTTCATAAAAAGTGCCCGCCGGCGGGTATTTAAATGCAACAAGCGCATGTGTGGTCCACTGTTTATTTTTGGCATGATATTTATGTGGATTTTTATAACGTGAAAGGCACAGATGCATTTTTCCAAACATTGTTCAACTACGTTTGATGTCCAAAGACACTGCAAATCCATATATACTTTCGGTAAACGAGTCTGTGTCGTTCGTGTTTGGTGTTTTGTGTTAAGTACTAAACGTTGTTGACAAATGTGAACGAACGTTTCTTTAATTTCGTGTTAATATAGTGGTCAATTCTCCTCTGTACTTTTAGGTGTTAAGCCGTCATGTAGTCATACATATAGTGTTTGTCTCTGTAGAGGAATTGCCAACTCTCCGTCAAAACCAAGAAATGACAACGTTGTCATGGAGTTTCCAGCACGAGATTAGCAAAGAAGAGAACTGATGACGTCACAACAACTCGAAATTAAGGGATTAGTTAGCATATTCAGAAAGAACAAGATGAAAAATGTTCACTTGCTTTATAGTCAGGAAAATTGGTGAAGCAACAATATGCGCCGACAGGCCTGGATCGCTAACGTTACGATCCAAGCTAATTTTAGTGGGAAATGTATAGAGTCATCAGAACAAACAACTTTGCACTAACAGCTAGAGGCTCATTTTTGGTAAGGGGGCATTTTTCAACTTGTTCTTTCTTGTTCTTTCTGAATATGCCATCCAATCCACAATTTCACAAAGTTGACTGTGTGACGTCACTCTTCTCTTCTCTACTCTTCTCGAAAGTCAAAAGTGTTTTGCAACTGTCTTTTTGTTAGAGAAACTGTACTTCGCTAGCCATTAAATACAGGTTAAGACAAAACACGGACTCACTGGAACCTGTGACCCTCATCGGGAGAATGACTTCTACCAGGAGCCCATAACCCGGAGCGAGCAACTCCAATACTAGGCATATGTCAAGAGGTTTTTACGGACCAGTTTATTTTTAGACACATTTTAGGGCACTTTTTCCCGCGAAAATAGAATCCCCACCACGTCTATGAGTGCATTCAAAGTATAAGGCCCGTTTCAAACGTCGTGCTACCGCCGTGCCGAACTCAATTCATAAATTATAAATACATTAGAATATATTTAAAAGTTTGCTAAACCGTTTCTTTATTTTTATGTTATGTTTTCGGCAACAGCCGTTCTATTCGACTGAATTAAATTCGACGTCTGAAACCAAGTAGTGCTAATGTCGTGCTGCAGTCGAGCTACAGTCGAGCCAGCTTAGCACGGCAGTAGCACGACGTTTGAAACACGCTTAGGATATCAAAGGGGAAAACGAAACGTTATTAAAAGCCAAAAAATATAATGTTTAGGTCTGTAGGTTTTGCTGACTGGTTTGTGGAATTTAAAAGATATTCAAAATTCGTGCCAAAACCGTTCTTAAAGTAGACTGGTCCGTAAAAACGCCATGATACGACCGCAAGGAAGTTGCTCGCTCCGGAATATGGGCTCCTGCTTCTGCTGTTTATTCATAAGGCCCCGTCCACATGTATTTGGATATTTTTTAAAACGGACATTTTTTTCTTCGTTATAGCCTTCCGTCTACTAGTAAACGGCGTTTTCGGGCACCAAAACGGGCAAGTTTCTAAAACGCGGGATCCCAGAGGGGAGATTTTTGAAAACGCCTGCTTCTCGTTCACGTTTAGATGAACGAAAACGGAGGTTTTCGTGCACAATGATCTCAGACATCATGTGCTCGTAGCATTACGCATGCTCTGTAAGGGATGCTATCGCATTTTCCATCCTTTTATAATTAGGCGTTTTCAAGTGGATACGCAGGTACGCAACATGCGACATATGGAGGCGTATTTTTTTCGAAAATATCCGTTTTCAAAAATATCCGGATTTGAGTGGAAAGGCCTATGGTTTGACCATACACTAAAAGCTGTATTCTAATAACAAGAGTAAGCCTGGACACGAGTGTCAGTAAATCTCACACTTTTCTTTCTATAACTTTTGTAAAACGAATCTAGCGAGTAGAAACTCTTATTAATTTCACGGAGTGATTATATGAACTGACGCAAGTCTATACTACGCGAGATAAGAGGTATTTTAATATGTTAGGCTTAAGTAACTTTCTTCTTTATTGCTTTTGAAAAACGGGGTGGGAAAAGGCCTTTTTTTTTTTTAGGGAAAAACACTGGGGACAAGCCTTGACAAGGCCCCTCGGCAACTTCCCCCTTTTTTTCTTTTCTTTAATATTTCCTCTTTCTTTGATTCTCTTCTATCTCTTTACAACAAAGTAGCACTGGAACAAAAGTATCAATGGCTAAATAGGCTAAGTTCACACGAATTCGTTTCATGCAGTAGCAAAAGTTACTCTTACTACAGTGTTCATTTTATACCATTACAAAAAGAAAAAAAAAATCCCTTACAAGGGTAATGTACTACAAAACTCTTGTACAGTCTGTAATGAATAATGTGCCTGCTTTTGGGTGAACGCCTCATTGCTCACTTCAATACCATAAGTACCATAATCATACGGGTGATTAACAAAATCGGACGACCGCATAGCAGGAGTCCGATTTGTTTAACCACGAATTGGACGACACAAAGTTTTGTTACCAATTAACCATAACTTTAACTACATTTGTGATGTATAAGGCTTTTTTTAAAATCAAAACACAACAAATTCCAAGATTTTGTTTTGCTAGCAGTGAAAAAAAAAGCCATTTAAGCGCGCGCGTGCGGGCGCGTACTGTTTAATTACTTAGGCACGACGCATACTGCCCTGTTAAACTGTCCTATTAAACCAATCAGATTTGAGAATTTTGTTATAGTTATGATTATATTATGAATTACTGGCTTTCACTGTCGCACCATTAAAAACGAAAAAGGAAAACATTCATTGGTTTAAGTCCAGAAACTGGGAGATAAAAGAGGATAAAATATGCCAAAAATCTCGCCACGATTCAGGTCCACTACGCGATTTTTCTCTTTCATGTGTAATACCAGGAGCCCAGAGCCCAATACCAGCTCTGACCAGGAGCCATAATGGTAATACAAATTGCTAGAGCTTTACTGTAAAGCAGGCGGATTTGTCTGTCGAGCCTGAAGAAACCAATACGGCGTCCAGAAACCAACAGAAACTTCTTTTTTTAGACTGAAGTGGCGGATCCAGACCTTTAGGATAAGCGGCGGGGGGGTCATCCAGACTCTGAGGTAACGGGGGGGAGCTTGTCTCCCAAAAAAATATTTTCGGCCTTTCGGGTCTCATTCTGGTCTAAAAATAACGTGGTGGGGACGGAACTCCCGGGCCCCCTCCCCTGGATCCGCCACTAGACTACTACTATAGTCCCTCAGGATTGTTGCACGGGCGAGCATGTTACGTGGGAGCGAGTGCGTTTGCCTCGCGCGCTCGCAAGGATTATGCTCACCCGCGCGACAATCCTGAGGGACTGCTGATATTCTATCACAGTCTTTTGAGGTCTCCTACGAAAGAGTGAATTCATCACTCGAGGAACTCATAAACATTCGAGAAACTCTTTTTATAAGACTAGGACTATTCAGATACTAAAATCTGAAAAGACAAGCCACTCAGCTTTATCACCCACCACTTGCCAGAATGACGCGTTACGCTAAAGTTTTGAAGCTGCATACTCCTTCACCAACGGAAGGACCCTTTCAAATTGAAAATTTGTAAAAATATGAATTAAGCTGCTTTCATACCTCATGAAAGACATGACAGTAAAAACGCAGAAGAATTTAAATCAATTTTATAGACCGGAAGTTTGATACTGTCTAGTTCACATCATGCAATACGATAATAATAAAGAGAGATCTTAAACGTTTTCAAAAAGAAAAGGGGAGAGGGTAAGAAATCCTGATGCCAGGAAGTGACGCCATTTTTCCATTAACGTATTTGAGGTCACGCTAATTCACGAAGTTACAGGATCTCAGGGGGATCCTGATTCCCTGCATTCCCGCTACTTTTTCACGTTAATTCCGGCATCACGCATTTATTTTCACTGCTTTTCCGGATCCCGTTTTTTTTTTTTTTTTTTTTTTGTATAACCTCTTTCTGCAGCTCATGCGTAGGAACCTTTTTTCAGCGTATGATGTTTGAGACACACATGAAGTACATTTAAATGTATCTTTATCTTATATTTTTCAAACCCGAATGTGATCAGCAGTGACGAATGATATGTGAATGTTTCCATGCGATCATAGCGCTTTTGTTCTCAACCAAGCTCTAGAGCAAGTTATCTGGTCTGATTTGTGGTTTATTGCTCCTTTGTGGAAGTGTATTTCACTTAACGTATTTTTAACTTAACGCCCTTTATTATATAGATACTGATGAAATACCAAGATTTTTCCTTTTACAAAAAAAAATATCTTCATCGCGCGCAGTGAAGATACTATCAGTTGTTTATCTTTCACGTGTGAGGATATTGGTGTCGCCATGGCATGATTAGCCAATTACAAGATAGCTTCCCGCTCATTCTTCATTAGAATTTTG
The DNA here is from genome assembly GCF_958299795.1 of Porites lutea. Lineage (NCBI taxonomy): Eukaryota > Metazoa > Cnidaria > Anthozoa > Scleractinia > Poritidae > Porites > Porites lutea. Next base: position 13,502,816 of record NC_133214.1, on the reverse strand, counting down.
ACTTTTTGGAACAGAAAATATAAGTTTCCGCTTGGTGATACGAATTTTATCTTCTCGTGCTGAAAGTATCTCTCACTCGTTCGCTTCGCTCACTCTTGAGAGATACTTTCAGCACGAGAAGAAAAAATTCGTATCCCCGCGCGGTCATGTAATATCCTCTATTTGTGTAATAGCTCTAAACATATTTTTTTCGAGCACTGTGCTTTAACGGGCCTTAATGGTAATTTTATTATTTAGATGATCAGTTGAATACGCTGTCTAATACTAAAAGCAATAGGGCGGCCACTGTGACGTCATATATAACATCATCATATCTTGACCACAACAATATCTCAGATACCTAGTAGTTCAAATATACTTTCAAACAATAAATCGTGTGTTTTCATTCGTTTCAGCGGGAAGCATTTTACGTCACAGTAGTCAAAACCGTAAAACAAACGAATTACCAGTATGTTCACCAATATTATATATTCACTTGTGCCCCACTTTTACATCATCTGAGCTGACCGTGTAATAATATTACACTGTCAGGTTAGATGATGTAAAAGTACTCAAATCGCGCTGGAACTTCGTAAAAACAAAGACAACGACTCCAGGTAACAATATTTACACTTTATTGACAACTTTTATCGCTTTTAGTTCATTTATTTCATCTGAGTTTCAAACTCTTTATTTCCCATACAAACTCTCATATTACGCTTGGGCCACCTGTGGTTCTCTTACAAAGGAAAACGTATCGCTGCAGTCATCATTTCTGTATATTGATAACTGCAATAACAGTAAAGTATACTCGCTGATGTGTCACCTGACCGAAAATAGCAATGCTGAGAAATGCAATATATGAGTAGCCTTGTTGCTCTTAGCGTTTGACTCAGAGACGATAATACTTATGTCGAAGTCTCAGTTTATGATCAAAACCTACAATAGAAATTAACACTGGTTAAATTACGCTTACCACATTTCGTACGCTTGCTACACTTGCGTGCTGTATTTGCTACCAGCTTGCTACGTGCTACACTTTATATATATATATATATATATATATATATATATTTTGTTGTTGTTGTTGTTGTTGTTGTTTTTTTTTGTTTTTTTTTTAGTTTATACTCCAACCAACAGGAGGTTGTTAGGCTCATAGCATCAAATGCAAATGCGGGACGAGTTGACAACCATAAAACTTACCTTAAAAACATAATAATGAAGTAAATAAATAAATGAAAGGATTTTATGACCTTATTTATACAAAAAGAATTTGTAAAATACTAGATTATACTATTTGCATGATATACAGCTGCAGCTTATAAATTTTTTTACTCTCAGTAGAACATAAAAAATAATCGGCCTTGTCACGGTTTTCGACGCCATCTTGACGAGTAGGCAAACGTGTGGGAAATTACAGTGTTTGTATGAGAATCTAATGTCGAATAATTTCCGTAAAACTTCTGTTTTAAAAAAATATATGAATTGTAAACATAAGCTACAAAGCAAAGGATTTTACAAAAAATTTTTTCGGGCGTACCTGTGCTTAAACTTATCCAGAAGCTTGCTTTAGATTTTCCATATATTTGCCTGTAATTTTTCCCGGTACTTTCTTACAGACAAGTGTATGGAATACAATGAAAAAAGTGGTTCTAGGTCTTCTGGCGCATGTAACGCCCTAAATTTTTTTTAGTAGAATCCTTAGGAGCGAAGCTTTAGTTTACAATACATATCTTTTTCAGAACAGCCGACCTACGGAAATTATTCGACATTAGATTCTCTTACAAACACTGTAATTTCTCACGCGTTTGCCTACTCGTTAAGATGGCGTCGAAAACCGTGACAAGGTCTATTACAGGTATCGAAAGTCATGTTTCGAATTTGACACACACAAATCCTAATGGTAGGAGCATTGCTTAAATCATCGTGCAAGGATTTCGAGATGTTTGGCCCATAACACCTAAAAGTGTTTAGTCCATACTTACAAGTATTTACCTTTTGTAGAGACAGCTTCATCTACTCGCGTAGATTTTGCGTATTTCCGAGCTCGGGGACATAGCCCCTCACCCCTGCGTCATTTTTGTTTTTGTACAATCGTTCTTGACCTATCCCTAGCTGATAACATTTTTGTCCTCGAAATCTGTGTCGCAAAGGAGTACGAGTGAACCTTGATTCAACCAGGAATCAGGTAGACGAAGAACCAATATGTGGATGTGCTACCTGCAAATCGTTATTTATTTATTTTATTTATTTTATTTTTAACTGCATGGGACGAAAGGGTAAATAGCTGTTTAGGAAGATTTTTAAAAAGAAGTCAGGAATCGGATACGAGGTAGGTCCAAGGTGCTCAATTATGCTGGTAAAAAAAATGAAGGTGATTTAGTTATTGCTACGGAATTTATCAACCTGAGAGTGGAGCAGTCTTCAATCGTCTCCGGCCTTCCAACAGTTAAAAGTAATTAATTAAACTGGAAAAACAAAAATCTTAATATCTCTTCAAAAATGCTTTAAAACAGCCCAAGAAACTCACAAATTGCCACATATACAATAAAAGAGTAAGACATTTCATTTTTATTTAAATGAGATTTATTTCTAAAAGAAATAAATGGTTTTATGCTTAATGTGACTGATCATTATTGTATTTCTCCAGCTACCAGCAAAGGAGGGTTTCCTGTCATCCGGGTGATTTGTCACGAAAGTGTCATTTATGTCACGGGTCATGTAGGTCACAGAAGCGAGGCACAAGGCCTCCTTCCTCGCATTACAAGACAGTCAGAAACATTTTTGATGGCGACCGGATTTAGATGCAGGATGCTTGCGATTTATCAGTCTCTTTCGCCCTTCTTGGGTCTTACCTACCGAGCATCACCTCTTCTTTGAGATAAGTACTAGATTATTGCCCGATGGCTCACCGCTTACTCTCGGTGCTGTATTGATGTCCACAGTCATGTTCGTGCACATGATCGTCTTGTTGATTGCGGGAATTCATACACGTTGCGGTCGTTTATGCTAATGAAATGCCATTGCTTATTGGTAACATCGAATTTTACATCCGATCGACCATTAATTTTTTATGTTTTCAGTTACACTGGCGTGTATGCTAGTCCGTTCGGTGTGCGTAGCACAGTTTCGTTGTCCCTCAGACCGGTTGTGCCTCGTGTTCTTCAGCTACTTGTATCGCTGGTGCCAACTGGCGCTATATTTGAAATCAGTAACACTCGCCCGATCTTCAGTTGCCTGGAGCTGGGTCTCTTTGTTTATGATCTTGTTTTGTGATTTGGAAAGACACTTTATTTATTTATAATTATTTTGAGTTTACCTTTATACAATTTGAGCATTTTTGACCTTTGGACGCAGCTTATATGTATAATTAATATTACAGTATTATAAAAATACAAAAAAAAAAACAACAACAGCAACAGCAACAACAAAACAAAGCCAAATAAAACGATGCGTTATTAAACCCTACAGGCTAACACTTGCAACCATTCTAACAAAGTTACCTCAGAGGTACAGTGTACTGTATCAGCATATCAGGTTTATCGTTTGCTGTTCATATGTCAGTTTTGTCTGCATATTGTGTTTTTATCCTGTTGCATTGTGTATCGTTGTGTTCTGTTGTTTTCCTTTAGTCGCTGTCGGCGACATTCTGTCTGCCAGTGCTTACTTCTGGGCCGTTTTTTCAGTGTGAGGCTTTGTTCCTCCACTGGTATTTGAGGCGTTGACCTCATTTTGTTGAGGTTTTGTCCTCATGTTGTATCAAGGCTTTGTCCTTGTTTTTTATATTGAGGCTTCGTCCTCATATTTTATTTTGAGGCTTTGGCCTCGTATTACATTATTTATTATTTTGGCATTTATAGGGGAGTTTTTTGCGTCGACTTAATGTCTGACAGACTTTCCCTGCCACATTTTTATTGTGTTATATAGTGGATTCGTCCATTATTTTTATTTATTACATTGAGGCTTTGTCCTCATATTCTATTTTGAGGCTTTGGCCTCATATTATATTGAGGCTTTGTCCTCATATTTTTTTTTGAGGCTTCGTCCTCGTATTATATTGAGGCTTTGTCCTCATATTTTATTTTGAGGCTTTGTCCTCATATTTTATATTGAGGTTTCGTCCTCATTATTTTATGTTGAGGCTAGGTTCCTCAGTTTGAGGCTTTGGTCCTCATTGTTCTAGGCCCCTGTTCCTTTGTTTGTACTGCTTATTTGATTTGTTTGCAGTGATATGTGTGTGGTTCTGTTGTTGTATTTTTGTCTAGGGTAACCAGATGCCAATATTATTTGGTTTGAATTTCTATTCACATTTTTTGCCTTTTTTGTCTATTTTTTAGTCTTTATTCATGCAATCCGTTATTTTGGTTTACATGCAGCTACATTAACTTTAATCTCCGGTTTTGTTGGCTCCCCTGTTTTGATATGTGTGGACATTACAGTCCTGCATTTATTGTGATGAGACACTGTTATACGTTGCTTTATGCTTTACTCTCCACGTCACATCAGTGCTTTTAGCTTTGTTGTTTCTGAGGAATTTACGGTTTATTTGTTTTGTTTGGGAGATCCTGATTGATTTATTAATTGGTTACACATTGTTCTTTAATGGTAGCACATTGTGGCTTTTTTAAAGAAGTTGTTTTTATAGTTTTTTCATTTTACTGCAGGTGCTAAGGTATACACATGCAGCTCCCTTTCATGAACGCCTTTTGAATGAAGCCAGTCTTGAGCAGAGTACCAACCAGCTTTATCCAACCATCTTCAGCTTTCCCTTGGCATCTCTCTTAAGAAAGTCAATAGCTCTGCATTCTCTTTGGTTCCTCAATTCAGTTCAACATAGTATGCAAGAAATGTTCCAAAGAGTTGTACACATTCTGCTGATCAGTTTTCCAGGAGTTGCATCTCTAGTGTCGGGCTACTCAAGAGCAGCTGCTGCGTCCCTTGGCACGTGGCACCTACGTGTACATCTACTTGGGCAGAACTTTCCTCAGGCAACTTTGGCTTGCTGGGCATTGTGATTGGGTATACATGTAGCTCAAGTGTATAGGACATGTATGTCATTTGATACTTATGTGCAGGACATATGGGCAGTGACATTGTAATATGTAGAATTCTCACCACATGAGTCAGGGTCATTCGGCCATCTTACAGTATATTGATTTTTTCACTTTTAAATTCACCTGTTAGTTTCCTAGGTGATTTCTGCTTACAGTATAGTTTCAAGGTGACTGTGTGAGCAGGGGCCATACAGCCATCTCACAGATTTTCATTTGAATCAGTTACATCAGTGAGTTACGTCAGACTTTTTATTAGTATCATTCAGGGTGACTGTGTGAGCAGGGGCCATACAGCCATCTCACAGATTTTCATTTGAATCAGTTACATCAGTGAGTTACGTCAGACTTTTTATTAGTATCATTCAGGGTGACTGTGTGAGCAGGGGCCATACAGCCATCGCACAGATTTATTGTAATCAGCTACATCAGTTAGCTATTTCAGACTTTTGATAAGTATAATTTTGCATGACTGTGTGAGCAGGGGCCATACAGCCATATCACAGATTTCCAAATTTAATCCGTCCATTATGTCACTGAGCTATGACAATTTAGAGTAAATTGTTATTATTTAAATTCATGTTTACTCTGTGAGCAGGGGCCATACAGCCATCTTACCGATTTCATTTTAATCAGTTACATTAACAAGCTATTTCAGCTTTTTGATAAGGGAGCAGGGGCTATACAGCCAGATCACAGTTTTTTAAATTAAATCATTTCATTATGTCACTGAGCTATGACCATTCAGCCTAAATTGTTATCATTTAAATTCCTGGTGACTGTGTTAGCAGGGGCCATACAGCCATCTTACTGATTAATTTTCACTTCTAATCATTTCAACCTGGTTTAACTTTACAGCTTTTAAACACGTTTGAGCTTCGTATCGATGTGGCATTAGTGAGGTCGATATTATAAGTTGACTGTGTGAGCTGACAGGCTATGCAGCCATTTCCTTTATTCTAGCTACAGTAGCCCATTTCTGTTGGTTACATCAATCCACTTCTGTATCCAAGACTTAGGAAAACGTTACTTAAAACTCATTTGCTTATATAGGCCATTTTATTCCCATCTAGTGTCCAGTGCTTAGTGAATAAGTGCAATTTATGATGGCTGTGTGAACACGGGCCATACAGTTATCTCATTCATTTTCACTTTTAAACTGTTAGTTAACTTAAGTGATTCACACTTTTTAATCTGTATAAGATTCAATGACAGTGTGAGCAAGGGCCATTCAAACTTGTACATTTCTGTTGGTTACACTGATCCATTTCAGTAAGCAGGGCTTGGTAAACAGCCTTACCATTCTATTTCTATATGTTTACGTGCATAACCTCCACTGAACTAAACTGGTGGAACTAAGCTGTGAGTGACAGTGACAAAGAATGTATACAATGTCCTATTGCTATGGACACACATGAGCCGTTATGGCGCTAGTTGACGCTATTGTTGTAAGGTGTACACGGTTGGATGATTATAATACATGTATATTCATCTCAGCTCTCGCACATTGACCTTTTTATTTTTAATGTGGTATCTTTCTTACCTTTAACCCCCAGAGGTTTTGTGTGACTGCATTGGTTGGGGGATACGTTCCCAATTTTTCCCATGTGGTTTTTCGGGTTTTCGTATCAGGCGGCGCACACCTTTTTCCATTGTACATTTTGATTTGTAGGTACCAGTAGTTTCTGTTGGCGGTCGTCTTGCTTTGGCCTCGGGTGGGGCGGCCCTTTCACTCGTTCCTTGCTCTGGGCTGTGGCGGGTGTGCCCTCACCTTTGCTGGTATAATGTTCTTATGTATCTGGTTTTCCCAGCTTTATATGCTTTAATTTAATAAACGGCCACTCCCGTGGCCAAAATATCCCATAATGGGTTTGTGATTATTTGTGTCCCAGCAAACAGAGCTCACCCAAAGCGAGACTCCGCCAACATCAATAACTTTCGTAATATGTAAAGGAACATGAAGCATAAATGAGATTTATTTCTAAAAGAAATAAATGGTTTTATGCTTAATGTGACTGATCATTATTGTATTTCTCCAGCTACCAGCAAAGGAGGGTTTCCTGTCATCCGGGTGATTTGTCACGAAAGTGTCATTTATGTCACGGGTCATGTAGGTCACAGAAGCGAGGCACAAGGCCTCCTTCCTCGCATTACAAGACAGTCAGAAACATTTTTCCCTCCCTTCCCTCCCGTTAGCTTTATTTTACCCTAGGGAGTGGCGGGTGTGCCCTCACCTTTGCTGGTATAATGTTCTTATGTATCTGGTTTTCCCAGCTTTATATGCTTTAATTTAATAAACGGCCACTCCCGTGGCCAAAATATCCCATAATGGGTTTGTGATTATTTGTGTCCCAGCAAACAGAGCTCACCCAAAGCGAGACTCCGCCAACATCAATAACTTTCGTAATATGTAAAGGAACATGAAGCATAAAATTCTTTATTATTTGTAGCAATATAGCAATGTTTGTAAAATGTTCCGTACAAAGTTTGCAGGTGACGTTGTTGAGGCCTCAAATGTAATAAATGACCCTAAATGTAATAAAGGTCCTAAGTGTAATAACTTTTGGCCCTAAATGTAATAAAGGTCCTAAGTGTAATAACTTTTGGCCCTAAATGTAATAAAGGTCCTAAGTGTAATTCTTTTAGCTCTTTATATGCTTAGGGCCATAAGAAGACTTCGTAGTGTTGGATTTTAGCCTTATTACAGGTTAACTGAGCGCCAGAATGTGTCTAGGGAAGTATCAAACACTAAATACCCCAGGCAGATCCCCTATATAGCCATTTGAGTAACAACTTATTATTATTATTATTATTATTATTATTATTGATATTATCATTATCATCGTTATTTTTATTGTTATTATTAACTGAAAAGAATGTCTAATCGAAATGAATTGTAAATAATCCTTTGACCGAATAGTGATTAATTGTAAATAGGTTTTAATAGTTAGAATTGTTATCAATAATACTTCTTTAACGACAACTTGAGAACAGAGGTCAATGATATGAAGTAATTTTTTTAAGAACTCTTTAATATCAAAAAAGTACTGACGTATCTTAAAATTTATGCAACAAAGCAAAGAAACCGTAACTTCATCCATTGGATTGAACTGAAAAATCTGCTTCATATAGGCAAAGCCCAAAAATGTCAAAATTGCAGCCTGCAGTGCCACCATGATTTCTAATCCGAATCAATAACACAACATCAGCTAAACTGTTTTTACTTTGTCTGTTAACAAATGGGTGCAAGTAAGTGTACTTTAATTGCTTCCTCGTCCTTTCCACCATACATTGGTAACATAAAACCAAGTTCCAACCCCAGCAAACAACAGCTCAACCCACGCATTTATCCATCTGGGGTTTGCTATTATCTCCTTAAGAGCCAGTACAAGTCCACTGTATGAGCCAAAATCTTTGCACAACGTGCGTAAGCTGAAACAGCCATTTCGCGCAGTGTCGCGATGGTTGTAACTTATTCGTGGGAGCCGACAAATGTAACGCATTGTGAGTTCTTTAAAGGGTTCACCAAGCTGGCAAAGGGAATTATAGGTGATAATAATACTTATGTCAGTTCCAGTTAACGCGAAGTCTATTATTTTGTCGAGTATTTCATTTGGAAGTTGACTGGTTTGACCACCATTATCATCACCACCACCATTATCATCATAATCACAATCATCATTTTCTTCTTCTTCCTCTTCTTCCTCCTCCTCCTCTTCTTCGTCTTCGTCCTCCTCCTCTTCTTCCTCTTCTTCTTCTTCTTCCTCCTCCTCCTCTTTTTTTTCTTCTTCTTCTTCTGTTTCTCTCTGATCATCACCAACGTTGTTATTTTGTTCGTATTCCATAAGACCATCATCATCTTCTCCTTCTTTCCGATCTCCATCATTAGTATGACACTTGGTATGATTTTTCTGATTAGCAACGCTCTCAAAGGGGACGTCAACGACAATATTTTCTTCTTGGGTCAGACCGTTAAGTGCGATATAGTGTTCACCGTGGTTTTCGCAAAATGTCCAATGAAAAGTGTTGTTGCTGGAACATTTAGGCTAGGATGAAACACATGGCTAGCACCAGCACCAAGCGATGATATTATGTGAATGTTAACGTTATAAAGGTTAGCTGCAGCGTATAACGTCAGTTGATCGCCGTAGGTGTGGTCTTGTGCCATGTGGGTAAGGTACTGTGGCCATGAATCAAAGTATGGAACCCATTCGTACAACGGAAAACCATCTTCATCCAGTGGATTTGTTTCCAGATATTTAACAATTTCCTCCCTCATGGTTTCTGGCGACCTTAAGATTCCGAGTGAACTAAGATGATATGCCAAAGCGGCAAACTGGCAGTTTCCGTTCCCTGGGGGATTGTATACTAATTTATGTCCTTGATCTTCTATTATCTTAAGGTAGTCGTCACTTCCCATTGGAACAAGAAATTTTTCCCTGTGTAATTTACTTTTTTCTTTTTCAATTCTTGCCGCTTTTTGCTTTAGGTTTTCTTCTCTCAGAGTCAGGCTTGTGATGTCCACAACACTGAACCACCGTCGTTCACGCCTTCCAGATGACGGCGACTTAAACGAGACTTTGTATGACTGCTTTTTTAGATTTCTTTTTTCTACTACAGCTTCTATTACTTGTTGTTTTCTTGAAGTTTTGCCCTTTTTACTGAGTCGGACGTGAACTTTCTCACCTATTCTGTATCTTGAGGGAGGATTCGATTTTAAGTGCGTCTTAACCATTCTTAGATGGCAACGTTCAGTCGCGGCATGAGCCGCTTTTCGGACATCTTGAGCTCTTCGGCAACGACGTTCTCTATCCTTGCAGGTTGGATTGCATCTGCCAGCATTTGTTACCAACTCTTCACTTACTAAATCTTCACTTTCCATAGCTCGGTTAGTATGGGAACTACGTTTGCGTGCAAAATATACTTCAAACGGAGATTTGTACTTTAAAACTTCTTTGGGTTCCTCGTTTAAAATTTTCTGGTACTCAGGTAGTGCTTTCGCCCAATTTAGACCTTTTTTCCCCATTTTTAAAAAATCATATTCCATCTTGGAACGTAGAGCGCGATGACTTCTTTATATTTTTCCTTGCGACTGGGGATGGTATGGGCGGCTGTGTACCATTTTTACTTTTAATTTACGACAAAGTCCTTTAACAGCTCCTTTGAATTCAGAGCCTTGGTCACTTTGAAGTACAATAGGGGGACCATTTTCCATGTATATAGTCTTTAACTCAGCCGCAACCGCTTTCCTAGTTTTACTTGCAAGAGGTCTAAGCCAAATGAACCGACTAAAAACATCCATAACGGACAGAACATATCGATAAACAATTCCTTTAAATTCAACGCTTCCACGCTTTCCAAGATCCATTAGATCCACTTGATGTCTGACTTGCACATCTCGCGCTCGGATCGGCTTAAGGATTGCTTTGTTTAGAAATCTGGCATTTCTGCGGTAATGCAGTTTGTCCTTGTTCAAAATGTCCTGTACACGGTTTTTACTAAGACCGAAGAAATTTTCTTTCAAGGAGCAGACAATCTTTCTAGCTCCAGATCCCTTTGTGCGATGGAACTCGTCTGCAACAACGCGATTAACTTCCGAGCTCCTTAATACTCGAAGATTTTTGTAGAAAAGAACCTCTTTGCTGTTTTCTTCTCGGATACTCAGTTGGCCTCTAGATCTCCAAAGGCGTATAGCAGCAGACTTTTGAGCTCTGTTCCTCTCTTTTACTGGTGGAAGTGAGTCACCTTTGACAAGTAAGAGCAAGGCATCATAAATATTATCTGAAATTGCCAGGGCTTTCTATTTCCTCGTCCTTCCACTTTTTTTGCAGCCAATACAAAACTGACTAAAACGAAGAAACTAACAAGACTTAAAACAAGGAGCAATGATCTCTTCATTTTGAAGCAAACTCAATCAAGAAAGCATTCAACACGTAACACGACCATCGGATAAAAGTTTCTAGATTCTGGCATGTCTAGACTTAATTTGTCTAGACACTTGTTACGTCACAGGTGGAGGGAACAAATCAAAACTGCGTTGCTAAGCAAACTTAATTGCAAAGTTCCTTCCAGAGGGGAGAAACTCGCGTGTTGTTGACGTTTTGATTTTTCCCTTAATGTTAGGTCTAAAGAAAACAAAGATTTTGGGTCTTCAAAGTAGAGTTCCTTATACACTCGCTAGAAAAACAGGAAAGCCAGCTGTTATTTGGAAATGTGATTTCATTCATGTGGTGAAATCCTGGAAAAAAAAGTTAGCATAAAAATTCACTTCGGCTGTGTTTTCACTAGAACAATTTTAACTAGATAAAGCCGGAAAAGTCCGGAAATACTGTGAAAACACCTCGTCTTGGTTTAAGCTACTTAAAAATGCGAGCTGTTTTCACAAGCAAAAACAAGGGATTTTCTCGCCTTTACTAGCGGAAATTCACGCAGAGTTATACTACCTCGCGAGATGGTATAACTTGTCCTGATAAACGCAATAACCAATCGGGTCGCGCGTAGTGACAGACGCCTGCCAAATAATCTGGTAATATTATTTTCCAGACTATTGCCTCTTGGTTGAACTTGAGAAATTCAACATGGCAGACAATTCTAACGGTCATTTCTTTCGATTTACAATCCCACCGACCCCACTGGATTCTCTATTTCTTCGGCCAGGTCCTTAAACCAGAATTGTGGTCTTGGATAAACCCACATAGTCTTGCGCTTATCCCAGTTATGGCACTGAATGTTGTTTCGTTGTTGGATTGACAGAATTAAAAGATTTCGTCGCATCTTCCTAATTTGTAAGGACATAAGCCTCATTTGCTGAAAAAAACTCCTTCTCCTTCGCAAAAATACAGCGAAAATAATCACAAGAGAAGTCATTACATTCAAGCACTTCGTCCCCTTTCATTTTTTATTATGGCGCGCTTTTGCAATTTGAATCCTCTGAGAGTTAGTGGCTTAGATTGCCGGTTAAATTTCACAGTGAAAACAGTTGTCACGTTTAACTAATAAAAGTCGGTTTGTAAACAAATCTTAGAAAGAATGTTCAGCTAGTTAATCGCCCTAGTGAAAACACAGCCTTCAAGAAGTACTCCTGGTAGAAATTAAAATCAAAGTCAGGAAGTCAGAAAAACTATCAAGATAAACTGCCCTTAATAATCTTGCTGTTTATATATAACTTCGTGTTCACAGTAGATTCGATCATTCTGTATGACCCGACCGACATACTCTTTTGGAAAATGATAAAAAAAAACAAAAATTAATGAACCATTTCTCTCTTTGGCGCAACATTAAAAAAACCCCATAGGCAAAAGTAGTTAATTTACTACGATTGTTTCTAATGAACATTAATACTTCCTTCAATTACTAAATTACTACTGTATTTTGAAAACTTTTGCGTAGATTCCATTTGTTTATAACTCGCGTTTCACGATGTAGGGATGTCACGGTAGTAAGAAACACGATCGAGACGTAGTTGATTAACAAGTGTTTCTCCTACTTCTTGAGCGCTCTAGCCGCTTTCTAAGACAATGAATATCTATGAAGACTACAATAGGGCGAAGAAAGTGAATCACCAGCTGGCTATAACATTAATATCGCATCAGACCGTCGCATGTTTCAGTCAGCGACTTTATCAAGTTTGTAGCTGTTATACTACATACATGTATGCTGTTAAGAATTTCATTACATTCAGGGCTAAAACCTATTACACATATAATTAGACCCTTTATTACATTTAGGGCCAAAAGTTATTACACTTAGGACCTTTATTACATTTAGGGCCAAAAGTTATTACACTTAGGACCTTTATTACATTTAGGGTCATTTATTACATTTGAGGCCTCAACAACGTCACGGCGGCCATGTTGGTGGTTAAGAAAAACAGCATTTTTCTTCTCTGAAAACTAAACTCTATTTTCATGTTAATTCTTCGTGAAATATTTCTATTGTATTGACCCCCAACATGACCGCCATGTCACGTGGTTGTAAACCAAAACAGGTCATTTACGAAGATATTAAATATACGAGGGCCAAATAACGATCCTCGTCATGACTATAGCTAGTCAGTATTTTTGAGCTTCACACATTGCGTTCTTGCTATAATTGTTACATACGCTTGATACGCTTGCTACAATTACTACACTTACTACGCATGCTACACTGCTACACTTGCTACACTCTGGCTACGCTTGGTACACTTGGTACGCTTACCACACTTGCTACCCTTGCTACACTTGCTATACTTGCTACGCTTGCTACACTTGCTACCCTTGCTAAGCCCGCTAAACTTGCTACCTTTGTAACGCTTGCTACTCTTGCTACGCTTGCTACCCTTTCTACGCTTGCTACTCTTGCCACACTTGCCACGCTTGCTACTCTTGCTACACTTGCTACGCTTGCCACACTTGCAACGCTTGCAACACTTGCTACTACCCAAAAAAAGGCCCGTTAGCTCTGGGTTAAGGCACGTGATCTTGGCAAAGTGGGCAGTGCACATGTATTCTACAACACTTCCACTGATCCACCCTTGCTACGCTTGCTACACTTGCCACACCTGCTACGCTTTCTACGGTTGCTACCCTTGCTACGCTTGCTACGCTACCTTGGCTCTCCTTCCTACGTTTGCAAGTTTACTTGCGACACTTGCCAACGGCGCTTGCTACACTTGCCACGCTTGCCACACTCTCTACGCTTGATACACTTGCTACGCTTGCTAACCCTTGCTACACTTGCTACGCTTGCTAAATTGCTACGCTTGCTACACTTGCTACGCTTTCTGCGCTTGCTACCCTTGCTACGCTACGTTTGCTCTCCTTACTACCCTTCCTACGTTTGCAAGTTTACTTGCGACAGTTGCCAACCGCGCTTGCTGCACTTGTTACTCTTACTACGCTTTCCACGCTTGCTACACTTATTACGTTTGCTACGCTTGCTGTACTTGTTGCCCTAGCTTGCTACATTTGCCTGCTACACTTTTTGCCCTTGCCGTGCTAGCTACGCTTGCAACGCTTTTTGAAGTTGCTACGCTGCATTCAACAGGTGGTATCAATAGATAACCCTATCACAAACTTTCTGCATTGTCTCTATTTATTTCTATATTTTATCTAAGCTGACGATTCAATTTTCAGTTGTGTAAAAAACTTATTAACCAATATTTTGATCAGCCAATCAGAGCAACGCTTCACTAAGTACGACCAGAAACCCATAAGGGGTTGAAACGTGTAACTCGCGTTCAATGCTCGTGAATATTCGTTTTGACCATATTTGGAAACCTTAGTGACGGATACCCATTTTCAACAAAATGGCTACTGCGCGATCACCATGCAGATGTTTTAAGACAAGAGTTCTGCATTTCAAGGTTAAAAATACACCGTTAAAAGACAAAAAATGGAAAGAGAACGTTCAAAAGAATGCTCAGCTTTCTTTTTGTGGAGAAAGGGAAGCTTTTCATCAAGAAATCGTCCTTCGAGGAATTCAACCTTGTTTTCTTTACGGCGGAGCCCATGGTCTGCTTTGAAATGCAACCAAGTCAGCGAAGTTTTTGCTGAATTTTCAGGTACATTTTGCACTCTATGGCCAAGACAATTACGTTTTTGAAAGGGAATTTATGTATTTTTAAATGTTTCATAGACGTTTTATAAATTTTTCTCTTCGGCGCTAAAGAAAAATTATAAAATGTGCCCCGATTAATTGAGATGGATTTTGAGTTGAATTTTGCCATGTGCTTAGCCGATTTCACTTGCGTGAACGGATCCACGATCCAGATAGTGTTTTCCGAATTGCTTTAAAGGATTAACTTTTTGGACTTTGAATAAAAATTTTCAAGAAACGGCTTCTCTGTCTATTGTTTTGAGTTTGTTCATTCATAAAATTAGCTCAAACACGATCGTGACTACAACATCTAAGTGTAATTTAAGCTTTTAAAATGCTTCTCACATTCATTACAAGCATCACTTTTTGCGAAGATGTCAGGTTCAGGTTTTGGACACTTTTCGATAAGCAGCTAATGAATTTTATTCGAAAATATTTTTCACTGTTTATTCTTGACTTTTAACATAAGAATTTTAAAAGCCTATTTGCAGTATAAGTTTACTGTGCAGAGGGTCAACGAGGCATCGTATTTTGAAGTGACAACTTCAAGAAGTTGCGAGGCCGTCAATAGGTTTCATAATGTTACGTTTGGCCCGGGTGGTAAGGCAATAATATCCTGCTCAGTGTTTCAGTAATATTCCTGGTTTTAACCTTTGAAAGCTTTCTCGGCTTTCGGGAGTTTTTCTCCCGTTTGTCGGCCATTTTTTTAAGCGGGCGCGGGAATCTGAAGGAAAATTACGTCACGTTGTTTACGAAGTTTGATTGGTCAGTTCTCTCTTCTTCTCGTTCCAAATATGGTACTTTCTAAAATGAATAATCACGAGCATCGGACAAAGCAAACATATGAGAGTTACACGTTTCAACCCCTTATGAGTTTCTGGTACGACATTACCCCTGTAATCAGCGGTTTGCATTTTTCAATGATTACAGAAGCCGAGTATACGGTTCCTGATGATATTATAATACAGTGTCAGTGTGCATGTAGTTATCGAATCATGAAGTCACGCGATTTCCCTATTCTGACCACTAATCAACCCTTTGATATAAAAAATTGTTACTACAACCTAAAATGATACTTGCATTAATTTCTAGTTAGGAGCCTATTAACCCAAGTGTACCATCTATTTCTGTTGAAATTGTACAGAAATGATATGAAGGGAAACAAAAATTACGTCGAGTCAGCGGAAGGTTCGAGTTATCAGGAGTCAACTGTAATTCTCTTTCTTAGACTACCAGGACTTTTCAGATACTGAAATCTGAGAAGACAAGTCACTTTTAGTTTTATCGCTGCCGTGCTAATCAAAAGCTTGGAAGCGTAATCTTTCACCAAACGAAGGCTTTTTCGAATTGAGGGCCGAGTTTAGCTTCTTTTATACCTACTGAAAGTAAAAACGCAGAGGAATGTAAATCATTTTTGATATCGTCTCGATCACACCCAGCTAGCCGCACATCCACGATAAAAAATAGAGATCTTAAAAGGTTTTCAAAAGGAAAGGGGAGATGATAAGAAATTCTGATACCAGGAAGGGATGCCACTTTTCCTTAAAGCGTATAGAACGCCACGCCAATGGACGAAGTTAGTAATGGTTAATTCTTTATAACTTTACATAGATCACGGTAAGTCAACCTGCAGGTAAGTATTTATGTTTTGGATGGACAAATGCATCTCGTTACCGGGGGTGTACTCCCTTAAGAAAGCAAAAAATTTCGCGTGAGTCTGTCAGCCTACGCGATTGCTTTGATTTGCTTGATACATTTTGTTTGTACTCCAATTATACAAAAGGAATAGGGAGCCTAAGCAACAAAGATGGCGACAGCTACGAAAACGTCACTACAAAAGTGAATTCGCGCTACCTCAAACTTTATCAAGCTTATTCCATCTCGTTATTGGCAAATGACAGTAGTAGGGGAGGCACCGGTTACTCCGGTTCTTTGCGGATTTAATTAACTTTTTGTGCGGTATAAATTAACGCCGATGACGTCATGCATCTCATTAAGATAGGATGATGTCATAGTTAATTTTTAGCTGGTTAGGAGCAAGTGACGTCAGAATCTCCTAGAGTTAACGTCATCAAAAAAATTTTGAGATCATAATCTATAAATAGAAAAGTGATATCATCTCCCTACTTAGTCATGACGATGTCATATTTATCCAGGTAAGATGATTTTTACAATCTAAGGAGTTGACGTCATCAAAAAACGATGAGATCATCATCAAAATAACCATTTAATATGGTACCTGGTGAGATGACGTCATCAGCTCAAATTAGAAAGGTTTTTTTGACATGATCAGCTATTTTCTATAGTCTATGACATCATTGTTTATTTTTATCGGTCCTTCAATTTATATAATGTGAAAAAAAGGTTACGAAAGGATCATTCTTGAAGACATTAAGTTTCTGAAGTACAAGTTGAAATCATGGTTGGATCAGACCAGATCATAATTGATGAAGTTGAAATGGGAGTACACATCATACGGAATAAAATAGGAGAGATTTTTCAAGATGTATTTGTTAGAGAAGTGAATCGTCTGATCTATGTAGCAGTGAATGAACACCGCGATGGTTGTAAAATGGATGATTTATCTCAACTGCATCACACTTACTTGACCATGGATGCTCAGGAGGCGTGGGCAACATATTTTGAATACGTGAAAGGAAAAGTAGACTTGAAAAAATTATGGAAGCTTGCACAGCAGGAAGTGGAAAATAGACTAAATTTGCAGTTAAAAGAGACTTGGATGAAATATTTAGTTTGCCTTTGTAAG
Source organism: Porites lutea (assembly GCF_958299795.1). Taxonomy (NCBI): domain Eukaryota; kingdom Metazoa; phylum Cnidaria; class Anthozoa; order Scleractinia; family Poritidae; genus Porites; species Porites lutea. Next base: position 13,485,440 of record NC_133214.1, on the reverse strand, counting down.
ATGGATACTAGCACAGTCTATTTACTCTATGTGGACTTTATAAGAAGGGACGAATGCCCTCAATTTGGGTGTTATGAATACATGTTTGAGAAAGATTGTTCACAATAAATGTATAACAATAAAGTGATTATCTTATGTGTGGTTCTAAAGTAAACCCTAGCTCTTTTGGTTCTTAAATAAACCCCATTCTTGTTCCTAATGAGTGGAAAAATAGGAATAAGAGGTGCGATCGCCTAGCAACACATTTCTTCTTGTTTAGCGCTAAAAATCGGATATATAAACAAAACAAACACACACACACACATACACAGAGTGGAGCTGAAAACTCTCTATTTCAATTTTGACTCACCATTACGAAAGCGTTTCTCCGTTCTATCTCGAGGAAACGACTAACTATTGAAATCTCAGCGCTTGATGCGCGTATGGTCTTGTCAATTCAAGCGCCGTTAGTGTTAGTCAGTTAATTATGCGGGTTAACAAGCCCAAAGTTGAATAATAATAATAATAATAATAATAATAATAATAATAATAATAATGATAATAATAATTGTTTATTCAACCTTTTTGCTGCATAAACTGAAGTACAAGGCGGGTCATTAATAACATACAAATACCTCGGAATTATGACACGTAAATATAACTGTTAATATTAAGACATTTCACCTTTCGCTCTTTTAAGCGTGATTCTGGTATTTGATGGTGCAAAAATTTACAAATCTGTTAGTTCTTGAGGAGGCAGGCACAGAAGCAGATTCTCCTGTTCTAAGGGCATACGGTCTTGTGTGCCCAACTCGCACACAAGAATACAAATTAGTTCATCTCTACAGCTAGGCCCAAGGGAGCGCCTTGACTTATTATTGTAGAAACACAAACAATTAATAACTTAACAAGGATCAATTTAAACACGCGACAAATAAATTGACAAGACACGAGATACAGTTTTAAAAACTTTATTGAAAAACAGTCACAAAAAGAGTCAAATACACAGCGATTTGGAAGGAATGGAAATTAATTAATCTTCATCTTCTTCGCCCATGGAGTACTTGTAAGGTTTGAATTTCTTATGCCGACGTTTCTTCAGCTGTTTGGCATGAGCTTTATGATCATCCAAATAATTTACAAATTGAATTCGACGCCTTTTGCGCTTCGGGCCCTGTTGTGATGGGGTGTCTACTGTGGGAAGAGGGTTCAGGAGAGCAGGATTTAAGGGTGGTGGAGGGGTGAGGCTTTCTTTGTCAGGTTTTTGAGAGATAGCGGCTTGTGTTAATTCAGGTGTTTCATTAAAGGGGTTAAGGGGAGTGGAGAATGCTGTCGTTGCTGTCGAAGAATCTTGTGTCCTTGATGTAAAGACTGGAACAGTACTGATTATTTCTTCCGGTCGTGTTATTGTTTTTAATTGTTCTTTAAAAGCCAGGTATTTGTTTTGTAACTGAAAGTATCGCTTAGCTTTTTCATCGTCCCGAAGATCGTTTCGAGAAAGCACGTCATCCATGTTGCCTTGTATTTCTTGCATAGCTGGAAGAAGCGGAACAGGCGAAAGAGAAAGAAAGAATATTTTCTTGAAACCCTGCTTGGTTAAAACCTTCTTCACTGGGCAGGACGTTTGTTCGCAACCGACAATTATCTTGGGTAGTAGTTTTCAGATCAATCAGCAGATAACCAAAAGGTCTTTTTACAGCCTCCTCCTACTGATTTAAAAAGAAATCAGTCTGCCCGGGATACATTTGCTTGACAAGAGTCAAGATTTGCAATTTGTCTCGTGGATTCTTGAATAACACCAGATAATGGCTGTTTAGGCTTACGCTGCGGCTACCTTTCCCCTGGTGAAATAGATTCTGCACGGTATAAATCACGCTCAGATTGCGATGATGAGAACCACGAGTAAAAAGGTTCACAATTCGCTTGCCTTTACTGGCGTCAATCATCTGATCATCAAAGACGATCAGATTCCGTTTGTTCACATCAAAATAGGAATCCTGCTCCAAAACCGTAGGAATTCCCTTGACGAATTCAATGTGTGGCATGGCGACTAGCATTTGTGTATACGCTGGCTGCCATTGTGAAAAACACCAAACGATCCTCTCCGGGGGAGGGTAAATTGTCTCTGAAGCTTGTTGCAATAGAGATCGAACCCAGGCCGTTTTTCCTGAGCCGGTCATTCCGGCAATCATGGAGGTAAAAGGATGTTCGAATCGAAACCGCTGACATTTCTGTGAAAACGGAACTGTTTGAAATGGTGTGAGACCAACATTGTGGTGTTTAGACATCACGTGCCTTTGCATGCTATCCTTTCTACTAAATGATTTTTCGCAAACGGAACAGAACCAACTCATGTCAGCTCCTCAGGAGCAGAATGTAGACTGAGAAAATGCTAGCATAATGCGCATTGATATAGTTTTAAAGGCTACAAAATTCATTAGTTTTCCCTCCACTACTACCACCACCACCACCACCGCCACCACATTTCTATTGTTTTCCCTCCACCACCACCACCACCACATTTCCATTGTTTTTCTCCACGACAGTCGATAAAAGACTGCAAACTACAATCATAAGTTCAGTTTGTCGCAATGTCTCAAGTTGTCAAGAACAATCGTGGTTTTCTTCAACTCTTAGCTGTCTTTTACGGACAGCCAGTCCACAACAACTACATGCATTAGTCCAAGTCTTATACAATATACTTAAGGAATACATTTTTATCCCCGAAGAAAATAAGCGGAACGTGTTTCCATATAAGAATGGTCTAGTAAACCTAGCAGAAACAATTGTCCCTTAAAAAACAAAGAAGCGAATCCTTGTACAGGGGGGTGATGGTTTTATTCAAGACCTATTGGTGCCTGCTGTTACAAGCCAAGGATTTTTGATGCTATAAAAGAGGAAACGAAACTATGAGTTACTCATTTGAAGCAACGGTCTGTCACGGGTACTCATCAAAATGAAGAGAAAGATAGGTTTGGTTGAAGAAGAACACGAGAGTGAACATGAAGAAAGCGAAAGTTCTGGTGATGAAAGCGAGGATGAAGAACCAAGAATAAAAGAAGAACCAAGAATAAAAGATGTTTTGAGTCATCTTTTCTGAGCATTGTCGGTAAAGCGTGCTTCTGATTTGCTGCATAGTATGGCCGCGTCCAAAGATCTTTTATTCTGGACTCCCCGCGGACAATTACTTCGAAATAAACGTATAATTCCCGTTACAAACATCGCCGAGCTGCTTGAGTATGTGTTACTACCTCATAACGATGACGTAACCAAACCTCGTGCGCTGAATACTTTCCTAGATGGACTTGCAGAGTTAGGAATCGATAAAGGTTTAATCAAGAACAATAGGTTGTTAAGTGATTTAATAGAAAGAGAAAAAGGCTACCAAAATGTAAAAAATACTTCCGATAACGAGAGTAATAATGAGGAGAGCTCATCGGATATTGAAAATCAGGAAGAGGAGGAGGAAGCAGCTTCTGAGAATGGCGTTGAAGCTGAAGGCACCCAAGAGAGCGACAACGACACTGAAAACGACAGTCAGGAAACAGAAAGTAGTAGCCCTGAGACGTCCACCACCTTTCACTCTAAAAGTCCCTGTGAACATTGCGAAAACTCTAATGTGTACTCGACATTGACCATGAAATGTCCTAAATGCTTTTGGCATGATAACCACTCGATTTGTCCTATATGCGATCACCAGATCCCCGAGGAGAGAAATTACATCAAAGAGGGCTTTCTTCGGTGTCACGATTGTGGAGCAGTTACACACAAAAACGCCAAGACGTTGGAAACCAATTTTTATTCCCATTCTAAACAGGAGAACGAAGTAGAGGATTAACTTCCATCCCTTTCAAATCGCTATTTATTAGACTCTTTTTGTCACTGGTTTTCAATAAAGTTTTTAAAACTGTATCTCGTGTCTCGTCAATTTATTTGTCACGTGTTTAAATTGATCCTTGTTAAGAATGGGGTTTATTTAAGAACCAAAAGAGCTAGGGTTTACTTTAGAACCACCTGTTGTTTTCTACAGAATTTTCATACCCTGCGCAATACTTTCTACAGCGTCAAGTAAACAAAGATTGACATTTTTGCTTGATAGGCAGTTTTTCGCTTCGCTGAGCTTCGACCTCGTTTTCATGTTTTGCCTCAAAAATTTGTACGATTTTGCATTCGCTTAACCTCCTTTTCCTTCTTTTTCAGTTAACTTCCGTGTCTTGGTTTTGTTTATAACCGATTTTTAGTGAACATAATTTAATGATTAAAGATTTTTCATTTAGTATAATCTGCAAAGATAATGGATAAATATGACATCATCATGACTAAGTAGGGAGATCATATCACTTTTCTATTTATAGATTATGATCTCAAAATTTTTTTGATGACGTTAGCTCTAGGAAATTCTGACGTCACTTACTCCTTACCAGCTAAAAATAAACTATGACATCATCCTATCTTAATGAGGTGCATGACGTCATCTGCGTTAATTTATACCGCGCAAAAAGTTAATTAAATCCGCAAAGAACCGGAGTAACCGGTGCCTCCCCTACTACTAATGACTTTTGGAGTTAAATTCTAAAAGACTGTATCACGATTCAGGAAAAGAAAAAGAAAGTTGATGTCTTGTGTTCCCGTCCTAGACAAAACGTGAAATTAGGTTCTTACACGTCGTACTCGTGCAACGACGGCTAAGAAATGTACAAAAAGGCGTGATGCACGTGCAAAGTTGTTGCTTTCCTATGCTCGTTTGCTGTTTTCGGTGCCGTCGCTGTCGTTGTTGCTTAAAATATTGTAGCTTGTTGCAAGACCAACAAGTTCAGGGCCGAGCATGTCCAGTCTAATCGCTAGAGAACAGCTTGTGCAGTCTAATCGCTAGAGCACGTTGCTGATACTCTTTGGCTTGCTCGAGGTCACCTAGGTCTTTGTAAATTGAAGCCAAGTTATTGTAGCTTCTCGCAACATCAACATGTTTAGGGCCGAGCTTGTCCAGTGTAATCGCTACAGCACGGTGGTGATACTCCTTGGCTTGCTCGAGGTCACCTAGGTCCTTGTAAATTGCAGCCAAGTTATTGTAGCTTGTTGCAACATCAATATGTTCAGGGCTGAGCTTGTCCAGTCTAATCGCCAGAGCACGTTTCTGATACTCCTTGGCTTGCTCGAGGTGACCTAGGTCCTTGTAAATTACAGCTAAGTTACTGTAGCTTGTTGCAACATCAATATGTTCAGGGCTGAGCTTGTCCAGTCTAATCGCCAGAGCACGTTTCTGATACTCCTTGGCTTGCTCGAGGTGACCTAGGTCCTTGTAAATTGAAGCCAAGTTATTGTAGCTTGTTGCAACATCAACATGTTCAGGGCCGAGCTTATCCAGTGTAATCGCCAGAGCACGTTGCTGATACTCCTTGGCTTGCTTGAGGTCACCTAAGTCCTTGTAAGTTAAAGCCAAGTTATTGTAGCTTGTTGCAACAGTAACATGTTCAGGGCCGAGCTTGTCCAGTGTAATCGCTAGAGCACGTTCCTGATACTCCTTGGCTTGCTCGAGGTCACCTAGGTCCTTGTAAGTTAAAGCCAAGTTATTGTAGCTTGTTGCAACAGCAACATGTTTAGGGCCGAGCTTGTCCAGTGTAATCGCTAGAGCACGTTGCTGATACTCCTTGGCTTGCTCGAGGTCACCTAGGTGCTGGTAAATTGAAGCCAAGTTATCGTAGCTTGTTGCAACATAAACATGTTCAGGGCCGAGCTTGTCCAGTGTAATCGCTAGAGCACGTTGCTGATACTCCTTGGCTTGCTCGAGGTCACCTAGGTGCTGGTAAATTGAAGCCAAGTTATTGTAGCTTGTTGCAACATCAACATGTTCAGGGCCGAGCTTGTCCAGTTTAATCGCCAGAGCACGCTTCTGATACTCCATGGCTTTCTCGAGGTCACCTAAGTCCTTGTAATTAAAAGCCAAGTTATTGTAGCTTGTTGCAACATCAACATGTTCAGGGCCGAGCTTGTCCAGTGTAATCGCCAGAGCACGTTCCTGATACTCCTTGGCTTGCTCGAGGTCACCTAGGTCCTTGTAAGTTAAAGCCAAGTTATTGTAGCTTGTTGCAACATCAACATGTTCAGGGCCGAGCTTGTCCAGTGTAATCGCCAGAGCACGTTGCTGATACTCCTTGGCTTGCTCGAGGTCACCTAGGTGCTGGTAAATTGAAGCCAAGTTATCGTAGCTTGTTGCAACATAAACATGTTCAGGGCCGAGCTTGTCCAGTGTAATCGCTAGAGCACGTTGCTGATACTCCTTGGCTTGCTCGAGGTCACCTTGGTGCTGGTAAATTAAAGCCAAGTTATTGTAGCTTGTTGCAACATCAACATGTTCAGGGCCGAGCTTCTCCAGTGTAATCGCCAGAGCACATTTCTGATACTCCTTGGCTTGCTCGAGGTGACCTAGGTCCTTGTAAATTACAGCCAAGTTATTGTAGCTTGTTGCAACATCAACATGTTCAGGGCCGAGCTTGTCCAGTCTAATCGCCAGAGTACGTTGCTGATACTCCTTGGCTTTCTCGAAGTCACCTAGGTGCTTGTAAATTGAAGCCAAGTTATTGTAGCTTGTTGCAACAGCAACATGTTCAGGGCCGAGCTTGTCCAGTCTAATCGCCAGAGCACGTTGCTCATACTCCTTGGCTTGCTTGAAGTCACCTAGGTGCTTGTAAATTGAAGCCAAGTTATTGTAGTTTGTTGCAACATCAACATGGTCAGGGCCGAGCTTTTCAAGTTTTATGGCGAGTGAATGGGCAAAGTATGTTTTGGCCACATTAAATTCACAATGCATTTTACAAATATGGGCCATTTTTTCACATTTTTCTGAAATGTCTTTTTCGTGGACTTGAAGAAAATTTTCTTTTACAAACACTTCGTCGGTTACCATGGTTATGGCCTTTAAATGTGGAACGAGACGTATAGTGTCCAGTCTGATATTTGATTGTGGAACAGCGTCTATAAATTCGTCAAATGATGTAAAAACAGCATTTATGACTTGAGGGGTTTGAATCTCTGGACAATGGCTGATCATAGTTTTGATAGTATCATGCACAACTTGGTGCACACGAATGAAGCAGCCACCTTGGTCATCTTCGAAAAGCAATAGTGAGCAATTTCTTAACTTTATGCGTATTAGTTCCTTGTCCTCTTCATGATAGTCTTTGAGTACGTTAATGATATAATTAATTGCTACGTCCACGTTTAATTGTTGTGGCGCACAGAGGGAAAGAAGAGTGAAAAGGTGTTTCACAATCTCGTCAGAACTCATCAGTGTTTCGACGGCTAGCTTAATTGCTTGTGTCATTGACTTTGGGTAAATTGGGTTTGTATATGCGAGAGTATCCTCCGTAGTTTCTCTTTTGCCTTTTTCTAACATCTTCAGGTATTCGTTCCAGCCAAAATACTTCGATGCTTTGTCCTCTCGTATCCCTTTGACAAAGACGGCAGCGCCTGCTAAAGCAAGAGGTTGATAGTCTAGTTTTTGTGCCACTTTTCTCAATAACTCGTTATCTTTTATTCCAGATAGCTTGGCCAATAAGGAACAGGCATCGTCGGGCTCCATACCTTTGCTTGCTGAGATGTGATTAACAAAAGAGCCTTTTGGGGGAATTGACCTAATGTCTTGAGTTGTAATCAGCATCTGACCCCTTGCCCAAGTGTGGATTCCAGCCTGTGGTAAATGGACATGCACAGAGGACATGGTGCTGACATTGTCAACAACAAGTAGCCAAGATGTATAACGGCTAATTTTTACAGCAATAAGCGTCTTAAGATAAGTGATCTTTTCCTCTACTTTCCAGACCTTGGAGCTGAGGATTTCCATAACTGAATAGTCTGGACACCTTAAATGGCGAGCAAATGACACATATGACTCTAAGAGTGAATCTGGACTAGCTGCATTTAAGGTCATCACAAATGAAGAACTGCCTGGTATTTTCTTAATCTCGTCAAAGTACCTCTTAGCTACGAGGCCAGCTAACTGTGATTTGCCACTTCCAGGATTCCCTGAGATGTACAGACAACTCAGCTTGTTGACACTGGACTCTTTTAACTCCCTTAACTGCTGGGCTATTTCTGACACCTCGCGTTCACGATCATCGATGTCATGTGAAGGTTTAGGAGGGAGAATACAAAACGAAGGCGTTTCTTTCTGAAGCTGATCTTCAAGGACCTGGCGTTGATCCTCCTTTTCTTGAACTTCTTGTTTAAGGTCATCAACCTTTTTAAGGATCCGTTGTAATTCTTCTGTCGGAAAAGTTTTCTGATTTTTTAAATCTTGAATTTTTACAGTGTGTAGACCAAGCACTTGAAATGCCAACTCAACTTTGCTAATAGCATTCTGAAAATCTGTGTCAGAAAGACTACCTTGTTTCATATGAGCAAATTCTTCGTTCCTGAAATTTCTAAGATGGTCCACGTTCATCCTCACAGTTGCCCTAAGACTGGGACCAACACAATCGGAGAAAAGAATGGCGTAGAAAAGCATTGTGCAATCCCATTCTTCTCTGTTTCCGTTTTGCATTGTGGTTAAAAGATGACCATTTCTTCTTTGGTTTCGGGCAGACTCTCCGTTATAAAAATCCATTCCATTCTGAGGCTCGTCTTTCCATTCTCCTTTTGTTAATTTGTGCTGTTTGTCCCATTCTTGTTTAAAGATTTCTCTCAGGCCTTCGGTGAGAATATCAGTTGTTGCATAACAAATTCTGAAGTAATTCAGCTGTTCTTTGGAGTATTCTTTGGAAATGGACATACTTGATAGAATTCTGGTCCTTGAAACCTTTGAGAAAATAATCCCTTGTGTTAGCAAATCAACTCAAAGGGAAAAATTAATTTATACCAAAGAACCATAAAAGAAAACAAGGGGCACTAAAAACGAAAATAACTAACAAGGGTAGCGTTGAAATTACATTCCAATCTCCCGTTTCGAAAAACTCTACAGCTCGATAATCTTTCTTTGACATTTACCGAAGCAACGTTAAGCCATCAAACAAACTAAAAGAAGACTTGAATTTTAACAATAGCATATTTAAAATTCTGCCTTACTGATGACTTACTGAGCTCTCTTCAATGCAGTCTCCCCACACTGTTATAATCCTCTCAATCATATTAAAATTTTAAAGGCACCGGACCAATTTTCGACTAGTTTAAATTTCTTCCGTTCATGTGTTCCTTTCACACCTTCACACGGACTAACCGTACGAAAATTTAGACACATAGCCGTTCAAAAAATGTGATCGCCAAATATCGACCTCCTTGCATTTTTGAGCTCTGTTATACGATGCAACAGTACAATTAGACAGAAAACCCAAACGATAAGTAGAAGGTTTTTTAAAAAATGAATATTTTTGCTTAGAATTATGGGATAAAATTTGAGACTGTCAGTTAGATTTGTTAACCCTCCATCGTACAGGGGGTGGGGTGGGAGGCTTAGGGTTAGGATTCCTTTTCCAAAGGGAAGTTTTCTGTAATTTTTAAACAATGATTATGACTATTAAAAACTCTTCTTTTTATTAGCCGTTAGTTTATTTGTAACAAAAAGTAGGCCAATTATTCAAACCAATAAACTTTGAAAACCCCTTTACAAAATTGAAAGTCGATTGCTATGGTTAGGAGATACAACGGCGGGATAAGGAACTTTCACTATGAAGTCATGTACCTGAAACAGATCCAAAGGAAGCCAAATGTCTGTATGTTCAGAGTGTTAACTAAGTTTTCAGTAAACCCCATAGTGTAGGCAATTTTGACCTACGTCACAGGTCGCCAATGGCACGATGAGGCATTTTTATTACAAAAAGTCTTTGTTTTCACTCTCACCTTCCTATTATATCATATGAAGTGTCGGCCATTTTGACTGACCTTATTGTTTCCCAGCTGCGATATATTCCATATATGTAGAAGAATCTAGGTAACTCGAACTCTGAAGGGAAAGCGGAGAACTGAATCGAACTATTCGAGTTAGCCGAGTAAAAAAGACTGAAAATGATGGCCGTAGAATTAGGAGCCTTATGGTCTCCCGAATGATCTTTTCCGCCTTCTGCTAATATGGCCTGTTTCAAATAGGATCCTCTTAATACTTATTTAAGCAATAGACCACACTTTCTCTCGAAAAGCTTGTAAATCACGAGCCGAAGGCTAGTTATTTACAAGCTTTTCTCCTGTTCTCCCAACATCCCGCGTGGGTTATCACGCCGGTAAACCCAAGAAAGTGTGGTCTATCGCTTTTATTAAATAACTTTTGGTAGAATGGAGTCTTTTAGGTAAAAAATAAGGTTCTAGTACCGTGATCAAGTCACGTCTTCTCTATAAAGTCATCATAAGCCAATCATGACTCACGATTTGATAGCGTTGAACTTTCTCAAAACTCAGTTCAGTCAAACAACAAACAGCAGCACTTCAAAACACGAGTATCTGCACTCATTACATGATAACTTATGAAAGCTGTTTAACAGGAAAAGTCAACACATATTCATGCGAACGTACAATGAAAGAATACGTTCATAGTTTGTTTACTACAGAAGTAGAAATTAATTGAACATCAGACTGTACGCAGCTGTATTTTGTTGAGTCGATCCGTAAGAATTTCGTTGTTACAGACAGAACTGACAGCTATTGTAATGGAGGAATTCTTCAAATTTTACAAGCCGCAGTGGTTTAAGATCTGTTTTCTGGACTTTATTATGATTAAGAAATGCTGTGGTAACGACGTGGCTGCAATATAAACATACAGTGACCGATGGAAATATGTCAGTGATGGAGAAAGGTTTCTTTGCCTTAGCCACATATTGGCGTTAATATTTGTCGATTTGTAAAGTCAGGTGGCTTGAGGTAGGTTATGGCATCGATATCACCAAATAATTTGTGCAAATGTGGGAAAAAAACAGCCCGAAACTTTAACATCTTTCATCATCGTTGGCCGCTTGTTTACAACCTAAGGCGGCCGATTTTGTACCATGTCTTGATCAGAGATCTCTTTTTGAAACAATTTCTTTCATTGAGAAATTTAATTTTGACATAAAATAAATCAAGAATGCTAAAACTATCCGTTTTGTTGCTGGCTGGCACATGGTTAAGTTTTCCTAGAGACTTTCTACACCAGAAATTCTCACAGTTGTTGTCTTTCTCTGCGATTTGGCATCGTCGTGAAATGTAAACTGTTTTCCAGCTTTGTACTTTATAACTTCTAAAGCTATGGCAGCAGCGAATTGTGACACTCAATAATAAAATGTGGGAACCAACGCTTTTAATATTAAGAAGGGCTGGGTAAGTAACTTGTTCTATTTTTTAGCCTTTCTAAAATCGTTGTTTGCAGATCAATAGCCGGTTTTGTTTATGGCTCGTGGTCCGGATACCTTTATCTATGGGTTTACCGGTATAATAAACCATAGGTTTTTGACCAATCAGATCACGCGTACTATCTCAGTTATTTTATAAAGAGCCATATACTGTACTGCAAGCCCAAGCTTATTTTGGACATTAATATTCCTGTGCATGAAAAACAGGCAACTCATTCGTCATGCTACAACTGGCAGACACACTAATGATCAATCAAATGTGTATTGCGCGCGAAGTGAGGGGCCAAAGGTGCCTGGCCTCGCGAGGTTTATAATCTCGTCGCGCGCTAAGCGCTTGTCCCGCCGGCCGTCGGCCGGTCCATCTATACTTGCATATATCGCCATGGTTTCCGCCCTGACGTCATCTAGTGTGTGACGTCACGGAGCATTTTGTGCTTCCAGGCAACACCAAAGAGTGTCAACGCTTTGGTCATATTTCTATCGGTTTCGGTTTTTTGCGGTCGTTTTAGGAGTCGCTATTAAGAGGGTTTCAATGGGGTGGTGGCTTTTACGGTTATCGGCTAAAATTTTGGCTCTTTTACGGCTATCGGTTAAGGTTTTTCAGTTACGGTTAACGAAAAGTTCAAAATTAACTTCTTTTGTTTCAAAAAGTTAAATATTAATAACCTGTTTTTTTTTAATAAAGGTCTTCGGATCATCTCGGGATGAAATAAGCTGTTCTTTTGAAAAATTTTGGCATTTGATAGGTCATACTTTTTATAAAGTATTCCACTTCTAATATTATTTTATTCTTAGAAATGTCAATAGTCAATTTAAAAATAATCTTTGTGAAAAAGCAAAAGCAGACACGCGAACGCCCAACTCAAGGCCGCGGCGCGACATTCATTATAACAGAAATGTCCGTTTTCACACTAGACAAGGATTATTCGTGTGAGATAGGTTATCCGTTTGATGATTCGCGTCAGATAGGCAATACGTCTTAATTTGCAAATGGAAATTTTGAATGAACAATCCGCCTGACTTTTGAAGACGGGATTATGCGTTCCAGATAGCCTGTGTACAGCCGCCCCCTCCTCTCAGAAAAAATCGGAGAAGGGGTGTCTGTGGGGAGGACGCGACTGTCCACAGGCTAGTCTCAGACGGATGATCCATTTCTAGCTCTAGTGTGAAAACGGCCAATAACAAAATTCCCGTGTCCAGTGCTTTTAATGATAGCGAAGGACTGTACGGATAGACTGTCTTCCGTTGCCTTGTCTGTAGGCTGCATTATTCCGCGCGGCTAAAGCATTTCGGGTCACGTGGTCCGAGCGAGTTCGCCATCGAAATGCCTTGACCGAGATTGCGTGGGAAGACGACGTACAGGGACTAGGCATGGCAATGTCTACCGTAGCGTCAGAGAGAAACAGGGAAATGTTGTTTAGCGGCAACGTGTTTTACAAACAGTGACATCTCTGCGTGTTGTTTCACTAGTGTTTCGAGGGCACGACCTCCGGAAAATTGCAAATATTAATCCCCAACAAGAAGCCACACTTTCGCTATGGAAAAAATTAGTTCCCCGAGAGAGCACCGGAAATGGAGCCTAGGTCTTGGCTAAGGCGCTTCGCCTAACGTGCGTAAGGAGTCACACAAGCCGGGAAATAAAAAACGCAACCATAAGTGAGTTTAGTACCATCCTTAAGAGTAGCAAGTCTAGGGAACACTTTCTTTTACGGTTAACTATTTTTTCCCCTTTTTACGGCTAACGGTTAAAATTTTTCAATTTTTACGGCTATCGACTAAATTTTTGGCCGTTTTACGCCTATCGGTTAACCCCATTGAGACCCTCACCTAAGGCAATTGATATGCAAAAAAGCTTAGTTTACCACTAGTGTTTGAAGCCTATTGAAGCTTTCAGATGACAAGCTACGTAACATGCCTGACATCGTATAAAAATACAAAAACCATGCACTGGAGTGGACCCTGAATAAACTTAATTTACATGGATTTCTAGACTTTGCTAACATTTGTATCTTCCAGACAACTCGTCTCGCACTAAGCTGAGATCAGGCCCTGCTTTCATTTTCCTGGGGAAATAGAGTACCGGCCGGCAAGGCGAATACAAACGTCTCATATTTGGTACAGTATTTGCGTACCTGAATTACGTGTACTTGCGTATCGAACAATGATTGTTGCATCACTTGCATGTACTTTCACGCGATTACTATGACTTCAGACGGACCTTAAACTCAACACCAGGGCCTATGCGGCTACATACCATGCATATTAGTCGGTACAACACGAGCATCCTAAGAATATGGACAGATTTGGGAAAAACCTCGCTATACAGTTAATAGAGGAACCTATGACCAAGAATAGTCTGCAGGTTCCTTTAGTCGCCCTCAATTACTCAGTGGAGTATTTTCATAGTAAGTACTGGCCTGTTTCAGGCGTTCAGATGAGCGGAGAATGGCGCGAGTGGAGAGCAGAGAGAAAATAACAAGCTGGCGGGAGTCGAAAAAGAAAGCAATATGTCAATTATTGCACAATGGCGTCCGTATTTTCACTCTCAGCGTATTCAACCTACTCAGCTGGTTGACCCGCGGCTAATCATGTATTTCTTCTTCATATTACGCCTACTTAATAATTTTTTTTGGCAACCTGAAGCTGTAGGTGGATGATGTGCTATGATAGTTCCGCCACACATGCTTTTCGCATTGCAGTTTTTTGAATAATTGAGAATATTACATTTTAGCACCGTAAGCGGTACCACTTCACAATTTATACGCCAATGGGGTATAAGAAGCACAATAATTTTGTAAGGGAGGTCCCCCCGGGTTTTGCTGTGACTGTTCCCGGGTGGGGTAGGACAAACGAAACTGAAGGCCCAATTAAAAGGGCTCTTTCTTCTCCGTCATCTTCCTTTAATATATCCGTTCAAAAAAAACATATAATGTATAAACTAAAGGAGAGCTTCATACAGTTTTGAAGGCCAAAATTCAGTCAGTACACATTGCTATGCAAATCAGCTTCCGTCATACCTGAATTAACGACACAATCAATGGAGAGTTAAGCAAAACAAAAAAAATAGTAAAAAAAATAATAATAAAATGCACTTTATTTGAGTGTCAATATATTTAGCACGAAAGTGCTAATTGGGGACACTATATTTACGTCTCCTAATGGAGACGGGACCGCCATTTTCCGTGGTCACCCGAGCCACGCGAAGGTCCAGCCGCCTGCAGGGCAAAGGAAGTACCTTCATTTCTCAGTTATTTTAAGACCCCGAGTATTGGTCCGGCCCCGGGAATCGAACCCGCGACCTCCCGCTCTGCAGTCAAGCGCTCTACCGACTGAGATAATCCTGCCGCGGTACAGGATCAGGAACACGTTGCTTACGTTCGTTTCACCACTTTTGCATTTAGTATCGGAGTCCATCTACAGTATCGCATGTTCGCCGCATTCTTAGCAGGATCATGTGTGCGATTTAGGCTCAACATTTTAAACCATTGCTATATAGCACTGTATATGGGCCGAAATTAGAAAATTGTTTACACTTCACGTTTAGAGACAGTCTGTTATCTTGGCAACCGTGGCAAATTGACTAAAATACTCAATACTTGGTTACAAAGATCTGGTATCTCATAGCGGAGCTCCACCCGCGCGCGAAGCAAGCGCGTGGACGGAGCCCCATAGCTAAGGAAATGTGGTAATCTACCCATCCGAGAAAATTTGGTAATCACGTGAACGTACGCCCGACCGTGCGTCCGCACCACAGGGAAACCAATGTTTACTCTCACACATTCTAGCTAGTTTGGGAGCCCAATAGAAAAACTAATTGCACATCAATGTTGTGATCAATTGACAGCTGTCAAAACAGGATATCCGCTGACCAGTATCACCTGACCGTACCGCGGGCTCAAGTGTCGACCCATCGAGGTCAAGTACTTTTTTGAAGTTATCCGCTGACAAATTACCAGTTTCAAATGATCGCAGGCTCAAGTCTATTTTTTTCCAATGATTCGTATGAAATATGTTGTATTTATGTCACTATGGCCCCGCACTGTCAAGATTTTGAATTCAAACTGACCTTGGACTCGAAAATTCAGCCACTTCTTTTAAAAATAAAAGCGGGGAAGACCTTTTCTTACCATGGTCACTCGTTGGTCACGCTCTACGTCCAATTTTTGTACTCTGATTGGTCAAAATTTGACAGGTGAGTTCATGCGGAAAATTTATGCAGCATCTTGAAAGATGTATACTTTGACAGCTAAAGCTGACAGAGTTTTGTGTCAACTTGTGATGTTTTTAACTGTCTTTTTCCACTGGATGTACAAAATGAAATACAGCTGCTATCAAGAGTCTTCTGTTATCCATGGCTGGTTTGTTTATTGGGTTTTTGGTTGAGAAATGCGTCGCTTGTCAAAATTGGGTAATCCGATTTCGGATGGCATCGTTTTCGTCTTTCACCTTGCTTAATGCGTAAGAGGGTTTAAAAGTCTCAAGCAACTATGGGCTTCCTTGATATCTTTCAGGACCTGAATCTCTAATGGTAAGCCTGAGTAATTATTGTATTTGATGTTTGCTTTTGTTATATCTAATTTCATGAAGTCGAGCACAGTTTATGCGGCAAGTTCTTGCACGTTTGTTGAGATTTGAGTCAATGATCTGATCTAGTATCAGGTTTGATATAAGCTTACGGAACTTTAAAAGGCCTTCAGATATATTTTCTCACGGCAAAAAGAAAAAAAAAATTCCGAAGAATATTTAGTTATAAATTTGGCTGTACGAGGAGTTCATCTTTGACAAATAACAAACACCGGGAGGCCGGCTGAAAGTAAAACAGAATAAACTTAAGCTTAAGCTTTAAGCTTAAAGACTCAGGATTTTTAGAGACACTTTAATACTTGTCTTCGTGAATGAAAATTGTTGTCTCTGTAAATGTTTTACCGAATTATATTTCTTTTATTGATTGTTAGTAGTCTCTCTTGCAATTTTAATCGCTTGTCCGTGGTGTTTGTTTTCATCGTTCATGAACATCGCTTGCAGGAGTACTTAGAAATATCGCGCGTATCAAACGCTTTATAAGATTACACATCGTTATAACTGGAACCATTAAATAACAAAAAATAATGATAATAAATTTGTTATTATGTTGAAGTGTATCTCCATTAAAGTTTATTCAAACACTCGACCACACTGACAGCTCACACTAAAAATGAGAACCGGCTGGCCGTATGGGTGTTTTTGGAAATTTTTTGAACGGTTTCGCTAAAAGCCCACGATTGATCGTCCTGAACATTGAAAAATTGTGAAATACCGTATTCTGTCCGAGGTCTGTATGATAAAAAGCACTGTTTCACCTCAGATGTGATGTATAAAAAGTATAAAAGGTTGGTTTACACACCCTCAAATTTGTTGGCAAGAATTTGTAAAGTAAACCTGTCGAACGCAAAAAAATGCGGCCTGATTTGTTTTCCAAGAATTTGTTTTCGAGGCCTAATCTACTGTGATCTTGAATGTGATCGAAGATGTTTGCTATTTTTTGGGTGTACATATAAGGTTATCAACTCGATGTAAGATGTTTCACTCTAAAATAACTTATCCTTTCCCTCAAAAGTCACATGAATGTGCCCTTAATTTAACTGATTTGTGGATTACAAGTTTATTGTTTGATTTAAAATATAAATTTATTAATGGGAGCTTCGCTTTTAGCCCTGGCTAAATCTATATATTAACTATTGCGGCAAAAAAGCCAATAGGTTGCCAAATCGATCTCATTTTGGGCAATTTTAAGGTTTCAAACATGAAATAGCTTTCTACCGAGACTGTATCAAGAACTGCATCACTCGGATAGTCATTTTTTGAAGTACTCTTAATATCTTAAGGGACGGTTTTTTACTACAAGCAGACACCCGAGTTGTATACTTGCATCAGGGACCGCGGAGGAGGAGGGGCTGGTAGGGTCGCGGCCCCACCACTTTTTTGCGTCCCCGCCCCCACTTTTTGCGCTCAAAAGAAAAATAATTAAAATAAAAACAGACTTGAAACAAGTTTTTTTCCGTCTATATTCCTCTATATTCTCTGCATTTTTTTTAATTTCAAACGCAAGGCATTTTGTAGGGCTCCTGTGCTTTTCGCGGTAATTGTGCCCTGGGGCCGACTTGCCCTTGATCAAACGCCATGCCTTGGCCACCCCTTCGCTTCGTTCGGCAGCGTGTTTTGTACTTCCAACTCCGGCAGAGTTTTTTTATCAGTTTTATCAGACGAAATGAATAAAATTACTAGCTTTTTCAAGCCAAACGAAGGTGAGTAGTTGTTTTGAGTTGATAAAAGTTTTATATTTTGTCTTTCTCCTTTCGAATCAATGAAAAATTCGATGGCAAGAAGAATTACATTACCTGAACAGTGAACGGCCATGGTTAGAAATTTTTCAGATCGTCTTTTCTTGCATTGAATCTGAACTGACCGTGTATTTTGGTCGTTTATTAGAGTTATCTAGGACTTCGTCAAAGTCTGTAAGCAATGCAGAAAAGCCGACGACAACTACTTGCAGTGAAAATTGTGAGTTTGAGTTTGACCAGTAAAGATTTCAATATATTGTTAAAAGTTTTATTCCTTTTTTCGATTTTCAATATGAAAAAATTATTTTCAATTGGCAGCCCTCCCACTTTTCACCTTGCTCCGCGGTCCCTGTGCATTGATGTAAAATGATGTACTTACTGTTGAGGACACAATAAATGGTTGAGGTTTGAAGCAGTGGTGAAACAATTAGAAAAACTCGTCGCTTGCGTAGACTTATGGATTTTGCTGTCTTGTTAAGAAATTCGTTGCAAACGAGGAGCAGTATCGATATAAGTTACTTCAGGTCCGATAGTACACTGTTGCAATACGCTATTGCATATCCAGTTAGCCGACAATTGTTTAGATCGCTATTCCCAATACGGACCATATGTTCTTTGTTCATATTCAATTAGCCGTAAATCACGCTAAAAATTATTATTCATTGTGCAGTGTAACTTTGTAGTGGAAACCGTTAGGACGCTGAATAAACTTTGCTCGTCAAAAGTTGTCTTGTCAGGATATTTATTCATGCTGAAAGCGGAAAGAACATGAGGAAACATATACCTCGTGAACATTAATTGCTACAGGCCAAACTTTTAAAAGTTTGTTTCAATTCCAAAAAACAGCTTATTTTCTTCGTTACCGCCTGGGCAAGGTAACTACGGACACTTAACGCATGGTCGCCAAAAGATACTTTCATATTATTAAGCTATTGCTATCAAGGTCGCAAGTTCACGTCGTTTGAACGGTTTTAGCGCGCGATGTCCCACGTCAAGCATTCCATTCCCCGATTGTCCTTGTTATCACTACAAATTAAAAGCCACTCGATTTGTAGCTGACTTGATGTGAATGATCCACTACTTACTGTTTACGACGAAGGCTCGGATAGCAAATTATTGTAGCATGGTATTTACAAAGAGTTACTGCTTGGATGACTAAGGTAAACAGACCGCGTCAAAGACGGTTTCTTTCCTTTCAATATGCCGCTGCGTGACGTCTGTTTTTATTTTAATGGCGATATTAAGCCCCCAAAAATGCGCATTTTAATTGCATAATTAATTCACGGCTCTAGTACCATTTGGTTTCGCTTGCTGCCTTCACAATCCATAGCTCATTGCCCAGGGGTGGGTAGCTCAGTGGAGTATTTTCTTCGTGAGTAGCCAGTTCCAGATGTTCAGTTGAGCGGAGAATGGTGCGAGTAGACAGCAGAGAGAAAATAACAAGAGGAATCGAAAGGGAAATCATTGTATCAATTGCACGATGACGTCAGCGTTCTACTGTCAGGGTATTCGACCTACTCAGCTCATTCACCCGCGGCTGCTAATCATTTATTTCTTCTTTACTATTTTAAATAAATTATTTTGGTAACCTGTAGGTCGAAATAATGTCTGCGACAGGAATTTTTTTGACAGCACTTAATTACCCGTATACTATAAAAGTTCACCCACACCCAACGTTTTTCGCATGTACAGTTATTTGAGAAAACGTATTAATGATAATTAACATATATCAAGAGCACAAGAACAAACAAGGAATAACATAATTAGCTTTCACCTCACACCGTAGGCAGACGAGGGAAAACTTTTCTAAGAATTTCTTGAAATAAAATGAAATGGCTTTTATATTTAGCCTTTTAAATCAACTTCTTTCTAGCGGGAGAGCGACAGGAAGGGAAGGTGAACTACAACAAAGATCTGTCCTGCTTTCTACGACACACTGCACTAGTCACGTTTGCTATATGTCGCCCCATGTATAAGGGAATTCAAGACAGTCTTGGATTCTAGATTCCACGCCGTGGATTCCGGATTCCAGGTACTGGATTCCAATCTTTGTCAGTGGAACTTGAATTCTGGATTCCAATCGTTAGTGGGATTCCAGATTCCTTCAGCTGTATTCCGGATTCCGGATTCCACAAGCAAAAATTTGTCGGTTTCTCCCACTTGGGGCGATATATGCAATCACACTGCCGTAATTTAGTATACAACTAGGAAAGTTAAATTTTTCAATACCGTTTGGTTCTGGGAGGGTATTGTACTGTAGTGACGGGAGGGCTCGTTACAAATTTTCGAAAACACTCCTGAAGGCAACAATAACACTCGTCATGAAGCAACAATAACTGGCAGGGACAATTTTAAATCGCGGTGGCCTATTCAGTTGACCAACCAATGGTCCCGTTCATTTGACAATGTAGAGCTCCTTAACGTCAAATACCCCAAAAAGGTACCACAACAACTCCAGCTGCTGTCGTCTCAAATTTTAGTAACCTTAAAGGCACCACTTCACAAGTTATACCCCAAATGCTGGGTGCACTCCAGTCATTAAACTAGTCATTTGTTTGGTAAGGAAGGCCTCCTGGCGTTCGCTTGCTTTCCCTGTCGACTGTTTTCGTAACCTTCTTCTAAAATGCCCCGTTTCAAATAGCAGATATTTTGCATACTACAGTTGATCGTCATACTGTTTTGCAATTTATTTAGACATTACTATGTAAAACAACTACCGTCATGCCTGACTATTCCCGACACGCTCAATGGAAGTCAAATATTAAGCTTGACGAAACAAGAACACATCGCTTCAATTCTTTAGCATTTGGATGTTATTTTTTTCTTACATTTAGTCCCTAAGCATTTATGAACAGTACAGTTCGTAAGTTACCTAACGCCCACTGCATTCTAGGAAGGAGGATCATGTACATTTATGATGATTCAAGTTCAAAATTTTCAATCATTGCTGTAGGCTAAAATTTGTTTACACTTTGCGTTAAGAAAAAGCCAGTTTTCGGCACCGCGGAAAGTTGACAAAAATACTCAACGCATGGTTACAAACCGGTTTTATTCCTTAACGTCCTTTTGAACAACTTTAAGGTCTGAAACATCAAATGTTTTACCTTGCTTTCTACCCTAAACACGGCAAATCAGTGTAAAATGCCTCAAGCGTGGAGCAGAAGCATCCACCAGGATTGTCAGGGTAGTGCTTGCTCTTAATATCTTAAGGAACGGTTTGTTACTACAAGTTATAGACACCCACATTAATGATGTTCATGATGTACTTACTTTTTGCGATTTTACTCAGTCTTATTGCAAGCTGTTAATGAGAGCATCTGCTTGAATGACGAAGGGAAATACGCTGTGAAAACGAAAGCGGATAAACATGCCACGAGGTGACATCATATTCCGCACCACCAAAAATGCGCATATTTTCCAGCTAACACTATCCACGGGTCATAGTCAGGGCGGGGGGTGGGGAGGAAGAGGGAGTAAATTGACCTATTAGAAAATTCGCGTTGGACCTAAAGACTACACGCACAAAAATGCTATATACCCAAAAAATCGCTGAATAATTTTTGTACCCCAAAACTGAACACCACCTTTTAGTTATTAATTCATACATTCATGTGCATCACGTTGACTGCCTGAGTTACTATAGAACCGAGTAAGAGCGAATGCGCTTTTGAAAAACCAATCGCGTAGAATACCGGCCGGCAAGAAGAATCGAAAAGTCTCATATTTGGTACAGAACCTGTGTCCCTGAACTCCGTGTGCTTGCGAATCGAACAATGATTGTTGCATCCCTTGCAAATGCTTTCACATGATTACTGTGACATCTGACAGACCTAGAACTCAACACCAGGGTCTTCGCGGCTACACACCTTGCATATTAGTCGGTATAACACAAGCATCCCAAGAATGTGGACAGATTTGGGAAAAACTTCGCTATATACAATTAATAGAGCACCGCTGACCAAGAATAATCTGCAGGCTCCTTTTGTCACCCCCAATTACTCAGTGGAGTATTTTCATGGTAAGTACTGGCCTGTTTCAGGCGTTCAGATGAGCGGAGAATGGCGCGAGTGGAGAGCAGAGAGAAAAAAAAAACAAGCGGGCGGGAATCGAAAAAGAAAGCAATATGTCAATTGCACAATGGCGTCCATTTTTTCAATGTCAGCGTATTCGACCTACTTAGCTCGTTGACCCGCAGCTAATCATGTATTTCTTCTTCATATTACGCCTACTTAATGATTTTTTTTGGTAACCTGAAACTGTAGGTCGATGGCGCGCGCATGCTGTGAAAGTTCAGCCACACATGTTTTTCGCATAGCAGCTTTTTGAATAATTGAGAATGTTTAGCACCGTAAGCAGTACCACTTCACAATTTATACGTCAACAGGGTTTAGAAGCACAAACTTTTTTGTAAGGGGGGTCCCTCCGGGGTTTTGCTGTCGACTGTTCCCGGGTGGGATTAGACAAACGACACCAAGAGCCCAATTTAACAGGCTTTTTCTTCTCCGTCACCTTCCTTTAATATATCCGTTCAAAAATTCATATATTTTATAAACTAAAGGAGAGCCTTTTTCAGTTTTACAGGCCAAAATTCATTTACACATTGCTATGCAAATCAACTTCCGTCATGCCTGAATTGACGACACAATCAATGGAGAGGTTGAAAAGCTTGGCAAAACAGGATCAGGAACACGTTGCTTACATTCGTTTCACCAGCTTTGGCATTTAGTGTCTTAGTCCATCTAAGAACAGAATCCCATGTAGATATAGGCATATTTTTATCGCCTAAAAATTTTTCATCTGTTCGGATTTCGTAGCTGAAAGTCTAGTGATACGAAAACTCGGCTATAGGGATCAAAACTTACCTTTTCGAAAAGTTAAGGGACCGGTCATTACTTATCACCTGGGGGGGTCGGAGGATTTTGGGGGGGATCACTTGATTTTTAGGAGAACAGAGGGTGGGATCAGTCGTAACTGAGAGCCCAAAAGGGGGGGATCACTGAAAATTTTGGAAGGATTCAGAGGGGGGACCACTCAGATCTGCTGAAACAATGCCAGTTTGAAAGCATACAACATAAATGTGCCCATTCTGCTGGGAGATGATAGCATTTGCAAGCTCAATTTGTTCTAACACAACTTTATTTAAAAAACGGAAGTCTGTCACACTGGCGAATGTGTGCATTTCAATTTATATCGAGAAAGCTTTGTTTTAACGCTTTTATATTTTTCCTTTTATAACGTGCTCATGACTTAGCTAATATTCATCTTTAAACATGACAGGTGAATTCTAAATTGTGAACTATATAAACTTCTGATAACTGAAACATTGTAAAAAGCGTGTTTGTTTAAACATAAACCATTTATCTCCTCTCCAGGAATGGGCGTCCTGTGTCAGCTCTATACTAAATTCGATTCAACTGCTTCATCTGCCTCATCTTGAGCCTCATCATCCCATTCAACAACTTCATTTGCCTCTTGAGCCTCGTCATCCGATTCAACAGCAATATTTAGTCCCCTTCGGCAGGCTGACCCTGGACTTTGTGCCCTTAAAATGGCCGCTACTTGCTCTAGATTTTTTGCTAGGGTCGTGCTAAAAATACCCTTTTCTAGTACCCACAGCAAAGGGTCTAGATGCAAACGCCTTGTTAGTTTCTTAGCAAAGTCAGCATTGATGCTATCTACAGGAGTAACTCTATCATTCTCTTCGATTGAACCGAAAATTTGCCCCGCGACCTCGATTGAGGTCAAGTTTCCTAAGAGATGACGTGCCCTCTGCTTGAGTTGCTTGTCCTTGGTTTTTCGGACCTTCCTCTTATTTTCCTTCTTTCTTCTTGACATTGTTGATTTTCTCGCGCACAAAGGAAACTTCTTTGACAGGTTAATATGCGCTGTTGTCAACTTGTTGGATGCGGACTGAAGTTCCTCGTGCAGTGTAGTGATTCGCCTATGTGCTTCTTCTAAATAGGCCAACTCATCGCCTGCAAATGACTTTAGAGTGTGGTCCTCTGAAAATTGTCGCTAAATATGACCTGCTGATAGGGACTTGGCGGACTGCTATTTGGCACTCTAAAAAAAGTAACTTTGCAGTTTCAAGCACTGATTGCAGTTTCAAGCACTTTGCAGTTTTAAGCAAGATTGCTTGTATGTCAACTGAATTCAGATGTCTGGATCCAGACTAGAAAAAGACACGGATCAAGAGACACTTTTAAAAAAAGACTGTGCGATAACGGCTTTATTATGCTGTAAGTACATCCTAGTTAGAAATACGACCTGTATATGAACGTTTAAAACACTAAATATACACGTCGAAAGGTGAATATGGGTACAAAGACATGGGGGGGGGATCACGAAAGTTATATATAGTTATGAGGGGGGATCACTTCAATAAAATAACATTTAAAGGGGGGATCGGCTAAATTTCATCGTGTTTAGCCCAAAATCCTCCGACCCCCCCCCCCCCCCCCCCCCCCCCCAGGCGATAAATAATGACCGGTCCCTAAGCCAGAAAAAAGGCTCACGAAAATTCTAGTGACCTTTTTAAGGTAAAAATCCGTTAAAAATGGCCAATTATACCATTTTTTAGATGTTCGAAAATCCTAGGAGAGCAGGCAAGCAAGAAATTTTGCAACAAATGTTCCGAAAATTCTAGATCTCATATCGTCATCCGAACAGATATTTTCCGAAAATTGACGTTGGGTGCCCCTGAAGGCTCAGATAGCAAATTATTGTAGCATGGTATTTGTAAAGAATTACTGCTTGAATGACTAAGGGAAACAAACTGCGTCAACGGCGGTTTCTTTCTTTTCAATATGCCTCTGCGTGACGTCTGTTTTTTTATTTTTGTGGTAATATCAAGCCCCCAAAAATGAGCATTTGAATTGCATATTGCACGGCTCTAATACCATTTGGTTTCGCTTGCAGCCTTCACAATTCAAAGGTCACTTTCCAGGGCTGGGAAGCTCGGTGAAGTGTTTTCGTGGTTAGTTGCCTGTTCCAGGCGTTCAGATGAGCGGAGAATGGCGCGAGTAGAGAGCAGAGAGATATAACAAGTAGAATCGAAAGAGAAATCATTGAATCACTTGCACGATAACGTCCGTGTTTCTACTGTCAAGGTATCCGACCTACTCAGCTCATTGACCTGCAGCTAACCATCTATTTCGTCTTTACTATTTTATAAACACTCTTGAAGGATACATTTATCTCGTTATCAAGCAACGATAAATGGCAGTGACAATCATAAATCGTGATGGCTTTTTTAGTTGACGAACAAATGGTCCAGTTCAAATACTGTGTGCAACGATTTTTTAACGAACGCCTCCTGGGGTTTGCTTACCTTCCCTGTCGATTTTTTCACCTTCTTTTAAAACTACCCGTTTCAAAGAGCACATACTCTATATATCACAGGAGAGCCTCATACGGTTTTGCAATCCAAAATCCATTTACATTACTATTCAAAACAACTACAGTTATGGTTATATTTTGCCGACCCGCTTAATGGAAGTCAAATAAGCTTGAAGAACTGACAGGAATACGTCGCTTCAATTCTTTAGCATTTGGATGTTGTCTTTTTCTTACATTTTGTCCCTTAGTCGATCTATGAACAGTATCTTCGTAAGTTACAGTCTGCAGTCTGCAAATGTCATACACAGCCGTATTATTCATTACTTATTGATGCGAAAAAGGTTGCCAGTCGACGTCGTTTTGATCAATTTTAAGGTCTGAAACATCAAATGATATACCTTTCTAGCCTAAAATCAGTGTAAAATGCGTCAAGCGTGGAACAGCATCCACTCCGATTGTCAGTGTAGAGCTCGCTCTTAATAATATCTTAAGCAACTTTTTTTTACTATAAGTATAGGTCACCCGATTTGTGTACTTGCTTTGATGTAAATGATGTACTTACTTTTTGCGATTTCACTCTGTCTTATTGCAGCCTGTCAATGAGAGCGTCTGCTTGAATGACGAAGGGAAATACTGTGAAAAAGAAAGCGGATGTTTACAACATGCCACAAAGTGACATCATATTCCGCACAATCAATCCATGGGTCATAGTCAGGACGGTGGGGAGGGGGAGGGAGAGGGAGTAAATTGGCGTATTTAAGAATTCTGCGTTGGACCTAAAGCTGACTACTCGCACAGAAAAGGCATATACCCAACGAGCACTACAGTCATTTATGTACTACAGGAGAGCCTCATACTGTTTGCCAATCCAAAATTCATTTAGGCATTACTATGCAAAACAACTACCGTTATGCCTGAATAATGCAAACACGCTCAATGGAATTAAAGTCAAATAAGCATGAAGAAACAGAAAATGACTCGTCGCTTACATTCTTTAACGCTTCGATGTCTTTCTTACATTTAGTCTATCTCTTGGTCTAACTATGAAAAGTATATTGATTCGATAAGGTACCTCAACGCGTCCACTTCATTCCTGGCAGGTTCATGTACATTTATAATGATTAAAACTCAATATCTGGAGCCATTGCTCCAGGCGAAAATTTATTTAAACTTTGTGTTAAGAAACAGGCTGTTTTCGGCACAGCGGAAAGTTGAAAAAAAAATAATCAACGCATGGTTTCAAAAAGGTATTCAGTTCCTTAACTGTCGATGCGAAAAAGGTTGTAAGTCGACGTCGATTTGAACAATTTTAAGGTCTGAAACATCAAATGATATACCTTTCTACACTGAAATCAGCAAATTAGCGTAAAATGCCTCAAGCGTGGAGCAGAAGCATCCACCAGGATTGTCAGGGTAGTGCTTGCTCTTAATATCTTAAGGAACGGTTTGTTACTACAAGTTATAGAGACCCAGATTAATGATGTTCATGATGTACTTACTTTTTGCGATTTCACTCAGTCTTATTGCAAGCTGTTAATGAGAGCATCTGCTTGAATGACGAAGGGAAATACTGTGAAAACGAAAGCAAATGTTTGCAACATGCCACAACGAGACATCATTATATTCCGCACCACCAAAAATGCGCATATTTAGCAGCTAATGTTATCCACGGGTCATAGTCAAGGCGGGTTGGTGGGGAGGAAGAGGGGGTAAATTGGCCTATTCGAGATTTCAAGTTGGACCTAAAGACTACACGCACAAAAGAGCTATATACCCCAAAAATCACTGAATAATTTTCGTACCCCAAAACTGAAAACCACCTTTTAGTTATTAATTCATACATTCATGTGCATCACGTTGGCTGTCTGAGTTGCTATAGAATTAAGTAAGAGCGAATGCGCTTTTGAAAAAACAATCGCGTAGATTACCGGCCGGAAAAAAAAATAAAAAAGTCTCATTTTTTGTACAGAACCTGTGTCCCTGAACTACGTGTGCTTGCGAATCGAACAATGATTGTTGCATCCCTTGCATGTGCTTTCAAGTGATTACTGTGACCGTCAGACAGACCTTGAACTCAACACTAGGGCCTTCGCGGCCACACACCATGCATATTAGTCGGTATAACACGAGCATCCTAAGAATGTGGACAGATTTGGGAAAAACTTCGCACCGCTGACCAAGAATAATCTGCAGGCTCCTTTTGTCACCCCCAATTTTTTATGGTAAGAACTGGCCTGTTTTAGGCGTTCAGATGAGCGGAGAATGGTGCGAGTGGAGAGCAGAGAGGAAATAACAAGCCGCCGGGAATCGAAAAAGAAAGCAATATGTCAATTGCACAATGGCGTCCATATTTTCACTGTCAGCGTGTTGGACCTACTCAGCTCGTTGACCCGCAGCTAATCATGTATTTCTTCTTCATATTACGCCTACATACTAATTTTTTTTGGTAACCGGAAGCTGTAGGTCGATGGTGTGACATGCTATGAAAGTTCAGCCACACATGTTTTTCGCATAACAGTTTTTTGAATAATTGAGAATGTTCTAGCACCGTAAGCGGTACCACTTCACAATTTACAGCTGTTTCGAGAAAGGTTGTCCGAAGAAATGTGCATGCGACAATCCCGAAAGGTAATATGGGATATGATCAATACGCTGTTCGTAACGACTGAACCTGTCGAACCTACTTTTGTTGCTTTCCTTTAGTACTCACAAACATATGTTCGTGGCCTCCCGTAGCATTCTTTCAAATTTCTTTGAAGAAAAGTGGCCTCAAAACCACCCACAATGCTTTTCGGGATTGTTGCGTGCACTTTTTCCGACAACCTTTCTCGAAATAGCTGTATACGTCAACAGGGTTTAGAAGCACAATCTTTTTTGTAAGGGGGGTCCCCTCGGGTTTTGCTGTCGACTGTTCCTAGGTGGGGTCGGATCGCAGGCCAAAATTCATTTATATATTGCTATGCAAATCAACTTCCGTCATGCCTGAATTGACGACACAATCAGTGGAGAGGTTGAAAAGCTTGGCGAAACAGGATCAGGAACACGTCGTCGCTAACATTCTTTTCACCAGTTTTTGCATTTAGTGTCTTAGTCCATCTAAGAACAGTATCTCATGTTTACCGCAGTCTTAGCAAGATCATGTGTGCGAATTCAGGCTCGATTTTGAACCATTGCTATATAGCACTGTATATGCGGTATATGGGCTGAAAATCAGAAAATTGTTTACACTTTACTATCCCTGAGGAAATATGCCATTATCTCATAACTATTGCGGCAGAAAAACCAAAAGGTTGTCAAAGTGACGCCGTTTTGGACGGTTTTAAGGTTTGAAACATCAAATAGTACCTTTCTACTAAGACTGCGTCAAGCACTGCACCACTTGGATAGTCAGTTTTTGAAGTACTCTTAGCTACTCTTAATATCTTAAGGAACGGTTTTTACTACAATTAGACACCTATACTTGCATTAATGTAAATGATGTACTTACTGTTGAGGAAACAATAAATGCGTTGAGGGTTGAAGCAGTTGTGAAACAATTTCGGAACAGTTGGAAGAACACGTCGCTTGTGTAGACTTATGGATTCTGCTGTCTTGTCAAGAAATTCGTTCTAAATGAGGAGAGTATCGGTATAAAATACTTCAGGTCCAACACGGCTCAAAATAAACTTTGTTAAAAGGCTAAACTTTGTTAAAAGTTTGTTTCTAAAAAACAGCTTATTTTCTTCGTCACCGCCTGGCCTTGGCAACGTAACTACGGACACTTAACGCATGGTCGCCAAAAGATACCTTATTATTCTTAAGCTATTGCTGTCAAGGTCGCAAGTCCATTTCGTTTGAACAGTTTTACTGCGCGATGCCCCACGTCAAGTATTCCATTCCCCGATTTTCAGTTTTATTACTGCAAATAGAAAGCCACACGATTTGTAGCTGAGAGTGATGTAAATGATGTACTACTTACTGTTTACGGCGAAGGCTCGGGTAGCAAATTATTCTAGCATGTCATCTCAGGTATTCATAAAGAGTTACTCCTTGAACGACTAAGGGAAAAATACCGCGTCAAAGATGGTTTCTTTCTTTTCAATATGCCTCTGCGTGATGTCTGTTTTTTATTTTAGTGTTAATATAAAGTCCCCAAAAATGCGCATTTGAATTGCATATTTCACGGCTCTAGTACCATTTGGTTTCGCTTGCAGCCTTCACAATCCATAGCTCATTGCCCAGGGGGGGGGGGGGGGGGAACCTCGGCGAAGTATTTTTGTGGTTAGTTGCCTGTTACAGGCGTCCAGATGAGCGGAGAATGGCGCGAGTAGAGAGCAGAGAGAAATAACACGCAGAGTCGAAATAGAAATCATTGAATCACTTGCACGATGACGTCCGTGTTTCTACTGTCAAGGTATCCGACCTACTCAGCTCATTGATCCACAGCTAATCATGTATTTCGTCTTTACTATTTTAAGCCTTCTTAATAAGTGGACACAAATGCATCCATAAATATTTTGGTAGCCTGCAGGTCGATGACGTGTCTGGAAAAAAATAATGTTTCGACAGGAATTTTTTTAACAGCCCTTTAATACATATATACTATAAAAGTTCACCTACACCTATCGTTTCTTCGTATAACAGTTATTTGAGAAAACGTTTTAATATCAATAGCAGAAGTGCAAACAAGGCACAACATGATTAGCTTTCACCTTACACCGTAGGCAGACAAGGGAAAACCTTTTTAAGAATTTCTTGAAATAAAATGAAATGGCTTTTAAAATTTTGCTTTTTAAATCAACTTTTTTCAGGGGGAGGGGGAAGGGAAGGGAAGGTGAATTACAACAAAGATCTGCCCTGCTTTCTACGACACCTTGCACTACTAGTCAAGTTTGCTATATGTCGCCCCATGTATAAGGAAAACCAAGACAGTCTTGGATTCTGGACGCAGTGGATTCCGGATTCCAGATACTGGATTCCAGTCTTTGTCAGAGGAACTTGGATTCTGGATTCCAATCGTTAGTGGG
This sequence comes from Porites lutea, assembly GCF_958299795.1. NCBI lineage: Eukaryota > Metazoa > Cnidaria > Anthozoa > Scleractinia > Poritidae > Porites > Porites lutea. Next base: position 13,455,488 of record NC_133214.1, on the reverse strand, counting down.
ATTCGGAACCTTGAGCTGTATTCCGGATTCGACTTAAGGTCCAGGATTCTAGATTGTAAAAGCAAAATTTTCCCAGATTCCCTTAGTTGGGGCGGTACAGTATACCCATCACACTGCCCGTAATTTAGTGCAGAGAAAAGTTTTAAAAGTTTTTAATACCGTTTGGTTCCCGGTGAGTATTGTACTGTAGTGACGGGAGTACTCGTTACAATTTTTCGAAAACACTCCTGAAGGATACATGAATCTCGTTATGAAGCCACAATAACTGGCAGTGACAATTTTAAATCGCGATGGCCTTTTCAGTTCACTAACAAATGGCCGCGTTAATTTGTATAGCTCCTTAACGTCAAATTCCCCAAAAACGTACCACGACAACTCCAGCTGCTGTTACGTCAAATTTTAGTAATCTTAAAGGTACGACAAGTTATACCCCAAATGCTGCATGCAACGAGCACTCCAGTCATTAAGCTAGTCATTTGCTTGGTAAGGAAGGCCTCCTGGCGTTCGCTTGCTTTACCTGTCGACTGTTTTCATAACCTTCTTTTAAAATGCCCCCGTTTCAAATAACTGATATCTTAACACACTGCATACTGTTTTGAAATTTATTTAGACATTAGTATACAAAACAACTACCGTTATGCCTGAATAATGCCGACACGCTCAATGGAAGTCAAATAAGCTTGAAGAACTGAACAGGAAAACATCGCTTCAATTCTTTAGCATTTGGGTGTTATCTTTTTCTTACATTTAGTCCCTTAGTCGATCTATGAACAGTATCTATATAAGTTAACTAACGTCCACTGCATCCCAGGACGGAGGATCATGTACATTTCCGATGATTCAAGTTCAATATTTTCAATCATTGCTGCAGGCTAAAATTTATTTACACTTCGCGTTATGAAACAGCCTGTATTCGGCAGCGCGGAAAGTTGGCAAAAATACTCAACGCATGGTTACAAAAAGGTATTATTCATTAACTATCGATGCGAAAAAGGTCGACGTCGTTTTTAACAATTTTAAGGTTTGAAACATCAAACGAAATACCTTTCAACCCTAAGATCATTGTAAAATGCGTCAAGCGTGGAACAGCATCCACGCGGATTGTCAGTGTAGTGCTTGCTCTTAATAATATCTTAAGGAACAGTTTTTTTAGTACAAGTAGGTCACCCTATTTGTATGCTTGCCTTGATGTAAATGATGTACTTACTTTGTGCGATTTCACTCAGTCTTATTGCAAGCTGTTAATGGGAGCATCTGCTTGAATGACGAAGGGAAATACTTTGAAAACGAAAGCGCATGTTTAAACATGCCACTGACGTGACATCATATTCCAGCTTATTCCGCACCACCAAAAATGCGCATATTGTGCATGTGCTGCCCGCGCAATTATCCATGGGTCGTAGTCAGGGCAAAGAAGGGTGGAGGGGGAGGTGGTTACCTGGCGTGTTTACGAATACGTGTTGGACCTAAAGAGTACACACACAAAAAAAGCTGTTTACCCCCAAAAATCACTAAATAATTTTGCACCCCAAAATACCTCTCCTTAGTATTTCATACATTTATGTGTATTAACATATATCAAAGCACAAGTGCAAAGAAAGCATAACATAATTAGCTTTCACCTCAATTACGCCGTGGGCAGACAAGAAAAAACCTAATAATTTCTTGAACTAAAATGAAATGTTTTTCATATTTTGCTTTTGAAATCAACTTTTTTCAGGGTTGAAGGGAAGGGAAGGTAAATTATAACAGGGATCTGTCCTGCTTTCCACGACACACTGCACTCAGACGCGTTTACTATAATTGTCGACCCATGCATAAGGGAATCAAAGACAGTCTTAGATGCTGGATTTCACGCCGTGCATTTTGGATTCCAGGTACTGGATTCAAATCGTTAGTTCGATTCCGAATTCCTTGAGCTGTATTCCGGATACCACAAGCAAAAATTTATCGGATTCCCCTACTTGGGGCGATACATGCATCACACTGCCGTAATTTAGTATAGAGGAAAGTTAAATTTTTCAATACAGTTTGGTTCCCGGGGGGTATTTTGCTGTAGTGACGGGAGTGCTCGTTACAAATGTTCGAAAACACTCCTGAAGAACACTCCTGAATCTCGCTATGAAGCAACAATAACTGGCAGTGACAATTTTAAATCGCGATGGCCTTTCAGTGGACTAATTAACAAATGGCCCCGTTCATTTGTATAGCTCCTTAACGTCAAATATCCCCAAAAAGGTAGCACCGCACAACAACTCCAGCTGCTGTCGATTTAAATTTTCGTAATCTGAGAGGTACCACGTCTCACAAGTTATACCCCAAATGATGTGTGCAACGAGCACTCCAGTAATTTTTGTAAGGAAGGCTTCCAGGGGTTTGATTACTTTCCCTGTCGACTGTTTTCACCTTCTTTTAAAACGCCCCGTTTCAAATAGCAGATAATTTATATGAAACAGGAGAGCCTCATACTGTTTTGCAATCCAAAATTTATTTAGACATAACTATGCAAAACAACTACCGTTATGGCTGAATAATGCCGACCAGCTCAATGGAAGTCAAATAAGCCTGAAGAAACAGGAACACATCGCATTTGGATGTTATCTTTTTCTTACATTTAATTCTCTTAGTCGATCTATGAACAGTACAGTTCGTAAGTTACCTAACGTCTACTGCATTCCAAAAAGGATCATGTACATTTATGATGATCCAACCTCAATATTTTGAACCATTGCTGCAGGCTAAAATTTATTTACACTTTGTGTGTTAAAAAACAGCCTGTCTTCGGCACCGCGGAAAGTTGACAAAAAAACTCAACGCATGGTTACAAACAGGTGTTATTCTTTAACTATTGCTGCGAGTAATAGGTTGCCAGTCGACGTCGTTTTGAACAATTTTAAGGTCTGAAACATCATCAAAGATATACCTTTTCTACACTAAAACCAGTGTAAAATACGTCAGGCGTGGAAAAAATGACCATCCACCCGGATTGTCGGTGTAGTACTTGCTCTTAATATCTCAAGAAACAATTTTTTACTTCAAGGCACCCGTTTTGTGTTTACACTTGCATTGATGTAAACTATGTACTTACTTTTTGCGATTTCACTCAGTCTTATTGCAATCAGCTGTTAATGAGAGCGTCTGCTTGAATGACCAAGGGAATTAACGTGAGAAAAGCAGATGTTTAAACGTACCACGAAGTGACATCACATATTCGCACCACCAAAAATGCGCATATTCTGCAGCCCACGCTATCCATGTGTCATAGTCAGGGCGGGGGAGGGGTAAAATGGCGTATTTAAGAATTTGCATTGGACTTAAGGACAACACGCACAAAAAGGCTATGTACCCCAAAAATCACTGAATAATTTTTGTACCCCGACCATAACACAAAGTTAGTATTTCATACATTCATGTGCATCAAGTTGACTCTGGGTTACTTAGAATTGAATAATAGCGAATGCGTTATTAATAAAAATCGCATAGTTCACCAATGTCGACCTCCAAAATGAATCTCATCTCGTTTAAGAATGATCGAAAAGTGACCCAAAATAACCATTACTGACCAAGATTTCAGACCTCCGTCCCCCCTGTCAGGAAAATAATTATAACCCACTAACGGTCAAGGATTTTCTTTCCGCAAAAGCTTCTTCTACAGGGCGCGCGGAGGCTGGGGAGAGAGGAGAACGCGCTTGGCTCGGAACTGCGAAAAAGATCTAAAGATCTGCAAAAAGTGGTATCGGATCTGAATCAGTAAGTAGGTTGAAATATCGTACAATGAAAGACAAAGACTGATCCCAACGACAAAGCGATGGAAGCCAATTAAACAAAAAGGAAAATTAATATAGTCAAATTGCCGTTGTTATTACAAACGCCGCCCTCGAGCTAGGGACAGCTGGGCGGAGCGATCGAGAGCCAGTATTAGGGGGAACCGTCTGATAGCGAGGGTTCAGAAAGAGTTTCTTTGTATTATGGCAGTAAGATGTATTTTTATTTACAACAATTTCAATTTCAATTTCCGGTGCAAGCGGACAATTTCAAATCCATCCAAGAAAATCATGATGACCAAGAACGGATGAAATTATATTCCTTTACGTTTCTTACTTTTGGTTTAAAGATCCTACCTGGTGTCTCCGTTATAACAAGAAATGGAACAATAAAATTATGCTGCCGGGATCGGAAAAGAGTCTGTAAGTCCGTAAAAGTAAAACGTCCCCAATGGCGGGAATTTAGCTGCTGTCTGTATTTAGTGTCTGCGTGTCCGTAATAGCAAGGTGTCCGCAAAACGACCTTAAGTTTTTTTTTATATGAAATAAATCATTTTATTTAAAATTACCTCTACACTTCGGCAAAGCTCCTTTAGCTACCACTTTTCGAACCTCTGATCTCTTAAAAATATTAATCACAACAAATAAACTACAATTTTGTTGTTGTTCAGTAACTCTGAATTAAGTGAGAACGCTACAAACACCTAAAGCGGGAAACTGGCGCAAAAAATTTCTACGGCTTTTGATTGGATGAGCGATTGACAAAAAAAAATTCGTCGTTCACGGTTCCCATTGGCCAAACTATTTTTCTCACATGAGAAAAAATCATTGTTTGTACCCCTGATTTTTTAGCTCTGCATAAGCATTTACCTTATTCCCGTTTCAGTTTTCATACATGCGTGTCCAAGTGTTTCTTCACCCTTAATAAACCATGTTCCCATCAAGAAGCTGCATTAGCACAACCCACAATTCCTTCATTAGCTCTCATGGAAGGTTATCACTCGAAACATCAGGTTATGAATCTTTGTACGATGGCAAATTTACTGAATCAAAAACTCAGCTGACGATATTTACGTTTCACGGAGCAACACCACACTTTCTTTTAAAACTAACCACTTTATCGACACTTAATGCAAATTTTTATGAACAGCTGCTTCTTCTACATTCCTTCAATATTCACAGCTGTTATCTCTATAGCATAATCAGATAATGCAGATATGCTGGTAATGTGGTAAAAGAATACAAGTTATAGGCAAAGGAGTTGTGCAAGCAACAAAGATCTCAACTTTATGAGCAAGAATTAAATTTACGCAAATGTACAACCTTCTGACGAAAAGACACTACAGACGGAGCTAGATCGAGCTAACTTAAATAGCTGTTAAATACTACCTGCCTAGGGTGCATGCAAAATTAGTCCATTTCTCGAAAGCCCGATACTCAACGGGCCCACATAGCTGTTGTTGTTTAAAGTTTATTGTCGAATTTTTACTAACTTTGCAGATATGATATGGCTACCATTACCAAAATAAAATGGACCGGTTTGTTAGCTACGACCCGCGCTTTCATTCCCTAGATTTCGATATTTAATATTTTAAAGTTACCGGGATTTTCGAGAAACGGGCCAGCTTCTCTAATCACAGGAAGCCCACACAACCTGTATGTGTAACCGTTTGTAATTATCTCCACGCTATGAACATGTTATACCATTTTTTAGATGTTCTAAAATCCTAGGAGAGGCAGGCAAGCAAGAAATTTTACAACAAATGTTTCGAAAATTCTAGATCTCAAATCGTCTTCCGAACAGATATACTTCCGAAAATGGTCGTTGGGTGCCCCTGTGTCGGTCCTCATCGTGTCAAAAAATGGCTGCTTTGCTAAAGTTTTAGTACACTCTTCTAAACATCTAAGGAAAAACTACAAATACCTAAAGATGTTTCATTTTGAGGGATTGCTATCCCCCCGATCTTTTTGTCACTGTGCGCGAAGCCTATATCGCCCTGCGGCAGACAAAAGTCAAGAAAGCGCCAGGACCAGATGGCATACATAATATAGTACTCAAGGAGTTCGCATATGAACTCGCGCAACTGATTTAATTGCTGATATGTATAATACCTCTTTGTGTGAAGGCGTTGTACATCCTTCTCTGAAACACGCAATTGTGTCCCTCCTGCCTAAACAGATGCCTCCCAAGTCTGTTGAAAACGACGTTAGGCCGATCTCCCTAACGAACCAGATGGCGAAAATAATGGAAGGCTTTACTCTCACGAGGTCACTCCCTGGAATTTATGAAGATCTTGATTGTAAACAATTCGCAGCTGCAGGAATTTCAACCCACCATGCAATTGCATATGTACTCCACCTGGTCCTGGAAGCCTTAGATAGTGGTAGCTGTAGTGCAAGACTCTTTTTTGCGGACTTCAGAAAAGGGTTTGACCTTATAGACCATACCATTCTTTTGAGTAAATTACCCTTTTGTAACCTACACCCTTGCCTTGTAAGGTGGATTGCTGCTTTCCTCAAAGGTCGTTCACAGTCAGTTCGCATAGGCTCCGATTCTTCTATTATCCGCTCCCTGAATGGAGGTATTCCCCAAGGGACTAAACTGGGGCCTGTACTGTTCTCTGTTATGGTCAACGACCTAGTGGGCATATGGCCTAAGCGCGCAAAGTACGTGGATGATCTGACGATTCTAGAAATCATCCCTAGAAACTCTCCATCGTATTTGAATTGTATTGTGGATGATATCCAGTGCTTTTCTCACCGCAACAACATGCGCCTTAATCAAGCTAAATTTAAGCCATGACGATTGACTTTCTTGCTTATAATAGTTGCACTTGGGGCCCCATCTGTACAGGCGGAGTTGTCATCGAGCGCGTCAAATCCTTTAAACTTATCGGAGTTTATATTTCTGAGGATTTGACTTGGGGTGTTCGCTGTGACTACATAATCAAAAAAGCCAATCGTAGCCTCTAAAGAAGTGCGGCGTGTCGACATCAGACCTGATCACAGTATATTACTCTCTTATACGATCAGTAATTGAATACGCCTCGGTTGTATTCGCGAATCTTCCAAAGTATCTGTCTGATGGTTGGAGGGAATTCAAAAGCGCGCCCTTAGGATAATTCTTCCGAATTTAAATTATGACGAGGCATTGATACTAAGTGGCCTGCCGTCTTTAGAACACTGTAGGGTTGCTGCTTGCGAATCATTTATGCGTAATTTAAAATCATCCAGCCCTGTGTTTGGCCTTGCCATGAGTGGAAGAGTATCTACCGTTCACTCGTACTCGTTACGAAGCTGCCGGAACTATAATAACAAAATGTGTAGGACAAAAAGATTGTCAGAATTTGTATCTGTGAAATATTTAAATTTTTTGTCATAAGTTATATGTTAATTATGTGTAATTTGGGCACGATCCTGTTATCCAGCTCTTAGCTGCAAGGGGTTCTGAATAAACAACTCTACTCTACTCCACTCTAATCACAGAAAAGGATTTCATATTTACACACAATGTTGAAAAACATACATATACACATAGAGCTTTAAAGGTTTAACGGCTTGTTTATAGTGGAAAGTGCACTTAGCTTATCCAGCTAGTTTACAGATACTCCACTCAAATACTTAGAAACAAATAATTCAAATACAACATAAACAGGATTAAAAACCCCAACTGGCAGGAGGCAACCAGTTGGCAAGTTACAATACAATGGTACTTCGACTTAATACAGATACAAAGGGGACGTACCCCAGTGTCCGTATTCCGCCGTTTTTTTGAGCTTTTTGAGCTTTTTGTTGGAACAAACACGTATTAACCGGCTGTCCATAGAGCTGGGTCCACTGAATTTTTATTTGATCAGGCGGTAGGATGAATATTCTGGAAGTGCATGCAGAGGTACTTTTCAAAAACCGCTTGTTGAAACTAGGGGTACAGGGCCAGCATAAATTTTGAACTTTAAAAGATTTTATTGAAAAAAGAAAAGAAAAAAAACGAAGAAAAACAGAAAGATAAACAGATTTCAGCTCCTAGAAGCAAAGCAGAAAGATAAATTCAAAACCGTCCTGAAAAGGCATAACATTATAATAGATTTTACTAACATCCTTCGGAAGGTGGTGAAATTTAAAGGTTTTGTGTTTGAGTCTCTTTAGTGTGCAAATATTTGCTTTTTCCACGTTTATAGCTTTTTCTTCCTATTTACAAATAATAAATCTATTGTAGCTTGGAGCAGGGCGAACAGGGAAATGTTTAATTCATTAAACTAGCAAAGCTTTTTTGTGAAACTTGAAATCGCAAATTTTAAGTGGTCTTTTGTGTAATGACATATAGATGGGGGATTCGTTAGTAATGATGTTGTGTCCTTTCGGAACGGTTTTGAGTTGTTTAATTTCCGTCGGCTCTGCTTCTTGGAGCTGCAATATGTTTATTTTTCCTGTCACGATTAAATGCGAGTCACAGTTGTTTAGTTACGTCGAACAAATCAGTAAGAATTGGATAGAGTGCTAAACTGGTACGGGCTGAATAAGAGCTGTTTTAATTTCACTCACATGCCTTACGTGTAATCAGGCTCTAAAGGTGAATGATATGCTTTTGGCTATTTTAATTTACTGACCCTAACTGAAACACAAACGATGACATAAACGTTGACATTAACTGAAAAGGAGTCACTTAGGAGAAAGCCTTCAAATGTGTCTATATTTAATCAGCTGTATTCTTCGATATTTGAAATAAAAATGGTCACGTGTAAAGATATTACTTTCATTTGTGTCCTTTGTTTCAAAAGGCTGATAATTTCTTTTGAAATATAAGACCGGTTTTTCAATGAAAATGAAATCTGAGATAGTTCGGTGGTAACGGTGAGTGACTGATGAGTAAGATTGTACTAAATAACCTTTAAAAAAGCAATTTTTTAGTCCACTGTTTATCAAATCCATTTTTAAATTCATTTTTAATTACCGACGACGAACTTGAACAGTGTAAAAGAGGTATAAGTAACATAAGAAACTAAAGTGAAGAAATTATGTTTTTCGTCTAAAACGAAACGCGGCGAAAAGGCTTAAAATTATTACGGTAAATTATTTTTCGAAGTGGTATCTTTTCGCTTTTTTTCTTTCTTTTTTTTATTACAGAAACGTCGAGAGATTCCTAGTTTATTAAAAAAAACTGCTTAATTGTACTTTATCACCATTTTACTTCAATTTTGACTGAAATGCGACACTGTTTGCCTAAGAATCGTGAGGACAAACAAAGGACAAATTGAAGTATTACCCATTTTAACTTAAGTACACTTACATTTCGTTTCATTTATTTTTTTTTTTTTTTCAGAGACTGGTCCGCCAACATTAATCTCGAAAAAAAGGTTGATCCACGTAAGCTTCCTTGTGATATTCATGTTAAGCTGGATCAAGCCTGCACACGAACAAGCTGTTCATCCGTTTCTTTACTTTTCATCCCAAGATGTCCATCGTTTACGAGAGAAAGCCAAAACGACCCATCGCGATATATTTGTTCGCTTGAGAACGGCAGCGCGTAGAATGAAAGCTGAACCATCGCGCTTTCTTCCACCAACCAACTGGAGCGTGTTTGCCAGTAGATGGAACGAAGATCATGGCAATAACTTTGCGGCCTTAGCCATGTACTGTGTTTTAAACCCCACGGACGTCCAAGCAAGGAATGTAGCAATGCAGTTCTTTAACGCGTTTGTCTCTTTGCCTAACTGGCGTGTCAGTGCTTTAATAGGGGATGATGTCCCTGTGGCACACAGCTTGGTTGCTATGGCAACCGCTTACGATTTTCTTTTCGAACACTCAAAGGAAGACCTTCGAATAAAAGCCCTTGGAAAGATTTCAGATGTCACAAAAGAACTTTACGAGAGATCTTTCAAACTCGCTTGGGGAAAACAGTACATTCAGAATCATGTTGCTACTAATTACGTTGCATTTTTTACAGGTGCAATAGTGGTTGAACCTCACATCAAAGAAGCGAAAGTTTGGAAAGAAAGAGCTAATTTTATGCTGAGGAGAACCATGTTTCTTCTTGATCAAATCGTCGATGGGTCTATGGAAGAGGGCGTGGCTTATGGCTCATACACCACGCGATCACTGACTCAGTATATTTTCTTGGCTAAGAGACATCTCGGAACTGATTTGACAAACAACATCTGGTTGCGAGAACACTTCTGGTTCTTATACCACACAATTCTTCCACGTTTTACAGAAACTGTTGGTATTGCCGACTCAAACCAAAACTGGTTTTACGGACCCGAAAGCCAGCTTGTTTTCTTAGATAGTCACGTTATGCGAAATGGGTATGGCAACTGGCTTGCCAAGAAAATCCGCATGTTACGTGTTGAGAATTCTACAATGGAAGGAGCCTTCGCACAACGTTTTTGCACACTTCACACGGAGTTTATTTTCTATGATGCAAGCATTCCAGAAAAGGAGCCTCCTAATACTTCAACTCCTCAACTTCATGTTTTTGACGACTGGGGTGTTGTGACCTATGGAGGCGGATCTTTGGGAAAAGGCCGGGAAAAAAATACATTCCTTTCTTTTAAATCAGGCGTTTTGCACGGAAGAACCATCAATGGCATTGTAAGACATACGCAATATGACTGGATATCAGGATGGCGTAATTTCAACCCAGGACATGAACATCCAGATCAAGGTTCCTTTGTTTTTGTACCTTAAGGTGTACCGTTCATTACCGAGGCCCTCTATGGACCCAAATACACATGGCTCAATAATGCTCTGCTATTTGGTCCCACGACGGAATCGACGTGTTCTGGGCCTTTTGAAGGACAAATTGGCGACTGTAGCAAATGGTTGGCTTTCAAAAACGATGCAATCTGGTTCGCTGATGCGGAAATTGTTGCTGCCTCGAATGCCAAAGAAATAGTTTTTATTAGTGGCGAGTTTAGTGGTTGGTACAGATCTGAGTTGGCTCTCTCAAGTGTGTATAGATCTATAATCGTCTTAAATCCTGGAGTTCTTTTGGTCATTGATCATATTGAGAAAACGTGGAATAGCTCAACTCGATACGCAGGGGCCTTTTTCCATAATCGACACTCTTCTTTTGAGGTGCAAGAAGACCAAACTGGAGATCAGTTAGCTTCGATAATGTTAAACAACAAGACTCATCTGGTTTTTTGGACGAACGCTCATCAAGGGCAAAGCACCGTTCAATCACAAACCAACGAATGGGGGGCAGAAGTCGGTAAAAGGAAAACTCACTTCCTCAATATTACAACTAACTTAGCTGAGAGAAGGACGAGAATGGCATATCTGTTTGTCGCTCCTGGGAATTTGGCAACCAAACCGAAATTGCAGGGAAATAACATCGGAGCTAAGGCCGTTGTAGAAATTAATGGGATCTCGTATACTGTATCAATCTCTACAGTCTTTCAAAAAAGCTGTGAATTTCTAGGCTACGACGGTATTGCAAGAGTCGACGTGGGAAATAAGTCTCCAATTATTTTTAAAAGAAGAAAACATCTGCATTTTTCTGTCTTCGGAGAAAATTCTTGTAGGGCAAATGTTTCAACAAAGATGAGTTTTATCATTTTGTTTATATGGTCCATAGCGATTGTTATATTACTGTTAGTGTTCATAAAAAGTGCCCGCCGGCGGGTATTTAAATGCAACAAGCGCATATGTGGTCCACTGTTTATTTTTGGCATGATATTTATGTGGATTTTTATAACATGATAGGCACAGATGCATTTTTCCAAACATTGTTCAATTACGTTTGATGTCCAAAGACACTGCAAATCCATATATACTTTCGGTAAACGAGTCTGTGTCGTTCGTGTTTGGTGTTTTGTGTTAAGTACTAAACGTTGTTGACAAATGTGAACGAACGTTTCTTTAATTTCGTGTTAATATAGTGGTCAATTCTTCTCTGTACTTCTAGCTGTTAAGCCGTCATGTAGTCATACATATAGTGTTTGTCGCTCTAGAGGAATTGCCAACTCTCCGTCAAAACCAAGAAATGACAACGTTGTCATTGAGTTTCACGCACGAGATCAGCAAAGAAGAGAACAGATGACGTCACAACAACTCAGAGGACATAAAGTCCTCTTGAAAAACAAGAAATTTGTGAAATTAAGGGATTAGTTAGCATATCTAGAAAGAACAAGATGAAAAATGTTCACTTGCTAAAAATCAGCGTGTTAGTTCAAATTAGTAGTCAGGGAAATTGGTGAAGCAACGCTATGCGCCGATGAGGGATTCCGAATAAATCCTTCTGAAATAGGCCTGGATCGCTAACGTTACAATCCAAGCCAATTTTAGAGGGAAATGTATAGAGTCATCAGAACAAACCAACTTTCCCTATTAGCTAGAGGATGGTTATTGGTAAGAGGGATTTTTTCGACTTAATCTTTGTGAATATGCCATCCAATACCACAATTTCACAAATTTGACTTTGTGTGACGTCACTCTTCCCTTCTCTACTCATCTCGAAAATCAAAAGTGTTTTGCAACTGTCTTTTTGTTAGAGAAACTGTACTTCGCTAGCCATTAAATACAGGTAAAGACAAAACACGGACTCACTGGAACCTCTGACCCTCATCGGGAAAATGACTTCTACCAGGAGCTGTAACCCGGAGCGAGCAACTCCCATTTTAGGCATGTGTTACGGCGTTTTTACGGACCACTTTATTTTTAGACACATTTTAGGACACTTTTTCCCGCGAAAATAGAATCCTCACCACGTCTATGAGCGTATTCGATGTATAAGGCCCGTTTCAAACGTCGTGCTACTGCCGTGCCGAACTCAATTGATCGAATTAAATTCGACTTTAGCACGGCAGTAGCGCGACGTTTGAAAGTAAGTCGGCTACTGCCGTGTAGCACAGCAATCCTTGCTGTGCTACACGGCAGTAGCTCGACTTGGTTTCAAACGTCTTGCTACCGCCGAGCCGAACTCAGGTCATAAATTATAAATTCACTAAAATATATTTAAAAGTCTGCTAAACCGTTTCTTTATTTTTGTTATGTTTTCGGCAACAGCCGTTCTATTCGATTGAAATAAATTCGACGTCTGAAACCAAGTCGTGCTAGTGTCGCGCTGCGGCCGAGCTACAGTCGAGCTAGCTTAGCACGGCAGTAGCACGACGTTTGAAACACGCCTAAGATATCAAAAAGGAAAACTAAACGTTATTAAAAGGCAAAAAATATAATTTTTAGGTCTTTAGGTTTTGCTGACTGGTTTGTGGAATTTAAAGATATTCAAATTCGCGCCAAAACCGTTCTAAAAATAGACTGGTCCGTGAAAGCGCCATGACAAGAGCGCATGGAAGTTGCTCGCTCCGGAATATGGGCTCCTGCTTCTACTGTTTATTTATAAGGCCCCGTCCACATGTATTTGGGTATTTTTTAAAACGGACATTTTTTTTCGTCGTTATAGCCTTCCCTCTACTAGTAAACGGCGTTTTCGGTCACCAAAACGGGTAAGTTTTTAAAACGCGGGCTCCCAGAGGTGAGATTTTTCAAAACGCCGGCTTCTCGTTCACGTTTAGATGAACGAAAACAGAGGTTTTTGTGTACAATGATCTCATGCATCATCTGCTCGTAGCATTACGCATGCTCTGTAGGGGATGCGATCGTATTTCCATCTTTTTTATAATTTAGCGTTTTCAAGTGGATACGCAAATACGCAACATGCGACATATGGGGGCGTATTTTTTTTTCGAAAATTTCCGTTTTCAAAAATATCCGGATTTGAGTGGATTTGTCTCGAATTCTCCCAACCCCTCTCGTGTTTATATCAGGCTATGCAAACACGGAAAACGTTTTCTTTTGCTTAAATGTCGCACCCCCGGCCTTGAGTTGAATGTTCGCGTGTCTGCTTCTGCATTTTGACAAAGATTATTTTTAAATTGACTATTGACATTTCTTTGCGCAAAATAATGTTGGAAGTGGAATACTTAATAAAACGTATGATCTATCAAATGTTAAAATTTTTCAAAATTATTTCATCCCGAGATGATCCTAAGACCTCTATTTTGCTTCAAAGATGCAAAAAAGCGGGTCTCAATGGGGTGGTGGCATTTACGGTTATCGGCTAAAATTTTGGCTCTTTTACGGCTATCGGCAAAATTTTTTCAGTTACGGTTAACAAAAAAGTTAAAAATTAACTTCTTTTGTTTCAAAAAGTTAAATATTTATTAACCTGTATTTTTTGTATCTTATAAAGCAAAATAAAGGTCTTAGGATCATCTCGGGATATGAAATAAACATATACATTTGATAGATCATACTTTTTATGAAGTATTCCACTGCTAATATTATTTTACACATAAAAATGTCAATAGTCAATTTAAAAATAATCTTTGTGAAAAAGCAAAGCATACACGCGAACGCCTAACTCAAGGCCGGGGCGCGACATTCATTACAACAGAAATGCCGTTTTCACACTAAAGACGGATTATTCGTGTGAGACGGGTTATCCGTTTGATGATTCGCGTCAGATAGGTAATACGTCTTAATTTGAACATGGAATAGTTTTAATTTTGCATGAACAATCCACCTGACTTTATCCTTCAACTTTGACGGACAGTTTGAAGACGGGATTATCCGTTCCAGATAGCCTGTGTACAACCGCCCCTTCCCCTCAGAAAAAAAATCGGAGAGGGGGTATCTGTCGGAAAGGGGGAGACTGTACACAGGCTAGTCTCAGACGGATAATCCATTTCTAGCTCTAGTGTGAAAACGGCCGATAACAAAATTCCTGTGTCCAGTGTTTTTAATGATAGCGAAGGACTGTACGGAACCACTGTCAGCCGTTTTGTCTTGTCCGTAGGCCTTATTATTTCGCGCGGCTAATGCGTTTCGGGTCACGTGGTCCGAGCGAGTTCGCCACCGAAATGCCTTGACCGAAATTGCGTGGGAAGACGCCATGCAGGGACATAGGCATAGCTTCAGAGAAAAACAGGGAAATGTTGTTTATCGGCAACTTGTTTTACAAACAGTGAGATCTCTTCGTGTTGTTTCACTAGTGTTTCGAGGGCACGACCTCCTGAAAATCGCAAATATTAATCCCCGGAAAGAAGCCACACTTTCGCTATGGAAAAAAAAATTAGTTCCCCGAGAGAACGGCGGAAATGGAAATGCGTCTTGGTCTTTACCTAAAAGGCGCTTTACCTAACGTGCGTACGGAGCCACACTAGCGGCGAAATAAAAAACGCAACCATAAGTGAGTTAAGTACCTTCCTAAAAAGTAGCAAATCTAGGGAACAATTTCTTTTACGGTTAACTTTTTTTTACCCTATTTACGGCTAACGGTTAAAATTTTTCAATTTTTACGGCTATCGACTAAATTTTTGGCCGTTTTACGCCTATCGGTTAACCCCATTGAGACCCTCAAAAAATACATAAATATTTAACTCTTTGAAACAAAAGAAATTAATTTTTAACTTTTTTGTTAACTGTAACTTAAAAAAATTAACCGGTAGCCGTAAAAGAGCCAAAAGTTTAGTCGATAAAAATAAAAGCCAACACCGCATTGAGACCCTCATGATATTTTGCTACAGTGCCGTCAGTGTGCATGAAATTAACGAATTATGAAGTCACGCGATTTCCCTCTTCTGACAACTAATTAACCCTTTGATATAAAAAATTGTTACTACAACCTAAAATGATACTTGCATTATTATTAACCCAAGTTTACCATCTATTTATGTTGAAAATTGTATAGAAATGATATGAAGGGAAACAAAAATTACGTCGAGTCAGCGGAAGGTTCGAGTTATCGGGAGTCAACTGTAATTCTTTTTCTTAGACTAGGACTGTTCAGATAGTGAAATCTGAAAAGACAAGTCACTTTTAGTTTAGTTTTATCGCTGCCGTGCTAAGCAAAAGCTTAGAAGCGTAATTTTTGACCAAACGAAGGCCTTTTCGAATTGAGGGCCGAGTTTAGCTGCTTTTATACCTACTTAAAGTAGAAACGCAGAGGAACATAAATAATTTTTGATATCGTCTCGATCACACGCAGCTAGCCACAATACCACGATAAAAAAGAGATATCTTAAAAGGTTTTCAAAAGGAAAGGGGAGATGGTGAGAAATTCTGATACCAGGAGGGGATGCCATTTTTCCCTAAAACGTATAGAAGGCCAAGCCAATGCCTGAAGTTAATAATGGTTAATTCTTTATAACTTTACATAGATCGCGGTAAGTCAACCTGCAGGTAAGTATTTATATGTTTTGGATGGACAATGCATCTGGCTGCCGGGGGTGTACTCCCTTAACAGGGCAAAAAAATTCACGTGAGTCTGTCAGCCTGTGCGATTGCTTTGATTTGCTTGATACATTTTGTTTGTACTCCAATTATACAAAAGCAATAGGAAGCCTAAGCAGCAACGATGGCGACGGCTACAAAAACGTCACTACAAAAGTAAGTTCTCGCTTCCTCTTTATTAAGCTTATTCCATCTCGTTTAATTCGTCAAATATTGGCAAATAACTTTTGAAGTTAAACTCTAAAAGACTGTATCAAAGTTCAGGAAAAGAAAACGAAAGTTGTTGTCTTGTGTTCCCGTCCTAGACAAAACGTGAAATTAGGCTCTTTCACGTCGTACTCATGCAGCGACGGCTAAGAAATGTACAAAAGGCGTGATGCACATGCAAAGCTGTTGCTTTTCTAGTATAAACCTATGCTTGTTTGCTGTTTTCGATGCCGTCGCCGTTGTCGTTGTTTAAAATATTGTAGCTTGTTGCAACATCAACATGTTCAGGCCCGAGCGTGTCCAGTGTAACCGCTAGAGAACGTTGCTGATACTCCTTGGCTTGCTCGAGGTCACCTAGGTCCTGGTAAACTGAAGCCAAGTTTTTGTAGCTTTTTGCAACAACAACATGTTCAGGGCCGAGCTTGTCCAGTATAATCGCTAGATCACGTTGCTGATACTCCTTGGCTTGCTCGAGGTCACCTAGGTCCTTGTAAATTAAAGCCAAGTTATTGTAGCTTGTTGCAACATCACCATGTTCATGGCCGACCTTGTCCAGTCTAATCGCTAGAGATCGTTGCTGATACTCCTTGGCTTGCTCGAGGTCATCTAGGTCCTGGTAGATTAAAGCCAAGTTATTGTAGCTTGTTGCAACATCAACATGTTCAGGGCCGAGCTTGTCCAGTGTAATCGCTAGAGAACGTTGCTGATACTCCTTGGCTTGTTTGGGGTCACCAAGGTGCCTGTAAATTGAAGCCAAGTTATTGTAGCCTGTTGCAACATCAACATGTTCAGGGCCGAGCTTGTCCATTTTAATCGCTAGAGAACGTTGCTGATACTCCTTGGCTTGCTCGAGGTCACCTAGGTCCTTGTAAATTAAAGCCAAGTTATTGTAGCTTGTTGCAACATCACCATGTTCATGGCCGAGCTTGTCCAGTCTAATCGCTAGAGAACGTTGCTGATACTCCTTGGCTTGCTCGAGGTCACCTAGGTCCTGGTAAATTAAAGCCAAGTTATTGTAGCTTGTTGCAACATCAACATGTTCAGGGCCGAGCTTGTCCAGTGTAATCGCAAGAGAACGTTGCTGATACTCCTTGGCTTGCTCGAGGTCACCTAGGTCCTGGTAAATTGAAGCCAAGTTATTGTAGCTTGTTGCAACATCAACATGTTCAGGGCCGAACTTGTCCATTTCAATCGCTAGAGAACGTTGCTGATACTCCTTGGCTTGCTCGAGGTCACCTAGGTCCTTGTAAATTAAAGCCAAGTTATTGTAGCTTGTTGCAACATCACCATGTTCATGGCCGACCTTGTCCAGTCTAATCGCTAGAGAACGTTGCTGATACTCCTTGGCTTGCTCGAGGTCACCTAGGTCCTGGTAGATTAAAGCCAAGTTATTGTAGATTGTTGCAACATCAACATGTTCAGGGCCGAGCTTGTCCAGTGTAATCGCTAGAGAACGTTGCTGATACTCCTTGGCTTGCTCGAGGTCACCTAGGTCCTTGTAAATTGAAGCCAAGTTATTGTAGCTTCTTGCAATATCAACATGTTCAGGGCCGAGCTTTTCAAGTCTGATGGCGAGTGAATGGGCAAAGTATGTTTTGGCCACGTTAAATTCACAATGCATTTTACAAATATGCGCAAGGTTTTCACATTTTTCTGAAATGTCTTTATCGTGAACTTGAAGAAAATTTTCTTTTACAAAGACTTCGTCGGTTACCATGGTTATGGCCTTTAAATGTGGAACGAGACGTATGGTGTCCAGTCTGATATTTAATTGTGGAACAGCGTCTATAAATTCGTCAAATGATGTAATAACGGCATTTATGACTTGAGGCGTTTGAATCTCTGAACAATTGCTCATCATAATTTTGACAGTATCATGCACAACCTGGTGCACACGAATGAAGTAGCCACCTTGGTCATCTTCGAAAAGTAAAAGTGAGCAATTTCTTAACTTCATACGTATTAGTTCCTTGTCCTCTTCATGAAAGTCTTGGAGTACGTTAATGATATAATTAATTGCTACGTCCACGTTTAATTGTTGTGGTGCGCAGAGGGAGAGTAGAGTGAAAAGGTGTTTCACAATCGCGTCAGAACTCTTTAGTGTTTCGACGGCTAGCTTAATTGCTTGTGTCATTGACTTTGGGTAAATTGGGTTTGTATAAGCGAGTGTATCCTCTATAGTTTCTCTTTTGCCTTTTTCTAACATCTTCAGGTATTTGTTCCAGCCAAAATGCTTCGATTCTTTGTCCTGTCGTATCCCTTTGACAAAGACGGCAGCGCCTGCAAAGCAAGTGGTTGATAGTCTAGTTTTTGTGCCACTATTCTCACTATCTCGCTATCTTTTATTCCAGATAGCTTGGCCAATAAGGAACAGGCATCGTCTGGCTCCATACCTTTGCTTGCTGAGATGTGATTAACAAAAGAGCCTTTTGGGGGATTGACCTAATATCTTGAGTTGTAATCAGCATTTGACCCCTTGCCCAAGTCTGGATTCCAGCCTGTGGTAAATGGACATGCATAGAGGACATGGTGCTGACATTGTCAACAACCAGTAGCCAAGATGTATAACAGCTAATTTTTACAGCAATAAGCATTTTAAGATAAGTGATCTTTTCCTCTACTTTCCAGTCCTTGGAGCTGAGGATTTCCATAACCGAATAGTCTGGACACTTTAAATGGCGAGCAAATGAGACATATGACTCAAAGAGTGAATCTGAACAAGCTGCATTTAAGGTCATCACAAATAAAGAACTGCCTGATATTTCCTTGATCTCGTCAAAGTACCTCTTAGCTACGAGCCCAGCTAACTGTGATTTGCCACTTCCAGGATTCCCTGAGATGTACAGACAACTCAGCTTGTTGTCACTGGATTCTTTTAGCTCTCTTAACTGCTGGGCTATTTCTGACACCTCGCGTTCACGACCACCGATGTCATGTGAAGGTTTAGGAGGGAGAATACAAAACGAAGGCGTTTCTTTGTGAAGCTGATCTTCAAGGACCTGGCGTCGATCCTCCTTTTCTCGAACTTCTTGTTTAAGGTCATCAACCTTTTTAAGGATCTGTTGTAATTCTTCTGTCGGAAACGTTTTCTGATTTTTTAAATCTTGAATTTTTACAGTGTGTAGAGCAAGCACTTGAAATGCCACCTCAACTTTGCTAATAGCATTCTGAAAATCTGTGTCAGAGAGACTACCTTGTTTCATATGAGCAAATTCTTCGTTCCTGAAATTTCTAAGATGATCTACGTTCATCCTCACAGTTGCGCTAAGACTGGGCCCAACACAATCGGAGAAAAGAATGGCGTAGAAAAGCATTGTGCAATCCCATTCTTCTATGTTTCCGTTTTGCATCGTGGTTAAAAGATGAGCATTTCTTCTTTGGTTTCGGGCAGACTCTCCGTTATAAAAGTCCATTCCATTCCGAGGCTCGTCTTTCCATTCTCCTTTTGTTAATTTGTACTGTTTGTCCCATTCTTGTTTAAAGATTTCTCTCAGGCCTTCGGTGAGAATATCAGTTGTTGCATAACAAATTCTGAAGTAGTTCAGCTGTTCTTTGGAGTACTCTTGGGAAAAGGACATACTTGATAGAATTCTGGTCCTTGAAACCTTTGGGAAAATAATCCCTTGTGTTAGCAAATCAACTCAAAGAGACATATTAATTTATACCAAAGAATCATAAAAGAAACAAGGGGCACTAAAAACGAAAATAACTAACAAGGGTAGTGTTGAAATTACATTCCCGTTTCGAAAAACTCTACAGCTCGATAACCTTTCTTTGACATTTAACAAAGCAACATTAAGCCATCAAACATAAACTAAAAGAAGACTTGAAATTTTAACAATAGCATAATATTTAAAATGTCGCCTTATCAATGACTTACTGAGCTCTCTCTGGAGCTCTCTTTAATGCAGTCTCCCCACACTGTTATAATCCTCTTCATCATCTTAAAATTTTAAAGGCACCGGACGAATTTTCGACTAGTTTAAATTTCTTGCGTTCATGTGTTCCTTTCACACCTTCACACGGACTAACCGTACGAAAATTTAGACACTTCGCTGTTCAAAAATTTGAACGCCAAAAATCGAGCTCCTTGCATTTTTCAGCTCTGTTATACGATGCAACAGTACAATTAGACAGAAAACCCAAACGATAAGTAGAAGGTTTTTAAGAAAATGACTATTTTTGCTTAGAACTATGGCATAAAATTTGAGACTGTCAGTTAGATATGTTAAAGGGACTGGTTCACGATAATGCGCAAGTGTGAGTTCTGACAGTAGCTGATTGTTTTTAAACCAATCGGAAGCGAGTTAGATGCACGCAAGTAAATTTACAAAATTAAAATTAATTGTTTGCGACGCGAGAGTATTTCCGGGCATTTGGTTTGATTTTATTTATCCCCATAATTCAAGTTTAATCTTTGCTACTCCTCAGATATATGTTGCAGCCGATAAGAATAAGATTTACAGCCCTATCCTGCTTTGAAACAAACGTTTACCAACGTGTATTTTACGAGGTCGTACCCACGCTAACAAAGCAGTCACCGATCGGCAAACAAAATTTGTAAACAAACATCTTATTACTGTTCTCTCAGTTCGCCTTATATAAACCCAGAAATAGCACCTGACCGGTGACAAAAACACACAACGTATGAGTATAAAGATTATCCTTAATTGAGCATAAATTTCAGTTGCTTCTCAGCAAATGAACAAATTCATTCGCGTTGCATCGGGTCAGTGTTCCGCAAAACAAATGTTATCGAGTAGAACACATGGAGAAACTAGATTATAAACATAATATTCAGGTAATAATTTATTTTAAAAACATCAATTCTTAAACATATACGATCGTAAAGCAAAGATACAAGGAACATTTCAAGTTGCATATAACTACAGGTCGGAGTCAAAAATCAAATTAAAGTTGAACGAACTCATGCCTTTAACCACTTTCCAAGTGTCGTGTATTCTTTGTGTGCACACTACTCTTAGAACCATACCAGATCGATAGGCTAAGCTTCTCTATCTCCAAAGACTCTTGAGAACGGCCTGTTGCCGGACGGCCACGATGCTATTCTGAACCTCCACGATCAAAACATTAATTTTTGCGTCTTCTTAGAACGTAACCAGTCAAACAACACAACCACACGTTAATCACCACTGCCGAAGTATAACTAGGCCAGCCAAAGCGACGGATGTCGAAATAAAAGGAACGATTTTCAATGATTGTACCAGTAATGGCGATTTCGAAATGAGTGTTGACCCGACAAATTAATTCTGAAGCTGCGACAAACGATGCGCCTGCGCATAACCGTGATCGAGTCATTTTAACCCTCCATCGTACAGGGGGTGGGGTGGGGGGCTTAGGGTTAGGATTCCTTTTCCCAAGGGAAGTTTTCTGTGATTTTTAAACAATGATTATGACTATTAAAAACTCTTCTTTTTATTTGCGGACAGTTTATTTGTAACAAAAAGTAGCTCAATTATTCAAATCAATAAACTTTAAACACCCCTTAACAAAATTGAAAGTCGATTGCTATGGTATGGTTAGGAGATATGACGGCAGCATAAGTGACGTTCACTATGAAGTCATGTACCTGAAACAGATCCAAAGGAAGCCAAATGTCTATATGTTCAGAGTTTTAACTGAGTTTTCAGTAAACCCCATAGTGTAGGCAGTTTTGACCTACGTCACAGGTCGCCAATGGCACGATGGGGCATTTTTATTGTTTTCACTCTCACCTGTCCTATTATATCACATGAATTGTCGGCCATTTTGACTGACCTTACTGTTTCCCAGCTGCGCGATATCCCATGTATATAGAAGAATCTAGGTAACTCGAACTCTGAAGGGAAAGCGGAGAACTGGATCGAACTATTCGAGTTAGCCGAGTAAAAAAGACTGAAAAGTGAGGTGAACTTTAAGGAAAATGATGGGCCGTAGAATTAGGAGCCTTATGAGCTCCTGAATGACCTTTTCCTATTTCAACATGCACCTTCTGCTAATATGGCCTGTTTCAAATAGGATCCTCTTAATACTTATAGAGCCACATACTGTACTGCAAGCCCAGACTTATTTTGCACATTGATATTCCTGTGCATGAGAAACAGGCAACTCATTCGTCATGCTACAACTGGCGGACACATTAATGATTAATCAAATGTGTATTGCGCGCGAAGTGAGGCGCCAAAGGCGCCTGGCCTTTCGAGGTTTATAATCTCGTCGCGCGCTAAGCACTCGTCCCGCGCGTGGTGTTAGCGACCTGCAAAGTCGGCCGGTCCATCTTTACTTGCATATATCGCCATGGTGTCCGCCCTGACGTCATCTAGTGTGTGACGTCAAGGAGCATTTTGTGCTTCCAGGCAACACCGAAGAGTGTCAACGCTTTGGTCATATTTCTATCGGTTTCGGTTTTTTTGAGGTCGTTTTACGGTATTAAGTGCTTTTTGCAATGAATTTCGAATGTAAAAGTACTTTTAAGAGCAAATGGAAGCGATTTTTGATAATAACCCTGAAGATATGAGCGAAAATCGAGGTAACAAAACACGTTTTCATGGCAAAAGAGTTGTACCGTATCGGCTTAGTTCGGCATCTGTTCTTTAAATGCGTAAAAATGAGTTTACGTTGGGTTTTCAGCGTCAAAACAGCAGTCATTCTTCTGAAAGGTATCTTTGAATCCTTGCTTAATGGGGCGCGATCAACTTTATACAGGGCGCGCTGGCGAAAGTTCTAGGGAAAAGCCTTTCAATAAAATATTATCGTTGCGTTCACAATATGTTCCACGTGGCTTAGTGGTAACAAAACGTTTAGTCTTTTTTTTAAATTAGTTATTGTAGTTTTGTTTTGCTTCTTTATATAGCTTAAGTTTGTTTTAAATTATATATTTTTTCCCTATTTCCTCTTCAACTTCTTGCCGTTCGCCCGAAGTCCTTCGCGAGGTCCTTCGATTCATGTATTTCGAGTAATCCTCAGCTATTGTTACCAACGTTGCCGGTTCACGTATATTTAAACAATTTAGGGTTGTTGAAAAAACCTTTCTGTTAAACTTTCCATCCCCAGATTGTCAGTTTTTTGTAGATGATGTACTTACTGTTAACGAAGAAGGCTAAGATAACAACTGTAGCATGATTACAGAGTTACCGATCGAATGACCAAGGGAAGCAGGGTGTCTAAGCGGAAACAGGATCTTTCTTTTAGCATGCCTGTGCGTGACGTCTGTTTCTATTTTCGCCGTAATTCAAACCACTTACCTTAAGGCAAAAAAATACCCACATCAATTACATATTTCACAGGACATTTTATTGCATTACTTTCACCATTTGCTTCCGCTTACCGCTTCCACAATCTACTAAACAATTATTCCTCGAGCCCGAATGGGCCCTGAGTCCCATAAGGGCGAGAGCAATAATAGACATTTTTACCGATACGGCGGCCATATTGAATTAATTCGATTTAAGGAGTGTTATAGGATGCCCAGGGGGCATGAGCACATTTCGTATGTATTTCCGAGCGCTTTTCGGGACATTTTTTCTTAAAGTTTTCTTAGAATACGATTCTAATGGGAAGAAAGATCCTTGTGCCATGTTTGGATTTAATAATGATCGCCTTTTTCCTGAGAAATATACAGTGAAAGACCATATTTCTAATACTAAACTAGGAAAAGGCGATCATTATTTCATCCAAACACGGCACAAGGATCTTTTTTCCCATTACAATCTTATTCTAAGAAAACTTTAAGAAAAATATTCCGAAAAGCGCTCGAAAATACAAACGAAATGTGCTCATGCCCCCTGGGCATCCTATAATAATCCTTAAATTGAATTAATTCAATATGGCCGCCGTATCGGTAAAAAGGTCTATTGTTTTCGTAAAATCCAACTAGTTGGTAAAAAATATCGAGACAAAACAACTTAAGCTAGTCAAGGCTAGACTTTAAACCTTTTTTGCCGCCAAAAACCCCCGCTTTTCGCTACTAGTAGGCTATAACATCAAGCCTAGTAGTAACTCAACCAATCAGAGTGCAGCATTGATAATAGACCACTAGTTAGATTTTACTAAACTAGCAGTAACCGATGGTTAGGAAGTGCGGGCGAACATGTGGGTTTACCTTAGAGATGTGATTGATGAGAACCGCTTTCATAATTGTGTAGGTGAATCAGAGAAAGCCCTTTTAGTCCCAGTGTCAAAAAATGAATTACTGCGGATCATGAGCGTAGAAACTGAATTGAACAACACAGTAAACAATACTCATATTTAATTCATCGATTTTATTCACAGTTGCTAAGGTACAATTATTAGCCTGCGAATGGTGAGGAGCGAAGAGAGAAGGCTGTATTCACATTCAAAGATACAATGAAAACAGTAATGCGTGACACAACGCTCAACCTGAAATGTATACAGTCACGACTGCTCCAAGTCCTATTATTCAATCGGGTATTGAATCCGTGTTTAATGACCTAAGGCAATTGATATGCAAAGGAAAATAATGAAAAAAACCAAGAGCCATAATTATGGCTCTTGAAAAACTTAGTTTACCTCTGGAGTTTGAAGCCTATTGAAGCTTTTAGATGACAAGCGACGTAACATGCCTGACATCGTATAAAAATACAAAAACCATGCACTGGAGTGGAACCTGAATAAACTTAATTTACATGGATTTCTAGACCTTGCTAACATTCGTATCTTCCATACAACTCGTCTCACACTAAGCCGAGATCAGGCCCTGCTTTCATTTTCCTGGGTAAATAGAGTATCGGCCGGCAAGGCGAATAGAAAAGTCTTATATTTGGTACAGTATTTGCGTACCTGAATTACGTGTACTTGCGAATCGAACAATGATTATTGCATCACTTGCATGTACTTTCACGTGATTACTGTGACATCAGACGGACCTTAAACTCAACACCAGGACCTTTGCGGCCACATACCATGCTTATTAGTCGGTGCAACACGAGCATCCCAAGAATGTGGACAGATTTGGGAAAAACCTCGCTATACAGTTAATAGAGTAACGCTGACCAAGAATAGTCTGCAGGCTCCTTTAGTCGCCCTCAATTACTCAGTGGAGTATTTTCATGGTAAGTACACTGGCCTGTTTCAGGCGTTCAGATGAGCGGAGAATGGCGCGAGTGGAGAGCAGAGAGGAAATAACAAGCGGGCGGGAATAAAAAAAGAAAGCAATATGTCAATTATTGCACAATGGCGTCCGTATTTTCACTCTCAGCGAATTCAACCTACTCAGCTCGTTGACCCGCAGGTAATCATGTATTTTTTCTTCATATTACGCCTTCTTAATAATTTTTTGTGGTAACCTAAAGCTGTAGGTCGATGACGTGCTATGATAGTTCAGCCACACTGTAATTTTCAGGGAGTTATAATAACTCCTCTAGTGGGGCTAATTTAACTCCTTACAGTGGAGTTATTTTTCGTGGAGTTATTTTAACTCCAAAGAGGAGTTTAAAGAACTCTTCTTCAGGAGTAAAAGTGACCCCAGATATTGAGGAGTTAAAATAACCCCAAAAAAGGAGTTATCCTGTACCTAAAATTTTTACTCCACTTTCAGAGTTAAATTAACTCCAAAAAGAGTAAAAACAACCCATGTAAGGAGTACAAGTAACCCCATTTCGGAGTGATTTTAACTCCAGACCGGGAGTAAAAAGAACTCTTTTTCAGGAGTAAAAATGACCCCAAATTCGGAGTTAAATTAGGAGTTAAAATAACCCCCAAAAAGGGGTTATCCTGTACCTAACATTTTTACTCCATTTTTGGAGTTATAATAACTCCCTAAAAATTACGGTGCACATATGCTTTTCGCATTGCAGTTTTCTGAATAATTGAGAATATTGCATTTTAGCACTGTAAGCGGTACCACTTCTCAATTTGTACGCCAGTGGGGTATAAGAAGCACAATCATTTTGTAAGAGAGGTCCCTCCGGGTTTTGCTGTGACTGTTCCTGGGTGGGGTCGGACAAATAAAACTGAGAGCCCAATTTAATGGGCTCTTTCTTCTCCGTCAACTTCCTTTAATTTATCAGTTCAAAAAAAACATATATTTTATAATTATAAACTAAAGGAGAGCCTTATACAGTTTTGAAGACCAAAATTCATTTTTAACGTCAAATGCCCCAAAAAGGTACCACGGCAACTCCAGCTTCTGTCGTGTCAAATATTAGTAATCGTAAAGGTACCACTTCACAAGTTATACCCAAAATGCTGGGAGCACTCCAGTCATTTAGCTAGTCATTTGCTCGGTAAGGAAGGCCTCCTGGCGCTCGCTTGCTTTCCCTGTCGACTGTTTTCATAACCTTCTTTTAAAACGCCCCGTTTCAAATAGCTGATATCTTAAATACTCCAGGAGACTCTCATACTGTTTTGCAATTCATTTAGTCATTACTATGCAAAACAACTACCGTTATGCCTGGCTATTGCCGACACTCTCAATGGAAGTCAAATAAAGAAACAGGAACACATCGCTTCAATTCTTTAGCATTTGGACGTTATCGTTTTCTTACATTTTGTCCCTTAATCGATCTGTGAACAGTATCTTCGTAAGTTACCTAACGTTTACTTATTCCAGGAAGGAGTTTCATGTACATTTATGATGATTCAAGTTCAAAATTTTCAATCATTGCTGCAGGCTAAAATTTATTCACACTTCGCGTTAAGAAGCAGCCTGTTTTCGGCACCGCGGAAAGTAGACAAAAATACTCAACGCATAGTTACAAACCGGTATTATTCCTTAACTATCGATGCAAAAAAGGTTGTCAGTCGACGTCGTTTTGAACAATTTTAAAGGTCTGAAACATCAAATGATACAGATTTCTACACTAAAATCAGCAAATCAGTGTAAAATACGTCAAGCGTGGAGCAGTAGCCGATCCACCAGGATTGTCAGGGTACTGCTTGCTCTTAATATCTTGAGGAACTGTTTTTTACTACATTTGTGTACTTGCATTGATGTAAATGATGTACATGATGTACTTACTTTTTGCGATTTGCAAGCTGTTAATGAGAGCGTCTGCTTGACTGACGAAGGGAAATATGGTGTGAAAACGAAAGCGGATGTTTAAACATGCCACGAGATGATATCACATTCTGCACCACCAAAAATGCGCATATTTTGCAGCTAACGCTATCCACGGGTCATACTCAGGGCGGGGGGTCGGGAGGAAGAGGGGGTAAATTGGCCTATTCGAGAATTCGCGTTGGACGTAAAGAATACACGCACAAAAAAGCTATATACCCCAAAAATCACTGAATAATTTTTGTACCCCAAAACTGAACACCACCTTTTAGTTATTAATTCATACATTCATGTGCATCACGTTGACTGCCTGAGTTACTATGGAACTGAGTAAGAGCGAATGCGCTTTTAAAAAACAATCGCGTAGATTACCGGCCGGCAAGGCGAATAGAAAAGTCTCATATTTGGAACAGAACCTGTGTCCCTGAACTACGTGTGCTTGCGAATCGAACAATGCTTTCACGTGATTACTGTGACATCAGACGGACCTTGAACTCAACACCAGGGCCCTCGCGGCCATATACCATGCATATTAGTCGGTACAACACAAGCATCCCAAGAATGTGGACGGTTTTGGGAAAAACCTTGATATACGGTTAATAGAGTACCGCTGACCAAGAATAATCTGCAGGCCCTTTTTGTCGTCCTCAATTACTCAGTGAAGTATTTTCATGGCACGTACTGGCTTGTTTCAGGCGTTCAGATGAGCGGAGAATGGCACGAGAGGAGAGCAGAGAGAAAATAATAAGCGGGCGGGAATCGAAAAAAAAAAGCAGCATGTCAACTACGCAATGGCGTCTATATTTTCACAGTCAGTGTATTCGACCTACTCAGCTCGTTGACCCGCAGCTAATCAAGTATTTCTTCTTCATATTACGCCTACATAATAGTTTTTTGTAACCTGAAGCCGTAGGTCGATGACGTGCTATGAAAGTTCAGCCACACATGTTTTTCGCATAACAGTTTTTTTGAATAATTGAGAATGTTACATTTTAGCACCGTAAGCGGTACCACTTTACAATTTATACTCCAATAGGGTAGAAGAAGCACAATCATTTTTTTAAGGGAGGTCCCCATTATATCATTATATTTTTGCGACAGGACTTTTTTTTTCAACAGCAACTAATATTTTATACAATAAAAGGGTAGTGTAGGAGCTGCTTGGAAGGTCTCTCTTAATTGAATGCAGGAAACAATGACAGGTCCCCAATAAAAGGTCACCCATACCTGTCGTGGATGTCTGAATGAGTATTAACATAATATTTCTCAAACTCATTAATAATTCATTAAGAAAATACAAAGGAAATTAATGTTTAATGAGTGTTTGGAAATCGGATGAAACACTGCTTAGTATTTGCATCCTTAATTTCTCCTTCAAAAATGATTTTGTTTGAGAAGAAATATCAAACATTCGACACAGTGTTTCATCACCAGATGAAACACCTCGAAGTTCGTCAAAAATACTCCGCTGCGCGTCGTATTTTCAACTCTCTTCTCGGTGTTTCATCTGGTGATGAAACACTGCATCTCATGTTTGATATATTACATCAAGAGCACAAGTGCAAAAAAGGCATAACACAATTAGCTTTAACCTCACAACGTCGGCAGACCAATGCGATCCTTCTAAGAATTTGTTGAAATATTATATCTGAAGTGGTTTTTATATTTTGCTTCTTAAATCAACTTTTTTTTTTCTAGGGGGAGGGGGATGGGAAGAGGAGGTGAATTACAACAAGGATCGGTCCTGCTTTCCACGACACACTGTACAAGTCACGTTACTTATATGCATCACACTGCCGTCATTTGGTATAGTTAAATACATTATACTACTACACGAGAAATTTCTGCAATCTGATTGGCTTAGAACAGTGGTATTTCTGCTTAATTTGAAATACCTACATGTGAAAATTACAAACCTTTTGTGGGTAGTGGTATAAACAAATAATAGCATGATTTGTACGTGATATTTGGCATAAATTTCAAAATTGTCTCACATTTCACTCGCCTAACGGCTTGTGAAATTACGTATAACAATTTCGAAATATCACTCGTGGTATTTATGCCAAATATCACTACAAATCATGCTATTACCTATACTAATTAACCTTCAGTATAACTGATATTTCAAGACCGTTTGGTTCTCAGAGGGTTGTGTTCTGCAGTGACAGGAGTTCCAGTGTGGCTTAAATTTATTCAGAATTTCGAAGCACACTGTCTGAATTTTAAAGTTTAAAACAACAACAACTGGCACCTGACACTGAAATCACGATAGACTATTCAGTTGACACGCTAGTGGTTCCTTTTATTTGAATGACTCATTGACGTCAAATACCCCCACAAGGGCATTACGATAATTCCAACTAGATGCACTGTAGATAGCGTTACTACATAAGTCACAAGTTAAACTCCAAAGAGTCTACGATAAATCATCATAAACACTGCAATCATTTTATTAAGGGAGGTCCCCCCGGGGTTTGCTTGCTTTCCTTCCCGGTTCAGCCCAATTTAAGGGGCTTTTTCTTCTTCGTCACCATTCTTTAATAAACCTCCTTCTAATAGCACTACAGAAAGCCATATACTGTTTGCACACCAAAATTCAGTGACACACTACTATGCGAAACAACTTCCGTCGTGCCTGAATATTGACGACACGCTTAATGGTGGTCAAGCTTGAAGAAACAGAAACATTTCTCTTACATTCTTTAACTTTTAGACGTCTTTTTCTTTTATTTAGTCTCAATCTTATCTCACGTCCATCGCACGTAGGATCATGCATAATTTGGGCTGAACATTTTGAACTATTGCAGTAGGCCAAAATTTGGTTGCATTTTACGTCAAGATAAAGCTTTTATGTTATCTTTCACGGAACCGTAGCTAAAACACTCAACTCATGGTTACAAAGAGCGATTATTTTGCTGCCAAAAAAGTTCCTAGTCGCCCTCGTTTTGAACGATTTTAAGATTTGAAATTGACCAAATGGTACATACCTCAGTTTCTACCCTAAAATGCGTCATTAGCACTCCACCACCCAGATTGTCAGTTTTTGTAGTCGTAAGAAATGTTTTTTATTAGTAGATACTCGATTTGTATACTTGATGTAAATGATGTACTTGCTGTTTGCCATTTCACTCAGATTGCAGGCTGTTGCTGAGAGAGCCTCTGCTTGAACGACGAACGGAAATACTGTGAAAACGAAAGCGGATGCTTTACCATGCCTTGGTGTGACCACCAAAAATGGGCAGCTATTTTATTTCACTTGTTGCTCACGCAATCCATGAATAACAGCCCGGGGGGAGCGGGGGTGGGGGGGAGGGGTAAATTGGCGTCCTGAATAAGTTTTTTTCCCAGAAAGACTTCCTTAGTAGTTCATACATTCATGTGTATCAGTCAAGTTGACTCTTCTTTAGGGTTTACAAAAGAATTGAATAAGAGCGAATCCTAATTCAGACGTTACGTTTTTATAAAAGAAATCTTTTTTTTTAAGAGATAACCTCGAATTTTCGATAAAGCCCTTTACCGTTTTTCAAACTGTTTATCTCTTTAAGAAAATTATTCACAACAAATACCCCGCAGATTTTGATTAAGGGAAACAGACCGTCTCAAAATGAAGACGGCCCTTGCGCCTGCCACGCAGGCTAGTCGGCGTTGAAGCACGACTTTAGGGACTGTGCAATAATTATCAGGAGGGGGGGGGGGGGGGGGCTGAAAAACTAACTAGAGTTATCTAGCAAAAACTTAGACAGTACCCCCCCCCCCCCTCTCCAAAACAAAAAAAGTTAGTTCCCCCCTCTGTTATGTTAAAAATAACGTCGCACCCCCGCCCCCTCCCACCACACTGGTAAACTCAAAACTGGACTGAGCTGCCATCACAGCTTCAATAATGACAAACGTTATTATGTAACATCTAGTATCGAGAAGGATGTTGATCGCTTGGTTGAAGATTTAGACAAAGCATTTGCTAAGTACCGGGGTGCTTACCACATTGGCTCAAAATCTAAAATTTCTGAAGCCAGAAAGAGAAAGGTGCAGAGAAAAAAAATCAAAGAACAGGGGAATGAACGCTTCAAATAACAGACGAAAAAGAGCTTGCATTATATTTAGATCCTTGGGAGGAGAGCCTGTTGAACTTTGTTATGAGCCACATATATATGGAATTCTGCAAATCGATTCAGTCGATGAAGAAACATTACTTTTTGTCACATCAAAAACCGACAAAGCTTGTCTACGAGATCTGTTTGATTCCCATTGTTTTATGGGGGAAGCTGAAAAACAAGTTCATGATTTTTGCTTTACATAGGATCAGCTCAATTAATTAGAAGACGGGTTAAAATTGATCAGTTGTGAATTTACTTTTCATTTTGATGGAATATTTTCAATAATCGTTTAACAGCTGTTCGTGTTGATATTTGTTAAAGTCTATCATGATGCCTGTATTGAGAATCTTTTATTGCGTTTAATTTTATTTACATTTCGAATAAAACTTAAGGCCCCCCCCCCCGCCTCCGTCAAATGAGTGATTTTACTTTGAGCCCCCCCCTTTCTTGGCAGCAATTTTATGTAATGCCCCTCCCCTCTGGTTTTAGGCCCGCCCCCCCTTCCTGATAATTATTGCACATGCAGTCCCTTAACTGTACCAACTGGACGGCGGTGTGATGTAGATAGCTAAGGTGACTTGTGAAGTGTGTAGTGGAAAGCAGGACGGATCCATGTTGTAATTAATTCACCTTCTCTTCCCACCCCTTCCCCTCATCTTGCGATTCATAAAATAATTTTTCTTTCGATTCCGCTTAATTGCTATTTTCTCCCTGCTTTCCACTCGCACCCTGTATCGTCTGAACGCTGGAACAGGCTACTCACCAAGAAATTACTCTACTGAGCTACCCATTCCTGGAGACCTGTGGATGTTGAAGGCGACAAGCGAAACCAAATGGACTACCAGAGCCGTGAAAAATGTAATTTCAATGCGAATTTATGGACCATTTTTTTGTAGTCGTAAGAAATGGTATTTACTACAAGGAGATACTCGATTTGTATACTTGATGCAAATGATGTAGTACTGTTTGCGATTTCACTCAGATTGCAAGCTCATTACAGAGAGCTTCTGCTTGAACGACGAAGGGAAAAACTGTGAAAACAAAAGCGAATAATTTACCGTGCCGTGGCGTGACCACCAAAAATGCGCGTGTATCTGCAGCTAGGGTCACAGCCCGGGGGGGAGGGGGAGGGGTAAACTGGCGTATATGTTGTGGTTCAATAGGCCATTTTCGAGTTCCCCCGGGCCTCTGTATCAAAACGAGGCTAGGTGCTCAACCTTTGATATGGAAATGATTTTTCATTCTCATGCAAATAAAACTCATTTCCACAAGAAAGGTTGAGCACCTAACCTCGTTTTGATACAGAGGCTCGGGGAAACTCGGAAATGGCCTGTCTTATCCTTGGTTTAAATGTTATTTTCTTTTGTGTTTTGTTTTCGGGTATGATAATGTATGATAATGAGTTTGAAACAAAAGGAAACAAAATTTAAACCAAGGATGAAACTGAACCACGAGATATATAAAAACTCCCTGAATAAGTTTTGCTCCCAGAAAGACTTCGTTAGCCGGGTCATACATTCATGTGTATCAAGTTGACCCTTCTTTAGGGTTTATAAAGAAATTCGAAAAGAATTGAATACGAGCGAACCTACGTTGTGTTAAGTTTTTATACGAAATCATTTTTTTTAAACACAGCTCGACTTTTCGATACTAGAGAGAGCTTCGAACCATTTTTCAAACTGTTGATCTCTTTAAAAAAATTGTTTACAGCAAAACACCGCAATTTTTTTCTGTTCAGTAACTGTCAAGTGAGGACGCTACAAACAACTAAAGCGGGAAACAAGCGCATGAAATTGCTACGGCTTTTGGTTGGACGGGCGATTGATCACACACATGAAGAAGAAGAAGAAGAAGAAGAAAAAAAAGCCTTTCACGGTTCCGAGTGGCCCAACCATTCTTCTCACATGCGAAAAAATCATTGTTGGGTCTCCTGATTTTTTTGATCTGTATAAGAATTTACCACATTGCTGCAAGTTTTCAGTTTTCAAGTCCCCGTGCGCATTTATCTATAATAAACCATGTTCTCATCAAAAAGCTGCATTAGCACAATCAACAATTCCTTCATTAGTTCTAATGAAAGGTTATCACTCGAAACATCAATTATGAATCTTTGAATGACGGCAAATTTACTGAATCAACTCAGCTGACGAAATGTGCTGCGCGTTTTAATTTCCACTGGAGCAACACCACAGTTTCTTTCGAAACTGACCCCTTTATCAACACTTAATGCAAATTTTAAAAACAGTTAATTCTACTACATGCCTTCAATTTTCAGAGATATTATATCTATAGCATAATCAGACAATACACATATGCTGACAATGTGGTAAAAGATTACAAGTTACAGGCAAAGGTTTGTGCAAGCAACGAAGATCTCAACTTTATGTGCAAGAATTAAATTTACGCAAATGTACAACCCTCTGACGAGAAGACACTACAGGGCGCATAGATAACTTAATCGAGAGTTTAAATAGCTGTTAATTAAAGACTGCTAAGGGTGCATGCAAAAGCCCATTTCTCAAAAGTCCCGATAATCAACGGGCCCACATAGCTGTTGTTGTTTATCCTAAATGTCGAGTTTTTACAGCTGTACTAGCTTTGCAGATATGATATGGCTACGTACCATTACCAAAATATAATAGGCTGGTTTTGTTAGCTAGGACCTGCGCATTCATTCCCTAAATTATGATTTAATACTGATTAAAAAGTTACCCGGAGTTTCGAGAAAAGGGCAAGCTTCTCTAATCATAGGAAGCCCACACAACCTGTATGTGTAACCGTTTGTAATTATCTCCATATTATGAACATGTTATGAGCATTCTGCATATAATCTTAGTTAAAAGGCTGGTATCGATTGTTTGGGACCCTAAGGGAGCACGAGACGATACAGAGTAATATCAAAATAAAGAATGATCCTCGCAGTTGTGAATGCAATTTCTACAATTGTGTAAGAAGCCTGAAAAAAAAAAAATCAGGACTTCAACGGGAGATATGGAAACGAGCCCAAGACTTCTACTCAAGGGTTTCGGTCGCTCAATGGTAAGGATAGTTCCCTATGGTATCAGAGGTGTTCCATTAATCGTCTCGATGGTATCAGAGGTGTTCCATTAATCGTCTCGATCGCAATCGGTCACTGGGGCGATAGACTGATCACGATACGTTTATTTGTAATACAACCAAATGTTTCTAAATACATGAGAAGTGACTCAAATGGGTTCAGGTTTGGATAATAGGGAACTTAAGAACCACGACGACGACTTTGTCGACGACGACCGGAAGTGAGATACCGTGCACTGCGCAAGCGCGGTTAACATATTTCGTCGTCGTGGTGTCGTCGACGACGCCAAACACAGTAGAATCACGTCGTCGTGCAGTCCACAAGCTTCGGCAGGTATAACTCCCTGTTTTAAAGCGATTTTTTAACGGCTTTGTATTTTTTCACCTCGTACATCCAGGTATCCTTTCTTTTTTCTCCTAACAAGCGATGTTGATTGAAAATTTGACTGATGAATTGTGTTTACTTCGAAGACAACACTGAGCTGTGCAGGCCGAGCGACCGAACTCGTAAGTGACAAATTTATTTGTACGTATTTAGGTCAGGCAAATCATATATCTTTAACATAGAGGAAATGAACTTTATATGGAAAACAGCTATCGCATCGGAATGTCTCTTTTTCCAAATCTAAACTCTGACAGACACTCGGACTCGGTCATGTTATTCAGGTTGAAAGCTGAATAACCATCGTACGGAAAGTAGAGATTTTTCCATTCGAAAAGGTCAGACAACACTAAAAATTCTTCATCGTCAATGAAAGTAGACGTACGGCTTATAAAATAAGATCTTGCATCGTCTTAAAAGACGCCTTTGCGAAAAAACTTTGTTGCGAACAAACATCACAGTTGTACTACTTCTACATGTTTGTTTACATTCGGTGTCGTCGTCGTCGACCTACCGATCGACTGCATCTTAAGCTTCCTTTTTCTCGCCGAAACTGACGTTCTCGTTCCAGTCCTTTCCCAGTCAACAGACGTCGTCGTCGTGAACTTCGTCGTGGTTCTTAAGTTCCCTACTGTGGAGCTGACCTAAAACATGTGAAAACCATTGACCTGCTCGGTTGTCTTAGGGGAACTTTAGTCGTCTTGAAAGTTTTAAATGGCTTTTTTATCGCATTCAGGAGCCGATTGTCGCATTCGAAACTGTTAGCTACCCTGGTGGGTCCGGTCGAACGTTCTCGGACAGGGATTCGCCGTACTTTCATCAAAAGATTCTAGGGTATCTTTGGTCTTAATACCGAAATTTTAAGACCACCTTTAATTTCAACAGCAACCGCAATATCTTGGTAATAAAATGTAAAACACACAACCTACCTTTATTAGTAGAAAAAATTCGAATATCTTGGACGAATGGAACGGTTATCCAATAATTTTTAGACTTACTCGGCCAGCTTTAGAAATTTCCATCAATATTTGCTCCTTCGACTGAGTTATTGTACAGAAAATCTTGTTAGGTGCCTCTGATATACAGTTCTTTTAATTAGTTTTCTTTGTTCTGCAAGGAACTAATAAAAGTAAGTGATAAGTTATCCTAGGCTATAAAAGTTTCCTAGACTGCAAAACAGTCCGTATTTTTGCGTATTCAAGTACGCGCGAGCAGTCAAACGAGGCTGAAAACAGAGAGCTCTCTCGCCTCACACGCCCTACACGCCCTACGGGCGTGTGAGACTCGTGTTAGGCTCTTACGCCACGCTTTACCGATTTCTTTACTGATTTTGAGAAAAAAACCGACTGTTTTGCAGTCTAAAAGTTTCCCTACGGAAGGTATTCAGGTGACAATGGAGCGAAGGTCATTGCTCTCGATTTATGCATCCAAAAAGGTAAAACATGGTCAACGAATTTACTGTTGTACCATAGTATAAACGTAACTGCCTTCGTCGCCTCTATATTACCTACGGAACACTGAACTGATCACAGCACTACCTCAGTTGCTCATGTGTGTCGCGAAACGCCGGTGAAGATCATGAGTCTCAGTCCTCATCACGTGTCAAAAATGGCTGCTTTGCTAAAGTTTTATTACACTCTTCTAAACATCTAAGTACCTAAGATTTTTCATTTGAGGGATCACAGAAAACGACTTCATATTTACACGCAAGGTTGAACAACACACATATGCACATACAGGTTTAAAGGTTTAACGGCTTGTTTATAGTTACTGTAGAAAGTGCACTTAGCTTATCCAGCTAGTTTACAGGCACTCCACTCAAATGCTTAGAAACAAATAATTCAAATACAGCATAAACAGGATTAAAAAACCCAACTGGCGGGAGGCAACCAGTTGCTTATTTACAATACAGTGGTACTTCGACTTAATACAGGCACAAAGGGGACATGCCCCTGTGCCCGTATTATCTAGGTGTCTGTATTAAGCCGTTTTTTTTAAAGAAAAAAATATGAGCTTTTTGTTGCAACAAACACGTATTAAATGGGTGTCCATAGAGCGGGGTCCACTGCATTTTTATTTGATCAGGCGGTAGGATGAATGTTCCGGAAGTGCAGAGGTACTTTTCAAAAACCGCTTGTTGAAACTAAGGGTACAAGGCCGGCATAAATTTTTAACTTTAACAGCTTTTATTGAAAAAGAAAAGAAAAGAAAACGAAGAAAAACAGAAAAATAAACAGATTTCAGCTCCTAGAAGCAAAGCAGAAAGAACTTAGTAAATTCAAAACCGTTCTGAAAAGGCATAATCTTATAGATTTTACTAACATCAGAAGGTGGTGAAATTTGAAGGTTTTGTGTTTGAGTCTCTTTAGTGTGCAAAGATTTGCTTTTTCCACATTTATAGCTTTTTCTTCCTATTTACAAATAATAAATCTAGCTTGGAGCAGGGCGAACAGAGAAATGTTCAATTCATTAAACTAGCAAAGCTTTTTTGGGAAATTTGAAATTGCAAATTTTAAGTGGCATTTGTGTAATGACATATAAATGGGGGATTCGTTAGTAATGATGTTGTGTCCTTTCGGAACGGTTTTGAGTTGTTTAATATCCGTCGCCTCTGCTTCTTGGAGCTGCAATATGTTTATTTTTTCTGTCACGATTAAATGCAAGTCGCAGTTGTTTAGTAAAATCGAACAATTCAGTAAGAATTGGATAGAGTGCTAAACTGGTACGAGCTGAATAAGAGCTGTTTCAATTTCACTCACGTGGTTTACGTGTAATCAGGCTCCAAAGGTGATATGCTTTTGGCTATTTTCATTTACTGACTCCAACTGACACACAAACTAAAAAGGAGTCACTTAGGAGAAGGCCTTCGAATGTGTCTATATTTAATCAGATGTATTCTTCGATATTTGAAATAAAAATGGTCACGTGTAAAGATATTACTTTCATTTGTGTTCTTTGTTTCAAAAGGCTGATAATTTCTTTTGAAATATAAGATCGGTTTTTCAGTGAAAATGCAATCTGAGATAGTTCGGTGGTAACGGTGAGTGACTGA
Organism: Porites lutea; assembly: GCF_958299795.1. Taxonomy (NCBI): domain Eukaryota; kingdom Metazoa; phylum Cnidaria; class Anthozoa; order Scleractinia; family Poritidae; genus Porites; species Porites lutea. The sequence goes on along the minus strand of NC_133214.1, from coordinate 13,417,681 downwards.
TGAGTAAGATTTTACTCAATTACCTTAAGGAAAGCAATTTTTTAGTCCACTGTTTATCAAATCCGTTTTTAAATTCATTTTTAATTACCGACGACAAACTTGAACAGAGTAAAAGAGGTCTAAGTAACATAAGAAACTAAAGTGAAGAAATTATGTTTTCTGTCTAAAACGAAACGCGGCGAAAAGGCTTAAAATTATTACGGTAAATTATTTTTCGAAGTGATATCCTTTCGCTTTTTTTTCTATTTTTTTTATTACAGAAACGTCGAGAGATTCCTAGTTTATTAAAAAAAAACTGCTTAATTGTACTTTATCGCCATTTTACTTCAATTTCGACTGAAATGCGAAACTGTTTGCTTAAGAATCGTGATGTACGAAGAAAGGACAAACAAAGAACAAATTGAAGTATTACCCATTTTAACTTAAGTACACTTACATTTCGTTTCATTTATTTTTTTTTTCAGAGACTGGTCCGCCGACATTAATCTCGAAAAAGATGTTGATCCACGTAAGCTTCCTTGTGATATTCATGTTAAGATGGATCGAGCCTGCACACAAACAAGCTGTTCATCCGTTTCTTTACTTTTCATCCCAAGATATCCATCGTTTACGAGAGAAAGCCAAAACGACCCATCGCGATATATTTGTTCGCTTGAGAACAGCAGCGCGTAGAATGAAAGCTGAACCATCGCGCTTTCTTCCACCAACCAACTGGAGCGTGTTTGCCAGTAGATGGAACGAAGATCATGGCAATAACTTTGCGGCCTTAGCCGGCCATGTACTGTGTCTTAAATCACACAGACGTCCAAGCAAGGAATGTAGCAATGCAGTTCTTTAATGCATTTGTCTCTTTGCCTAACTGGCGTGTCAGTGCTTTAATAAGGGATGACGTCCCTGTGGCACACAGCTTGGTTGCTATGGCAACCTCTTACGATTTTCTTTTCGAACACTTAAAGGAAGAACTTCGAATAAAAGCCCTTGGAAAGATTTCAGATGTCACAAAAGAACTTTACGAGAGATCTTTCAAACTCGCTTGGGTAAAGCAATACATTCAGAATCATGTTGCTACTAATTACGTTGCACTTTTTACAGGTGCAATAGTGGTTGAACCGCACATCAAAGAAGCGAAAGTTTGGAAAGAAAGAGCTAATTTTATGCTGAGGAGAACCATGTTTCTTCTTGATCAAATCGTCGATGGGTCTATGGAAGAGGGCGTGGCTTATGGCTCATACACCACGCGATCACTGACTCAGTATATTTTCTTGGCTAAGAGACATCTCGGAACTGATTTGACAAACAACATCTGGTTGCGAGAACACTTCTGGTTCTTATACCACACGATTCTTCCACGTTTTACAGGAACTGTTGGTATTGCTGACTCAAACCAAAACTGGTTTTACGGATCCGAAAGCCAGCTTGTTTTCTTAGATAGTCACGTTATGCGAAATGGGTATGGCAACTGGCTTGCCCAAAAAATCCGCATGTTACGTGTTGAAAATTCTACAATGGAAGGAGCCTTCGCGCAACGTTTTTGCACACTTCACACGGAGTTTATTTTCTATGACGCAAGCATTCCAGAAAAGGAACCTCCTAATACTTCAACTCCTCAACTTCATGCTTTTGACGACTGGGGTGTTGTGACCTATGGAGGCGGATCTTTGGGAAAAGGCCGAGAAAAAATTCATTTCTTTCTTTTAAATCAAGCGTTTTGCACGGAAGAACCATAAATGGCATTGTAAGACATACGCAATATGACTGGATATCAGGATGGCGTAATTTCAACCCAGGACATGAACATCCAGATCAAGGTTCCTTTGTATTTGTACCTTATGGTGTACCGTTCATTACCGAGGCCCTTTATGGACCCAAATACACATGGCTCAATAACGCTCTGTTATTTGGTCCCAAGACGGAAACGACGTGTTCTGGGCCTTTTGAAGGACAGATTGGTGACTGTGGCAAATGGTTGGCTTTCAAAAACGATGCAGTCTGGTTCGCTGATGCGGAAATTGTTGCTGCCTCGAATGCCAAAGAAATAGTTTTTATTAGTGGCGAGTTTAGTGGTTGGTACAGACCTGAGTTGGCTCTCTGAAGTGTGTATAGATCTATAATCCTCTTAAATCCTGGAGTTCTTTTGGTCATTGACCATATTGAGAAAACATGGAATAGCTCAACTCGATACGCAGGGGCTTTTTTCCATAATCGACACTCTTCTTTTGAGGTGCAAGAAGACCAAACTGGAGATCAGTTAGCTTCGACAATGTTAAACAACAAAACTCATCTGGTTTTTTGGACAAACGCTCATCAAGAGGAAAGCATCGTTCAATCACAAAGCAACGAATGGGGGGCAGAAGTCGGTAAAAGGAAAACTCACTTCCTCAATATTACAACTAACTTAGCTGAGAGAAGGACGAGAATGGCATATCTGTTTGTCGCTCCTGGGAATTTGGCAACCAAACCGAAATTGCAGGGAAATAACATCGGAGCTAAGGCCGTTGTAGAAATTAATGGGATCTCGTATACTGTATCAATCTCCACAGACTTTCAAAAAAGTTGTGAATTTCTAGGCTACGACGGCATTGCAAGAGTCGACGTGGGAAATAAGTCTCCAATTATTTTTAAAAGAAGAAAACATCTGCATTTTTCTGTCTTCGGAGAAAATTCTTGCAGGGCAAATGTTTCAAAGACGAGTTTTATCATTTTGTTTATATGGTCTATAGGGATTGTTATATTACTGTTAGTGTTCATAAAAAGTGTCCGCCGGCGGGTATTTAAATGCAACAAGCGCATATGTGGTCCACTGTTTATTTTTGGCATGATATTTATGTGGATTTTTATAACATGATAGGCACAGATGCATTTTTCCAAACATTGTTCAACTACGTTTGATGTCCAAAGACACTGCAAATCCATATATACTTTCGGTAAACGAGTCTGTGTCGTGTTTTGTGTTAAGTAATAAACGTTGTTGACAAATGTGAACGAACGTTTCTTCAATTTCGTGTTAATATAGTGGTCAATTCTTCTCTGTACTTTTAGGTGTTAAGCCGTCATGTAGTCATACATATAGTGTTTGTCGCCCTGGAGGAATGGCCTACTCTCCGTCAACACCAAGAAATGACAACGTTGTCATTGAGTTTCCAGCACGAGATCAGCAAAGAGGAGAACTGATGACGTCACAACAACTCAGAGGACATAAAGTCCTCTTGAAAAAGAAGGAATTTGTGAAATTAAGGGATTAGTTAGCATATCCAGAAAGAACAAGATGAAAAATGTTCGCTTGCAAAAAATCAGCCTGTTAGTGCAAATTATAGTCAGGAAAATTGGTGAAGCAACGCTATGCGCCGATGACGGATTCCGAATAAATCCTTCTGAAATAGGCCTGGATCGCTAACGTTACAATCCAAGCCAATTTTAGAGGGAAATGTATAGAGGCATCAGAACAAACCAACTTTCACTAACAGCTAGGGGATGATTATTGGTAAGAGGGATTTTTTCGACTTAATCTTTGTGAATATGCCATCCAATAACACAATTTCACAAATTTGACTTTGTGTGAAGTCACTCTTCTCTTCTCTACTCATCTCGAAAGTCAAAAGTGTTTTGCAACTGTCTTCTTGTTAGAGAAACTGAACTTCGCTAGCCATCAAGTACAGCTAGGTAAAGACAAAACACGGACTCACTGGAACCTGTGCCCCTTATCGGCGGGAGAATGTCTTATACCAGGAGCCCATAACCCGGAGCGAGCAACCCCCATTTTAGGCATGTGTCACGGCGTTTTTTCGGACCAGTTTATTTTTAGACACATTTTAGGGCACTTTTCTCGCGAAAATAGAATCCCCACCACGTCTATGAGCGCATTCCAAGTATAAGGCCTGTTTCAAACGCCGTGCTACTGCCGTGCCGAGCTCAATTGATCGAATTAAATTCGACTTTAACATGGCAGTAGCGCGACGTTTGAAACTAAGTAGTGCTACTGCTGTGTAGCACAGCAAGCCTTGCCGTGCTACACGGCAGTTGCTCCACTTGGTATCAAACTTCGCGCTATCGCCGTGCCGAACTCAATTCATAAATTATAAATACATTACATTTATATGTTTCTTTATTTTTGTGTTATGTTTTCGGCAACAGCCGTTCTATTCGACTGAATTAAATTCGACGTCTGAAACCAAGTCGTGCTAGTGTCGCGCTGCGGTCGAGCCAGCTTAGCGTGGCAGTAGCAAAAAGGACAACTAAACGTTATTAAAAGGCCAAAAATATCATTTTTAGGTCTGTAGGTTTTGCTGACTGGTTTGTCGAATTTAAAAGATATTCAAAATTTGCGCCAAAACCGTTCTTAAAATAGACTGGTCCGTGAAGACGCCATGATACGACCGCATGGAAGTTGCTCGCTCCGAAATATGGGCTCCTGCTTCTACTGTTTATTTATAAGGCCCCGTCCACATGTATTTGGATATTTTTTAAAACGGACATTTTTTTCCGTCGTTATAGCCTTCCGTTTACTAGTAAACACGTTTTCGGGCACGAAAACGGGCAAGTTTTTAAAACGCGGCATCCCAGATTTGAGATTCTTGAAAACGCCGGCTTCTCGTTCACGTTTAGATGAACGAAAACGGAGGTTTTCGTGTACAATGATTTCATACATCATGTGCTCATAGCATTAGGCATGCTCTGTAGAGGATGCTATCGTATTTCCATCTTTTTAAAATTTAGCGTTTTCAAGTGGATACGCAAATACGCAACATGCGACATATGGAAGCGTATGTTTTTCGAAAATATCCGTTTTCAAAAATATCAGGATTTGAGTGGAAAGGCGTATGGTTTGACCGTACACTAAAAGCCGTATTCTAATAACAAGAGTAAGCCTGGACAAGAGTGTCAGTAAATCTCACACTTTTCTTTCTATAACTTCTGTAAAATGCATCTAGCGGGTAGAAACTTGTATTAATTTCGCGGAGTGATTATATGTACAGACGCAAGTCTATACTACGCGAGATAAGAGGTATTTTAATATGTTAGGCTTAAGTAACTTTTATCTTTATTGTTTTTAAAATACCAAATTACGCCTCAAGAAAACATTTCGCTTTTAGTTAGGGTTTTAGGTCTGGATGCGGAAAACTGGCGTTTCTACACACTCAGCCAAAGGGCAACTTTAATCCAACATGAATGTTATTTCTGGTTACTCTTCTTTTTTTATTATTTTTTAAAACTTTTTGCATTTCAGTCTCTAAGCCGATAAGCTCAGAGCGTGAGAGACAAAAAAAATGGCTTTGTGGCAGATGTTCTCTCTTATTTAAACCGTCAATAAACTATTTGCTAATTTTAAATGAAGATATGATCGTCGGAGTGGTCATTGCAATTTAAGCACTTGCAAATAAACCCGAAAAATATTTCGGGACTTCAAGGTCATGACATTATAATACAGTACTAGTGTCTGTGTCCCGGGGGTCAGTGTGCATGTAGTTAACGAATCATGAAGTCACGGAATTTCCCTCTTCTGACCACTAACTAACCCTTTGATATAAAAAATTGTTACTACAACCTAAAATGATACTTGCATTAATTTCTAGTTAGGAGCCTATTTACCCAAATTTACCATCTATTTACGTTGAAAATTGTATAGAAATGATATGAAGGGAAACAAAAATTACGCCGAGTCAGCGGAAGGTTCGAGTTATCGGGAGTCAACTGTAATAGACCTTGTCACGGTTTTCGACGCCATCTTGACGAGTAGGCAAACGCGTGAGAAATTACAGTGTTTGTATGAGAATCTAATGTCGAATAATTTCCGTGGAACGGCTGTTCTGAAAAAAATATGATTTGTAAACTAAAGCTTTACTCCTAAGGATTCTCCTGAAAAAATTGGAGGGCGTTACATGCACTAGAAGACCTAGAACCACTTTTTAAAATTTTCTATACATTTGTCTGTAAGAAAGTCCCGGGAAAATTACAGACAAATATATGGAAAATCTAAAGCAAGCCTCTGGAGAAATTTAAGCACAGGTACGCCCCAAAATTTTTTAGGACAATCCTTTGCCTTGTAGCTTTAGTTTACAATTGATATTTTTTTCAGAACAGCCGTTTTACGGAAATTATTCGACATTAGATTCTCATACAAACACTGTAATTTCTCACACATTTGCCTACTCGTCAAGATGGCGTCGAAAACCGTGACAAGGTCTATTCTTTTTCTTAGACTAGGACTGTTCAGATACTGAAATCTGGAAAGACAAGTCGCTTTTAGTTTTATCGCTGCCATGCTAAGCAAAAGCTTAGAAGGGTTCTCTTTCACCAAACGAAGGCCTTTTTCGAATTGAAGGCTAAATGTAGCTGCTTTTATACCATGAAGGTAAAAACGCAGAAGAATTTAAATCATTTCCTTAGACTGAACTTTGATATCGTCTCGATCACACCCAGCTAGCCGCAATACCACGATAACAAAGAGAGATCTTACAGTCAAACCAGGTGAAGCGTTCCCGTCGCTAACGAACTAATAAATTCATTAACGAAAAATGATTTCGTTTATTGATTCAATAATCCATTGATAAAATGAACAATCCAATATTCATATTAGCCTCGATTCCATAATCGAATGTTGATTCGATTACAGTAAAAACCCGCAACTAAGAAACTAAAAATTAAGAACCTGTTAGCCTAAAATTGGTCATTTATACCCCCTATAAGCAAGAACCTATTTAGCCTAGGAAATTTCTTATTTTATAAAATCATACTAGTACATTACAGCTGCATTGCAAGAATCATATTTGAAGCAAAAAAAGCAGATTGCCATTGTTGTAAAAATGTTTTTTAAAGAAAAATGAGTGCAAGATATGTAGACTTACAAAGCATACTAAGCAATATATAGATCAGCTCACCATTATGCATTGTTTTTCTCCAGCATTAATAACCCATTTTAAGAACCTAAATAGCCTAAAATTCTGTTAACTACCATTTATATAAGAACCTGTTTAGGCTAACTCCTGAAAATGTAGGTTCTTAATTGCGGGTTTTTATTGTACTGTTTTTTTGAAAAACTACACTTTTTTTTCTCCTTTTTTTCTAAGAGTCGAGTTCGGGCGAGTTCTGAATTTCAAACCCAAACAAACTGTTACATGTACGCCATTTTGTTTTCAGTAATCACTGCAACGGACCTGACCTCTTGGGAAACACGATAGTGAAACTAAGGTCAGTGTATGTGCGGTGATTGGTGGATTTCGATCCCCGGCCTTTGTCAGTTTGTTTGCCTTTGCGGTCTGTCTCTTCTAGCTGTTATTTTGTTTAAAGGCAATTACAAACGCAAACGTAAACGGCAGGAAAAGAGAAGCAAATACGATTGAACTCAACAGACAAGATTAAAGAACAGGTAGATTTTGTTCATAAACCAAATCAACAGTTAATTATTGAATCGAGGTCCAATTCCACTGTTGGGTTATTCATTTTATGAATGGATTATTGAATCAACAAACGAAATAATTTGCCATTAATGAATTCATTAGTTTGCTAGTGACGGTAACGCTTGACCTGGTTTGACTGTAAAAGGTTTTCAAAAGGAAAGGGGAGATGGTAAGAAATTCTGATACCAGGAAGGGATGCCATTTTTCCCTAAAACGTAAAGAAGGCCAAGCCAATGCCCGAAGTTAGTAATGGTTAATTCTTTATAACTTTACATAGATCGCGGTAAGTCAACCTGCAGGTAAGTATTTATGTTTTGGCTCGACAAATGCATCTGGTTACCGGGCGTGTACTCCCTTAAGAGGGCAAAAAATTTCGCGTGAGTCTGTCAGCCTGCACGATTGCTTTGATTTGCTTGACACATTTTGTTTGTACTCCAGTTATACAAAAACAATAGGGAGCCACTAAAAAAGTGAATTGCGCAACCTTAAACTCTATCACGCTTTTTAATATTCCATCTCGTTTAATTCGTCAAATATTGGCAAATGACTTTTGCAGTTAAATTCTAAACGACTGTATCAAAGTTTAGGAAAAGAAAAAGAAAGTTGTTGTCTTGTGTTCCCGTCCTGGAAAAAACGTGAAATTGGGCTCTTTCACGTCGACGTACTCATGCAACGACGGCCAAGAAATGTACAAAAGGCGTGATGCACGTGCAAAGCTGTTGCTTTCGTAATATAAACCTATGCTCGTTTGCTATTTTCGGTGCCGTCGCCGTCGTCATTGCTTAAAATATTGTAGCTTGTTGCAACACCAACGTGTTCTGGGCCGAGCTTGTCTAGTCTAATCGCTAGAGAAAGTTGCTGATACTCCTTGGCTTGCTCGAGGTCACCTAGGTCCTTGTAAATTGAAGCCAAGTTATTGTAGCTTGTTGCAACATCAACATGTTCAGGGCCGAGCTTGTCCAGTCTAATCGCTAGAGCACGTTGCAGATACTCCTTGGCTTGCTCGAGGTCACCTAGGTCCTTGTAAATTGAAGCCAAGTTATTGTAGCTTATTGCAACATAAACATGTTCAGGGCCGAGCTTGTCCAGTGTAATCGCCAGAGCACGTTGTTGATACTCCCTGGCTTGCTCGAGGTCACCTAGGTGCTTGTAAATTGAAGCCAAGTTATTGTAGCTTCTTGCAACAGAAACATGTTCAGGGCCGAGCTTGTCCAGTGTAATCGCCAGAGCACGTTGGTGATACTCCTTGGCTTGCTCGAGGTCACCTAGATCCTTGTAAATTGAAGCCAAGTTATTGAGGCTTGTTGCAACATCAACATGTTCAGGGCCTAGCTTGTCCAGTCTTATCGCTAGAGCACGTTGCTGATACTCCTTGGCTTGCTCGAGGTCACCTAGATCCTTGTAAATTGAAGCCAAGTTATTGAAGCTTCTTGCAACACTAACATGTTCAGGGCCGAGCTTGTCCAGTATAATCGCTATTGCACGTTGCTGATACTCCTTGGCTTGTTCGAGGTCACCTAGGTCCTGGTAAATTGAAGCCAAGTTATTGTAGCTTGTTGCAACATCAACATGTTCAGGGCCGAGCTTGTCCAGCATAATCGCTATAGCACGTTGCTGATACTCCTTGGCTTGCTCGAGGTCACCTAGGTCCTTGTAAATTAAAGCCAAGTTATTGTAGGTTCCTGCAACATCAATATGTTCAGGGCCGAGCTTGTCCAGTCTAATCGCTAGACAACGTTGCTGATACTCTTTGGCTTGCTCGAGGTCACCTAGGTCTTTGTAAATTGAAGCCAAGTTATTGCAGCTTGTTGCAACATCAACATGTTCAGGGCTGAGCTTGTCCAGTCTGATCGCTAGAGCACGTTGCTGATACTCCTTGGCTTGCTCGAGGTCACCTAGGTGCTTGTAAATTGAAGCCAAGTTATTGTAGCTTGTCGCAACATCAACATGTTCAGGGCCGAGCTTGTCCAGTCTAATCGCTAGATCACGTTGCTGATACTCCTTGGCTTGCTCGAGGTCACCTAGGTCCTTGCAAATTACAGCCAAGTTATTGTAGCTTCTTGCAACATTGACATGGTCAGGGCCGAGCTTTTCAAGTTTTATGGCGAGTGAATGCGCAAAGTATGTTTTGGCCACGTTAAATTCACAATGCATTTTACAAATATGCGCCATTTTTTCACATTTTTCTGAAATGTCTTTATCGTGAACTTGAAGAAAATTTTCTTTTACAAACACTTCGTCGGTTACCATGGTTATGGCCTTTAAATGTGCAACGAGACGTATGGTGTCTAGTCTGATATTTAATTGTGGCACAGCGTCTATAAATTCGTCAAATGATGTAATAACGGCATTTATGACTTGAGGGGTTTGAATCTCTGGACAATTTCTCATCATAATTTTGATAGTATTATGCACAACCTGGTGCACACGAATGAAGGAGCCACCTTGGTCATCTTCGAAAAGCAAAAGTGAGCAATTTCTTAACTTCATGCGTATTAGTTCCTTGTCCTCTTCATGATAGTCTTGGAGTACGTGAATGATATAATTAATTGCTACGTCCACGTTTAATTGTTGTGGTGCGCAGAGGGAAAGGAGAGTGAAAAGGTGTTTCACAATCTCGTCAGAACTCATCAGTGTTTCGACGGCTAGCTTAATTGCTTGTGTCATTGACTTTGGGTAAATTGGGTTTGTATATGCGAGTGTATCCTCCGTAGTTTCTCTTTTACCTCTTTCTAACATCTGCAGGTATTTGTTCCAGCCAAAATGCTTCGATGCTTTGTCCTGTCGCATCCCTTTGACAAAGACGGCAGCGCCTGCTAAAGCAAGTGGTTGATAGTCTAGTTTTTGTGCCACTATTTTCAATAACTCGCTATCTTTTATTCCAGATAGCTTGGCCAATAAGGAACAGGCATCGTCGGGCTCCATACCTTTGCTTGCTGAGATGTGATTAACAAAAGAGCCTTTTGGGGGGATTGACCTAATGTCTTGTGTTGTAATCAGCATCTGACCCCTTGCCCAAGTGTGGATTCCAGCCTGTGGTAAATGGACATGCACAGAGGACATGGTGCTGACATTGTCAACAACCAGTAGCCAAGACGTATAACAGCTAATTTTTACAGCAATAAGCATCTTAAGATAAGTGATCTTTTCCTCTACTTTCCAGTCCTTGGAACTGAGGATTTCCATAACCGAATAGTCTGGACACTTTAAATGGCGAGCAAATGAAACATATGACTCCAAGAGTGAATCTGGACAAGCTGCATTTAGGGTCATCACAAATGAAGAACTGCCTGGGATTTCCTTAATCTCGTCAAAGTACCTCTTAGCTACAAGGCCAGCCAACTGTGATTTGCCACTTCCAGGATTCCCTGAAATGTACAGACAACTCAGCTTGTTGTCACTGGACTCTTTCAGCTCCCTCAGCTGCTGGGCTATTTCCGACACCTCGCGTTCACGACCACCGATGTCATGTGAAGGTTTAGGAGGAAGAATACAAAATGAGGGCGTTTCTTTCTGAAGCTGATCTTCAAGGACCTGGCGTTGATCCTCTTTTTCTTGAACTTCTTGTTTGAGCTCATCAACTTTGTTAAGGATTTGTTGCAATTCTTCTGTCGGAAACGTTTTTTGATTTTTTAAATCTTGAATTTTTACAGTGTGAAGACCAAGCGCTTGAAATACCACCTCAACTTTGCCAATAGCATTCTGAAAATCTGTGTCAGAGAGACTACCTTGCTTCATGTGAGCAAATTCTTCGTTCCTGAATTTTCTAAGATCATCCACATTCATCCTCACAGTTGCGCTAAGAGTAGGCCCAACACAATCGGAGAAAAGAATGGCGTAGAAGAGCATTGTGCAATCCCATTCTTTTCTCTTTCCGTTTTGCATGGTGGCTAAAAGATGTGCATTTCTTCTTTGGTTTCGGGCAGACTCTCCGTTATAAAAGTCCATTCCGTTCCGAGGCTCGTCTTTCCATTCTCCTTTTGTTAATTCGTGCTGTTTGTCCCATTCTTGTTTAAAGATTTCTCTCAGGCCTTCGGCGAGAATGTCAGTTGTGGCGTAACATATTCTGAAGTAATTCAGCTGTTCTTTGGAGTATTCTTTGGAAAGGGCCATACTTGATGGACTTCTGGTCCTTGGAACCTTTGGTAAAATAATTCCTTCCGTTAGCATGCAAATCAGCTCAAAGGGACAAATTAATTCATACCATAGAATCATAAAAGAGAACAAGGGGCACTAAAAACGAATATAACTAACAAGTGTAGTATTGAAATTACATTCCAATCTCCCGTTTCTCTCTACAGTCCGATAACCTTTCTTTTACATTTAACAAAGCAACCTTAAGCCATTAAAGAACAAAAAACAAAAGAAGACTTGAAATTTTAATAGCAACCCTAAAATGTCGCCATATCAATGACTTACAGCTCTGTTCAATGCATTCTCCCCACACCTTTTAACGGCACCGGACGAATTTTCGACCAGTGGAAAATTCTTGCGTTCATGTGTTCCTTTCACACGGACTAGCCGTGCGAAAATTTAGACACTTGACCGTTCAAAAATTTGAACGCCAAAAATCGAGGTCCTTGCATTTTTCAGCTCTGTTATACGATGCAACAGTACAATAAGACAGAAAACCCAAACGACAAGAAGAAGGTTTTTAAAAATGAACGTTTTTGCTCAGAATTAGAGGATAAAATTTGAGACTATCAGTTAGATACGTTGACCCTCCATCCGTACAAGGGGTGGGGTTGGGGGGCTTGGATGGTTTTCCTTATTCCCAAAGGAAGCTTTCCTTAATTTTTAAACAATGATTATGACTATTAGAAACTCTTCTTTAACAAAATTGACAGTCAATTGCTATGGTTATACGTTCACTGTGACGTTATTTACCTTAAAACAAATCCAAAGGAAGCCAAATGTCTATATATTCAGAGGTTTAACTAAGTTTTCAGTAAACCCCATAGTGTAGGCGATTTTGATCTACGTCACAGGTCGCCAGTGGCACGATGAGGCATTTACATTACAAAAAGTCTTTGTTTTTACTCTCACGCGTCCTATTTTGTCATATAAAGAGGGTCTCAATGGGGTTAACCGATAGGCGTAAAACGGCGAAAAATTTAGTCGATAGCCGTAAAAATTGAAAAATTTTAGCCGTTAGCCGTAAATAGGGTAAGAAAGAGTTAACCGTAAAAGAAATTGTTCCCTAGATTTGTTAATTTTAAGGAAGGTGCTAAACTCACTTATGGTTGCTTTTTTTTTTATTTCCCGGCTACTTTGACTCCGTACGCATGTTGGGCCAAGCACCTTTTAGGTGCACGTGTTGACCTAGACCTATGCTCCATTTCCGCCTCTCTCTCGAAGAACCAAGTTTTTTTCATAGCGAAAATCTGGCTTCTTACTGGGGATTAATATTTGTGACTTTCAGGTCGTGCCCTCGAAATACTAGTGAAACAACACGCAGAGATGTCACTGTTTGAAAAACACGTTGCCGATAAACAACAATTCCTTGTAACAATTCCCTGTTTTTCTCTGACGCTAAGGTGGACATTGCCATGCCTAGTCCCTGTACGGCGTCTTCCCACGCAATCTCGGTCGAGGCATTTCGGTCGCGTATCTGAGAAAAAACTCGCTCGGACCACGTGACCCGAAACGCATTAGCCGCGCGGAATAAAGAGGCCTATGGACAAGGCAACGGCAGACAGTCGTTCTGTACAGTCCTTCGTTATCATTAAAAACACTGGACACGGGAATTTTTTGGCCGTTTTCACACTATAGCTAGAAATCGATTATCCGTCTGAGACTAGCCTATGTAAAGTCGCCCCTCCCCCATAGAAACCCTTCTCCGATTTTTTCTGAGGGGAGGGGGCGGCTTTACACAGACTATCTGAAAAGGATAATCCATCTTCAAACTGTCCGTCAAAAATGACGGATAAAGTCAGGCGGATTGTTCATTAAAATTTAAAACCATATCCATTTTATGCTTTTTACAGAGATTATTTTAAATTGACTATTGACATTTCTATGCGTACAATAATATAAGAAGTGAAATACTTTATAAAATTAAAAGTATGATCTATCAAATGGTAAAATTTTTTAAAAGAATATCTCATTTTATCCCGAGATGATCCAAAGACCTTTAGTTTTCTTTTGAAGATAGAAAAAATCAGGTTTATTAATATTTAACTCTTTGAAACAAAAGAAATTAATTTTTATTTTTGTTGTTAACCATAACTGAAAAAAATTAACCGATAGCCGTAAAAGAGCCAAAATTTTAGCCGATAACCGTAAAAGCCACCACCCCATTGAGACCCTCTATAAAGTGTTAACAATTTTGTTTGAAGTCATGGTTTCCCAGCTGCGTGATATCCCATACATATAGCAGAATCTAGGTAACTCGAGCTCTGAAGGAATAGTGGAATTAGCCGAGTAAAAACGACTGAAAAGTGAGGTGAATTTCATTGATCCCGGGTAAGGAAATAGGAGGATAATGGGCTCCTGAATGACCTTTTCCTTTTTCAACGCCTTCTGCTAATATGACCTGTTTCAAATAGGATCGTCTTAATGGCTTATAGAGCCTTATACTGTTCTACAAGCCCAAACTTATTCTGTACATTCCTTTGCATCAAATATAGGCAACGCTTTCGCCATGCTACGACTGGCGGACACACTAATGCTCAATCAAATGTGTTTTGCGAGCGAAGTGAGGCGCCAAAGGCGCCTGGCCTTGAGAGGTTTATAATCTCGTCGGGTGCTAAGTGTTAGCGACCTGCAAAGTCGGCCGGTCCATCTACTGTATACTTGCATATATTGCGATAGTGTCCGCCCTGACGTCATCTAGTGTGTGACATCACGGAGCATTTTGCGTTTTCAGGAAACACCGAAGAGTGTCTACGCTTTGGTCATATTTCTATCAGTTTTGTTTTTTTGCGGCAGTTTCAGGAGTCGGCGTTAAGAGCGACTATCTGTAAATACCACGGATAAGTGTGCAAGATGAAAAATCGAAATCCCCAAACTTTGTCACAACAAAGCCCTTTGGAAACTATTTTAGAAAATACAAGACTTAGTTCGTTTGACTTAATATTTTCCAGAATAATCAATTTTTTTTTTAATTTTCACCGTCGAAAGGCCTTCAAACCACCGAAAAATGGTGCTTGATACCCTCGCTTCGTGAATGGAAACGAAAACTAATATCATGAATTTTCTTATATTAAACAATTTCATGATCCTTCCTTTGTATCTAAGTGTTGTTACAAATTTAAAAGATTTCAATCTGATTTTTTTTTCAAAATTACCCTCTAAATCAGTATTATCGCGACCAGCAATTTTGCCATTTTTCAACGGCAAAAATGCCTTCCTGGTACATGGCTTTCATTACAAAAATGGTATTGCAGAGAAAGAGCAATGCTTCCGCTATCAATCTGTGAAACAAAATTTGGGGGCAATTTAAACTGCGAGTTTTTACAACTGAAAACATTTATGCTACTCGCGTGATTTACGACCTTTAAGTTTGAACTTGCAGTTGTTATTGACGAATACAAGCGAGAACTTAGACAGCATTCGAAACTCTGGCGCAAATTCGCCCCTTTTCCGCCAGTTAAAACATCAAAAACGATTCTAGATTTCACAGTGGTAATTTTTCAAAAGGAAAGGCAATTTTACGGTGCGAAAGTGAGCTATGAACTTCTTGACTACTAGTGAACACTTCCCTTACGTGCGTATTTGTTTACTTTAACGTATTTTGCCATTATGTACAAAACGGTTTTAGTATCGGTAAGTATTCTTTAAAATGCTCTCATTTCTCATGAAACAGATCGTTATATCTATAAAAAAAGGGAAACATTTTGACCTACGTCACATTTTTTGACAACAGACCCGAATCCTTTGCTCCCTTAAGAGAAACGAGGTTGCGTGACAAAGAACTTTGAGACCCGGGTCATACCGCGAAAAAAGGTCCCATTCTGAAAATGAAACTCACGCGGCACCTTCTGTAACTATAAAAGAGAAACATGTAAATAATCAAAATCCTTAGTTTCATTGACTTATCCGCGAGAGCGACCCTGAAAATATTTTCCACAAGAGACTATGAAGTGGTGGGCCCTAATAAACTTTGGTTTTCCATAAACGCCTGCTTACACTTTTAAGCTGTTAAAAAAGCCCCTCTTACAACAGTTTCGTTTTGAAATACGATTATGAATTCCTTACTTACTTCCTTAGAAAAATGAAAATGAAGGGGTGGGGGGTGGGGGGAAAGCGCTAACTCGTAGTCTGAAATGTTACCCGTCCCTTTCCCCAAACCCCCCCAAGGGGCCGCAGCCCGTTTCGGCGTGGGGCGGAGAAACGCAAGGCATTTCAGACTAGCTAGGACCTCTGGTGTTTAAAACAAAATTTTTGCAGTTCTTGCACTCTCGAGCAAGTTTTGCATTTCTGAGCAACGTTTGGGCAAAATCAGTATAGGCTTATGGCGAGTGTAGGTAAATGTCATGGGTCGTGGGTAGTGGGTAGAGGTCGTGGGTCGTGGGTGTGGGTCGTGGGTGTGGGTAAATGTCGTGGGTAAAAAAAAAAAGGTTTTTCAAAAAAATAAAAAGGCAAAAAGTTGTAAAATTCATGAAAAGAAAATCTCCGCGTACATGCCAGTCCTACTCCCCTTCTCCGCGGTCAGCAAAGCAAATACTAAGCGAATCCTTAGTATTAGTACAAACGGACACTAAAATAAGAAACTCTGTACACTATGTAAACATATAGCAGGTTATAGAAAACTGGAGACTGAACTGCTTTTTCTCAAAAAAGTCAACCTTCCGGCGTGACTGAAACGTCCTTTCAGTTAAAGGAATGATATTTAGACTCGTTACAGCAAAGATTTTGTACGCAAAAGAAAAAAAAAATCGAGAAAATTTACATACAATCTCGCCTTAACTGAGCCTGAAGGTGGTTCCTTCCAAACTTCTTTAGAAAGACTTCTATGCAACTGAATATGAAATACCTCAGAATTGTCCTTTTCCCTTGCCCTTTCCCACAGTGATCGCATTCCATCGTGTTAAGAAATCTCCGCTGATCAATGGAATTGTAGATCGCATAAAGATTAATAGTGAGCAGCCACTTCCATTCAGCGAGTCAGAGCTGTCGATCCCATACTTTCTGCCAATTGTACGTATAACTTACGTCTGTTTCGTTTATTTTGCGCCGATAGCTCAGGTATGTATAAATCTCCATCGGCAACATGTAACGGTCTTTTACACAATGATGGTGTGAAAACGGATCCAAGTCCCACGTGGCTAAGGAAATATCGGGAAGAGGACGAAGAAGAAGCCGTGACGAAAAGGGCAATCAAGGAGTTGGAGATTTTCGTTTCATAAATATTTTACAATTTTTTATCATTTTTTTTTTATACTTTTTTTACCCACGACATTTACCCACACCCACACCCACGCGCCACACCCACGACCCACGACCTCTACCCACTACCCACGACCCACGACATTTAGCTACACTCAAACAACCTTTCAATCCCCAGATTGTCAGTTTTTTGTAGATGATGCACTTACTGTTAACGAAGAAGGCTAACAACTGTAGCATGATTACAGTACTGCTCGAATGACCATGGAAGCAGAGTGTCGCAAAGCGAAAACGGGATCTTTAATCTTTTAACATCTGTAACATGCCTTTGCGTGACGCCTGTTTTATTTTCGCCGTAATTTAAACCACTTGAGGCAAAAAAAGCGCATATCAATTGCGTATTTCACAACTCATTTTTTTGCATATTTTCACCACTTGCTTCCGCTTACAACTTTCACAATCTATACTAGCAGTAACAGATGGTTAGGAAGTGCGGGCGAACATGTGGGTTTACCTTAGAGATGTGAATGATGAGAACCGCTTTCATAATTGTGTAGGTGAATCAGAAAAAGCCCTTTTAGTTCGATAGTCAAAAAATGAATTACTGCGGATCGTGAGCGTAGAAACTGAATTGGACAACACAGTAGCAATACTCATATTTAATTCAACGATTTCATTCACAGTTGCTTAGATACAATTAACCTGCAAATCGCTGTGGCTATATGCCCCCCCCCCCCCCCCCCGGGCTATATGGCCGGTAACCGGTCAATGTTTTCAAAACACTAAATGACCGGCAGTCCGGTATTTTCAATAAATTTGACTTATCTAAGAATCCCAACCAATCCAAACTATCTTATGTCGATTAAGAAAAGTCAAGCGATCCTGAAATGCTTTATAGATCTCAAGTTTAGCGTTTGGTTTACGCTGGGCTCAGAAAACGAAACCATGTTTTATGACACTTAGTAATTTTCTCAGGTCGACCGCTGGTCAAGGTTTATAAAATACTAAATGACCGGCAGTCCTATATTCTCAATAAATTTGACAAATCGAAAAAAACCATCTAATCTGAACTAGCATATGTCGATTAAGAAAGGTCAAGCGATCCTGAAACACTTCTATAGATGTCAAGTTTAGCGTTTGGTTTACGCTGTGCTCAGAAAACGAAACCATGTTTTGGGACACTTGGAACTTTTTTCAGGGTTCTTCTTTCCTCTTTCCCCTTTCCCGACTTATCCAGGAAAGATCGAAGCGACTCTGCTAGCAGGGTAGACTGGCGGTCATTTAGCGTTTCGTACAATCTTGAAGAGCAGTCGACCTGAAAAAATTTCTAAGTGTCACAAAACATGGTTTCGTTTTCTGAGCACAGCGTAAACCAAACGCTAAACTTGAGATCTATAGAAGTGTTTCAGGATCGCTTGACCTTTCTTAATCGACGAATGCTAGTTCAGATTAGATGGTTTTTTTCGATTTGTCAAATTTATTGAGAATATAGGACTGCCGGTCATTTAGTATTTTATAAACCTTGACCGGCAGTCGACCTGAGAAAAGTTCTAAGTGTCACAAAACATGGTTTCGTTTTCTGAGCCCAGCGTAAACCAAACGCTAGACTTGAGATCTATAAAGCATTCGATAGTTTGGATTGGTTGGGATTCTTAGCTAAGTCAAATTTATTGAAAATACCGGATTGCCGGTCATTTGGTGTTTTGAAAACCTTGACCGGTTACCGGTCATGTAGCCACAGCTTATTATTATTCAATCCGGTATTCAATCCGTGTTTCATGACGAAAGGCCATTGAAATGCAAAAGAAAAAAATGAAAAAGGCTTAGTTCACCATTCGAATTTAAAACCTATTGAAGCTTTCAGATGACAAGTGACGTAACATGCTTGGAAACGTATAAAAATACAAAAACTACGCACTGGAGTGAAACCTGAATAAACTTAATTTACATGGATTTCTAGGCTTTGCCAACATTCGTATCTTCCCGACAACTCGTCTCGTGCTAAGCTTAGAGCAGGCTTTACTTTCATTTTCCTGGGTGAATAGATTCCCGGCCAACAGTACTTGTGTACATGAACTACGTGTGCTTGCGAATCGAACAATGATTGTTGCATCACTTGCATGTGCTTTCACGTGATTACTGTGACATCAGACAGACCTTAAACTCAACACCAGTGCCTTCGCGGCCACATACCATGAGTATTGGTCGGTACAACACGAGCATCCCAAGAATGTGGACAAATTTGGGAAAAACCAGGAAGGAGTCATAGGGCGCGATCCATTCAACCAAAATTCCAAACGGCCCGACCGGGAAAAGTAGTCCACCTCAAAAGGTGGACCCGTTTTCTCGAAACTTTTCTTGTTGGACCGAACCGATCCATTGAGTTTGAATGGATTTCGCCCTGCCTCGTACCCAGACGTCTCTCTTTTGATGAAATTGCGCGCGCAAAGGAAGGCGGGAAGGAGACAACGGGCTTCACCTGCCGTCTGTACCCTTCCAGTGGTCCCTTGCGGTTCATCAACAG
This sequence comes from Porites lutea, assembly GCF_958299795.1. Taxonomy (NCBI): domain Eukaryota; kingdom Metazoa; phylum Cnidaria; class Anthozoa; order Scleractinia; family Poritidae; genus Porites; species Porites lutea. The sequence continues at coordinate 13,398,433 of NC_133214.1, read as the reverse complement.
TCACTTGTTTCGCGCTCGCCTCTGCCATGCGAAAAACGAAGCGCCTGAGGAGGAGGCTGGGGCCATAAACTCGAGAGCGCGGCTGTCGTGCCTGGCCATCGTGACGTCACAGCAAAGTGAAGCGTGCGACGAGCAGAATTTTCGAAAATGGCGGTGTTATTGTTTTTCATGTGAACACTTTGAGCTTATTTTCTCCCGTGTAATGAAGCAGCAATGTGGTTTCTCTTTTGATCGAGGATACCATTACCTTATATTCCAACGGACGAGGTAAGTGTATTTTGATTACTACGTGAAAATTCTGCAAAAAAGGTTTCTGACGCGTTTTGGTGAGTCTCCAAGTTAGGAAAATTATGTGAGTGCGGTGTGACCTTTCGCTCGACAAAAACCCGTTTTTCTCTGGATAAAAAGCATGAGAAAACTTGTAGCTCCGCTCCAAAGTAGTTTATATCTCACAGAATCCATATAGCGTATAATAAATGTCAGGGAATGAACCACAAAAATGATCAGTGTATTTATTCGAATCGATTTCCTCCGTTATAATTTTGCAATGTTGTTGAATTGAGGTTGGTTACGAAAATTTGTTATAAATGAGCTGTTTTGTAGTTATTTCGGTTCTTCAGTAAGACGTATATAAGTATACTGAGAGTTGTTAAGCTTATTATGACCTCGTAAAAGCCCGATCGTGAAGAAGTTCACTCTTTTTGAGGCACTACCATATTTAATCTAAATATTTGTTTAGCCCTTGTAAATTTTTTGTACATCTTCTGAAAGTTAAATTATATATTAGGAAAGCCCCGGCGGTGGGGGGTAACACCTTTGAAACAAGACACCAACAGGATAATTTTAGACCCCACTATCAAGCCTGCATGTGTACATGTATGTACACTGTATTTCACTTTCAATACCCTCTCAACATCTGGTAGTATAATGCATCAGTCAATTGAAACCCCGGCCTCCTGATCCCTCCGACTTAGCGGGGAATTTAACATTAACACCACTAAGTTTTTCACTTCCCGGGCCAAGTAGTTTGTTAAAAGCACCAAGTATGGCAGGGAATTAGTAGTTGTAGTTCTAGGCTTGATTTAAACCGCTCTCTTCTGTCTGGTACTCTGTATTTATTAATTCTATTTTCGAACCAATGGACCTGTTAATAGAAAATCTCATGGTATTCCATCAAATTCATGAGAAATTTCATCCACTAGCTAAACTTTGTAATTGTTAACAGTGCTTTCATCTGTCGGTTAGCCTGAGATCATGCCCTCTCCCTATTATCCCTTTATGTCTCTCACGGGAAGATGGCATGATACATTTCTTTGCCGGATCACATGTAAAAAAGCCAGAATCTGGACTTTTTTCTGATTTGATTTGAAACAATACGGATGATTTGTGCTGTTCCAATTGGCCAAAATGCCGCCATCCATTAGTTGTGGTTGATTTCAGTCTGCATTTTTGCTTGCGTAATGAGCAGTGAATTCACACGAGTTTGTTATAAAATTTCTGCCGGCTCAGTTTTCTTGAATTTGAAGAATGCCTAAATAGAAATTTCATATTTTCCATCTCATCGTATGCTAAAAAGTTGCAGTCAAAAATTCACTGATCATTTGAATGCAATACCGGCTACAAGTTACAGAAGCGACAAACAGGTTCACTTTTCAAATAATCAATTCATGAATGGAATCTTGACCTTGATTGACTGTAATTCCTATCTTCGCTTTCAAAACACCTTTCAGTTCGTAAAATAAATTATGGTGCTTCAGCCTAATTTTTTTTTTTCACTGCTTTCGGCACAGAACGAAGTCAACGAGCTTTAACCTGTAAATTCTTTATTATTTGTAGCTGTTAAATAAAGGTACAGCAGCTCCAGCTAGCAGTATTTCATCACAAAAACAACACATTTCAAATTTTTTTTTAGGAAGCACCATCTGAACATGGACGTACTTAAAAATTTTCTTTTCCCTAAAATTTATTTCAACAGAGACATCAAAATATGATTCCCGTGTGGTAAACGCTTATTGGCTAATAACATGACAGGTCAAGCAGGCGATACATTATGTAAATTAGGGGGCGGTTAACAGCTTGTTAAATGAATGTATCAGGCATTATTTTTTTCCCTCTCGAGCCAAAGAAACAAAGAAGCAAAAAAAAATAACGCCTGATCTCAGGTTATCTAGCTGTCTTACTTGTTTTGCATTTTAGGAGTGGGCACTTGGTTTCTCTGCTAATTGTCTAGTCCTGACGATTAACTTTATTCTGGGTTTTCTTTTGTTGAGTAACGGCAACTCCTTGTTTTTGATTCTAATTTTGAGTGACAATTCCTTATTGCCTAGTCTAGACTAAAATCTTCAACCAATTGATCAGTTTCCTGGAACGCAAACCCTCCTTATACCCTATCCTCGAGTAAAGTGCTTGAAAACCATACCCTTCAGAGTGGAACATACCTATATAGCCCATATATGGCACAACCACCCTCTCCCTTGGAGGAAACAAAGGCTTCTAAGTCACTCATATTAAATCCCTCTCTCTCTGTTCCTGCTTCCAAAATTGCATAAATTATGCGCTGTTAAATCCCTGCTCATGAGCTGGCTCAAGCAGGAATTTTGTTAATTCCACTGCATCCAGGGCCACTACATTGTTAAATATGTGTTAAATCCTGACATTGGCTGCATTAAATCCCCGCTATGCCCCAGAGCTTCGGGGGGAGGGGGGGGAGGGGGAGAAGGGTTTCAGTTGACTGATGCATTTAAACACTGCATCCTTTACTCGCTTACTTTGTCACTAAGAGTAACTAATCAGTCTATCTAACTATATATAAAACAGTATATAAATCTTAAACAGGTTTTCAGTAGTACCATATATACTACTGACTATGGTGGTATGGACTAGAAAGGTGTATTGGTAATGCTAATCATTTTCTGTTTTTTCTACAGGATTAACACTACTTAGACCAACGACGTTTCCAGGCTTACATCTCTTACATGTAAACAGAATTAAAGACTAGACTGGCAGGCCTCTCATTATTACTTATTCTCTTGGCCTCTACATCATCGTTCGATCAAAACATTTATGGTCACTCCAGAATATAACATTTGATCATCTACTTGTTCTTTTTTTTTGTTATTGACAATGTGATGAGGATTTATACCTAGAAATTATTTTGGTGAAACTGCTCACAGTCAGGATTTTAGAAGAAAAATAATGAATAATGTGTTTTCACCGCCATAGCCTTCAAGTCAATTCATCACTGGAAGCTTTAGCCTGAGAATGCAGACAGATTTCCGGTTGTATTTTTTAGTGACGTGAAACTGCAACCCAAAATGTTTTGTTTAGTTTGATTATTTTTGTCCTGGCCTAGTGCTTCTTGTACTGTCTTAAGTAATTTGACCTGTCTAGACATTTTTCCTGACTTTTTCTTTTGTTTAGTAAGATTATCTTACATAGTTCCATGGAAAGTAGAGAAAAAGTGTTAATAAAAGATTTACACTATAAGTATTTTGTTACTGGGATACTTGGGTATCAGCTCTAGAAGCATAATTTCAAGTGAGGTAGATATACTCCCACATAACAACAGACTTGGGAAATAGTTTCCTTATATACTTACCTCTGAGGAGCAAATGGAGCAATTATTATTTACCAACGAAAAAGTTACAGCCGAATAGCTTCGGCAATCGAAGCATGTACAGTGTAGTTTAGGTGAAATGCTTGAATCTGCACTGATAGTTGGAATTTGCGGACCCCCATGGAAACAGTTACTCCAGATTTCGAGCGTTTATTGACCAGTTTTAAGGGCGTCCTTATTACCATTTTTTTTGGGGGGGAGGGGGGGGCGGAAAGATTGAACGGTATAGCTGAACCTTGACAGAATATTTGTCCTCTCATAGATAAGCGATTTGGTACCTTCAAGAACTGTCTCTTCAAGTCGTAAGCCGTTTTCAAATAAGCTTCAATGTCGTTGTCCAGGTTCGAAGTGAAAATGTTCAAATCGCCGAGTCACTAGCCTTAGCGTTCTGTTCGCAATTCTGAGATATTTTCCACCTATTTATGAACGCCATTGTTTGATTCTGATTTTTTCTTGAAGGTATTGTTTTCAGTGGAAGGCTCCTGTAGAATCTTGCGTCAGCCCAACTGGCTATAAACGTAGTATGGGTGTAACATATTTCTTAGGCAATTTTGTAGACTTAAACTGTATTCAAGCCCCTCTCAAGTCCAAACATTGACATAAATAGATACCCTCGAATTAATCGTATTACTCGTTTCAATTCGAGAGCTTTATTGTTGGATTAACTGGCTTATTTCTCTTGCCCTTCGCGGCTGACTCGCAAGGCACCTGCGGAAAGTAGTGTTTAAAGCCACTGATCATTTTTATGAAATTGTTATGAGATTTAATTTTTCAAAAATGAGAAAGAGTTTTGACCTATGTAAGTTATGTTTTTGTCTCCAAGCGCAGTATTGTGGCGTTTCTGAGTCACAGGCCATTAAAGATGACCTTGGTGATGATTTTTATCGATCGGTAGGAGCGTTTGTCAACACTTTTGAGTCTTGTCGCCAGTGTTTTTTTTTGTTGTTGTTGTTTTCAAGTTAAAATTCCGTTATTGATACTTTATATGATAACATCTGCAGCTTCGCTTTAGTTGTTGAAATGATTTGCTCTACTGTTACTGAGAAATTGGACCGCGAACTTTTCACGACAAGCATTTTGTTTACCTTCTTTCAAACCTTCCCGGGCTGGCTTGAACGTGACGTTACGATGGCCAGACACATCAGATTTTCATTCGCCAATATCTGCTCTAGTGCCCAGGCCTTAGTTTATGACTCCCTCCTGGGATAAAATCCTAAAATAGAGTACCACTGACCAAGAATAATCTGCAGGTTCCTTTTGTCACCAGCAATTACTCATTGGAGTACTTTCATGGTAAGTACTGGCCTGTTTCAGGCGTTCGGATGAGCGGTAGCCTGTTCACAGACCCTCTATTTTCTCTTCAAAGTCCGTCGAGCGCGCGTGATAAACTGTAAGCCGCAGGGGATTTATTGACCGCCAGCGCAAGGGGATAGGGGTGGGGGAAGAAGAAAATAGATTTAATTTTTCTTTCTCGCGCTGCACGCTCGTTCCTTATACAGTTTTGCAGACTAAAATTCATTTACACATTGCTATGCAAATCAACTTCCGTCGTGTCTAAATTGACGACACAGTCAGTGGAGAGGTCGAAAAGCTTGGCGAAACAGGGTCTGGATCATGTCGCTTAATACATTCTTTTTACCACTTTTTGCATTTAGTGTCTTAGTCCATCTACAATATCCCATGTTCACCGCATTGTTAGCAGGATCATGTGTGCGATTAAGGCTCAATATTTTGAGCCATTGCCATATAGCACTGTATATGGGCTGAAAATCAAAAACTTGTTTAGACTTTACGTTTAGAGACAGTCTGTTATCTTCGGAAAAATGACAAGTTGACTAAAATACTCAACACTTGGTTAAAAAGAGCTATGATCTCATCACTATTGCGGCAAAACAGCCAAAAGTTTGTCAAATCGACGTCGTTTTGGACAATTTTAAGGCTTGAAACATCAGGCGTCAAGATTGCACCACTCGGATAGTCCGTTTTGAAGTATTTTTAGCTACTCTTAATATCTTAAGGAACGGATTTTACTACAAGTAGACACCCATACTTGCATTGATGTAAATGATGTACTTACTGTGCAGGACACAATAAATGCGTTGAGGTTTGAAGCAGTGGTGAAACAATTTCGGAACAGCTGGAAGAACACGTCACTTATGGATTTTGCTGTCTTCACGTCAAGAAATTCGTTCTAAATTAGGAGAATATCGATATAAGTTACTTCAGGTCCAACACGTCTCAAAATAGTATACCTTGTGAACATTGCTACAGGCTAAACTTTGTTAAAAGTTTGTTTCCAAAAAACAGCTCATTTTCTTCGTCACCGTCTGGGCAAGGTAACTAAGGACACTTAACGCATGGTCGCCAAAAGATACTTTAGAGTTCTTAAGCTATTGCTGTCAAGGTCGCAAGTCCATTTCGTTTGGACAGTTTTAGCGCGCAATGCCCCGCGTCAAGTATTCCATTCTCCGATTGTCAGTTTTATTACTGCAAATAGAAAGCCACACGATTTGTAGCTGAGTTGATGTTATGGATGTACTACTTACTGTTTACGACGAAGGTTCGGATAGCAAAGTATTGTAGCATGCTATTTATAAAGATCTGTTATTGCTTGAATGACTAAGGGAAACAGACCGCGTCAACGGCGGTTTCTTTCCTTTCAATATGCCCCTGCGTGACGTCTGTTTTTTTTTTATTTTAGTGGTAATTTCAAGCCCCCAAAAATGCGCATTTGAATTGCATATTTCACGGCCATAGTACCATTTGGTTTCGCTTGCAGCCTTCACAATTCAAAGATCACTGCCCAGGGGTGGGAAGCTTGGTGAAGTATTTTTGTGGTTAGTTGCGTTCAGATGAGCGGAGAATGGCGCGAGAAGAGAGAAGAGAGAAATAACAAGCGGAATCGAAACAGAAATCATTGAATCAATTGTACGATGACGTCCGTGTTTCTACTGTCAGGGTAGGCGACCTACTTAGCTCATTGAACCACAGCTAATCATTTATTTCTTCTTTACTATTTTAAAGGGGCCGTGTCACGGCAGGCCAGTTCATTTTGTCTAATTTTGCGAATTACTCTCCCTCAATCGCTATGGAACTTAAAGTAAGCAAAGAAACTACACGTGCTGACAAAATCAGAGATCTGAGGCAAACAAATATGTCTCCTGAGCATTATTTTTGAAGTTGCAAGCAGCAGGGATCAATTTTGAAAAAACTCTTAGGCTGAACAGTTTTCAAAAATCCTAATTTCAATCCGTTTCAATCCTCTTCAGTTTTGCCTATCCTTGGCATCTGTTGTTTCCGGTATGTTATTTTAACCTTCCTTTAAAGTTTTAAGCAGTTATTTTTATGTGTCTCTTAATTTAATAGGCATTTTGTAATTTCCTAATTTGACTGAATTTCGAGACACAGATCCTTTAAAAACACTCCTGAAGGATACATGAATCTCGTTATGAAGCAACGATAAATGGCAGTGACAATCATAAATCTCGATGGCTTTTTTAGTTGACCAACAAATGGCTCAGTTCATTTGTACAGTTCCTTAACGTCAAATTCCCCAAAAAAGGTACCACGAAATGTACAACTCCAGCTGCTGTCGTTTTACATTTAAGTAATCTGAGAAGAACCACTTCACAAGTTATATCCCAAATACTGTGTGCAACGATTTTGTAACCAAGGCCTCCTGGGGTTTGCTTACTTTCCTTGTCGATTTTTTCACCTTCTTTTAAAACTCCCCGTTTCAAATAGCACATATTTTATATACCAAAGGAGAGCCTCATACGGTTTGCAATCCAAAATCCATTTAGACATTACTATTCAAAACAACTATTGTTATGGTTAAATATTGCCGACCCGCTTAATGAAAGTCAAATAAGCTTGAAGAAACAGCAATACGTCGCTTCAATTCTTTAGCATTTGGATGTTATCTTTTTTCTTACATTTAGTCCCTTAGTCGATCTATGAACAGTATCTTCGTAAGTTACCTAACGTCCACTGCATTCCAGGAAGGAGGATCATGTACATTTATGATGATTCAAGTTCAAAATTTTCAATCATTGCTGCAGGCTAAAATTTATTTACACTTCGCGGTAAGAAACAGCCTGTTTGGCAAAAATACTCAACGCATGGTCAGGTTACAAACAGGTATTATTCATTAACTATCGATGCGAAAAAGGTTGCTAGTCGACGTCGTTTTGAACAATTTTAAGGTCTGAAACATCAAATGATATACCTTTCTACCCTAAAATCAGTGTAAAATGCGTCAAGCGTGGAACAGCATCCACCCCGATTGTCAGTGTAGTGCTTGCTCTATAATATCTCAAGCAACTTTTTTTTTTACTATAAGTAGGTCACCCGATTTGTATACTTGCTTTGATGTAAATGATGTACTTACTTTTTGCGATTTCACTCTGTCTTATTGCAGCCTGTTAATGAGAGCGTCTGCTTGAAAGACGAAGGGAAATACTGTGGAAAAGAAAGCGGATGTTTACGACATGCCACAAAGTGACATCATATTCCGCACAATCAATCCATGGGTCATAGTCAGGACGGTGGGGAGAGGGAGGGAGGGGAGTAAATTGGAGTATTTAAGAATTCGCGTTGGACCTAAAGCTGCCTACACGCACAGAAAAGTATATACCCAACGAGCACTACAGCCATTTATGTACTACAGGAGAGCCTCATACTGTTTGGCAATCCCAAATTCATTTAGACATTACTATGCAAAATAACTACCGTTATACCTGAATAATGCAAACACGCTCAATGGAATTAAAGTCAAATAAGCATGAAGAAACAGAAAATGACTCGTCGCTTACATTCTTTAACGTTTGGATGTCTTTCTTACATTTAGTCTATCTCTTGGTCTAACTATGAAAGTATATTGATTCGATAAGGTACCTCAACGCGTCCACTTCATTCCTGGCAGGTTCATGTACATTTATAATGATTCAAACTCAATATCTGGAACCATTGCTCCAGGCGAAAATTTATTTAAACTTTGTGTTAAGAAACAGGCTGTTTTCGGCACAGCGGAAAGTTGAAAAAAAATAATCAACGCATGGTTTCAAAAAGGTATTCAGTTCCTTAACTGTCGATGCGAAAAAGGTTGTAAGTCGACGTCGATTTGAACAATTTTAAGGTCTGAAACATCAAATGATATACCTTTCTACACTGAAATCAGCAAATCAGCGTAAAATGCCTCAAGCGTGGAGCAGTAGCATCCACCAGGATTGTCAGGGTAGTGCTTGCTCTTAATATCTTAAGGAACGGTTTGTTACTACAAGTTATAGATACCCAGATTAATGATGTTCATGATGTACTTACTTTTTGCGATTTCACTCAGTCTTATTGCAAGCTGTTAATGAGAGCATCTGCTTGAATGACGAAGGGAAATGCTGTGAAAACGAAAGCAAATGTTTACAACATGCCACAACGAGACATCATATTCCGCACCACCAAAAATGCGCATATTTAGCAGCTAACGTTATCCACGGGTCATAGTCAAAGCGGGGTGGTGGGGAGGAAGAGGGGGTAAATTGGCCTATTCGAGATTTCAAGTTGGACCTAAAGACTACACGCACAAAAGAGCTATATATATACCCCAAAAATCACTGAATAATTTTTGTACCCCAAAACTGAAAACCACCTTTTAGTTATTAATTCATACATTCATGTGCATCACGTTGGCTGTCTGAGTTGCTATAGAATTAAGTAAGAGCGAATGCGCTTTTGAAAAAACAATCGCGTAGATTACCGGCGGGAAAAAAGAATAAAAAAGTCTCATATTTTGTACAGAACCTGTGTCCCTGAACTACGTGTGCTTGCGAATCGAACAATGATTGTTGCATCCCTTGCATGTGCTTTCACGTGATTACTGTGACATCAGACAGACCTTGAACTCAACACTAGGGCCTTCGCGGCCACACACCATGCACATTAGTCGGTATAACACGAGCATCCTAAGAATGTGGACAGATTAAGGAAAAGGTAGGTACTTCATGTATGGGGACATATATTGTACCGCTTTTACCTAATTAACTTATAACTTCAACCTTTTCTTTGTTCTCTTTGTTTCCTTGTTTCCTAGTTACTCTGTTTCCTTGTTTCCTTGTTACCTTGTTCTCTTTGTTACTCTGTTACCTTGTTACCTTGTTACTCTGTTACTCTGTTACCTTGTTACCTTGTTACCTTGTTACTCTGTTACCTTGTTACCTTGTTACTCTGTTACCTTGTTACTCTGTTACCTTGTTACCTTGTTACCTTGTTACCTTGTTACTCTGTTACCTTGTTACCTTGTTACTCTGTAACCTAGTTACTCTGTTACCTTGTTACCTTGTTACCTTGTTACTCTGTTACCTTGTTACCTTGTTACCTTGTTACCTTGTTACCTTGTTACCTTGTTACCTTGTTACTCTGTTACCTTGTTACCTTGTTACCTTGTTACCTTGTTACTCTGTTACCTTGTTACCTTGTTACTCTGTTACCTTGTTACCTTGTTACTCTGTTACCTTGTTACCTTGTTACTCTGTTACCTTGTTACCTTGTTACTCTGTAACCTAGTTACTCTGTTACCTTGTTACCTTGTTACCTTGTTACTCTGTTACCTTGTTACCTTGTTACCTTGTTACCTTGTTACCTTGTTACTCTGTTACCTTGTTACCTTGTTACTCTGTTACCTTGTTACCTTGTTACTCTGTAACCTAGTTACTCTGTTACCTTGTTACCTTGTTACCTTGTTACTCAGTTACCTTGTTACCTTGTTACTCTGTTACCTTGTTATTTTGTTACTCTGTTACCTTGTTACCTTGTTACTCTGTTACCTTGTTACCTTATTACCTTGTTACTCTGTTACCTTGTTACCTTGTTACCTTGTTACTCTGTTACCTTGTTACCTTGTTACTCTGTAACCTAGTTACTCTGTTACCTTGTTACCTTGTTTCCTTGTTACTCTGTTACCTTGTTACCTTGTTACCTTGTTACTCTGTTACCTTGTTACCTTGTTACCTTGTTACTCTGTTACCTTGTTACCTTGTTACTCTGTTACCTTGTTACCTTGTTACTCTGTAACCTAGTTACTCTGTTACCTTGTTACCTTGTTACCTTGTTACCTTGTTACTCTGTTACCTTGTTACCTTGTTACTCTGTTACCTTGTTACTCTGTTACCTTGTTACTCTGTTACCTTGTTACCTTGTTACCTTGTTACTCTGTTACCTTGTTACCTTGTTACCTTGTTACTCTGTTACCTAGTTACCTTGTTACTTTGTTACCTTGTTACTCTGTTACCTTGTTACCTTGTTACTTTGTTACCTTGTAACCTTGTTACTCTGTTACCTTGTTACCTTGTTACTCTGTTACCTTGTTACCTTGTTACTCTGTAACCTAGTTACTCTGTTACCTTGTTACCTTGTTACTCTGTTACCTTGTTACCTTGTTACTCTGTTACCTTGTTACCTTGTTACCTTGTTACTCTGTTACCTTGTTACCTTGTTACCTTGTTACTCTGTTACCTAGTTACCTTGTTACTTTGTTACCTTGTTACTCTGTTACCTTGTTACCTTGTTACTTTGTTACCTTGTAACCTTGTTACTCTGTTACCTTGTTACCTTGTTACTCTGTTACCTTGTTACCTTGTTACTCTGTAACCTAGTTACTCTGTTACCTTGTTACCTTGTTACCTTGTTACCTTGTTACTCTGTTACCTTGTTACCTTGTTACTCTGTTACCTTGTTATTTTGTTACTCTGTTACCTTGTTACCTTGTTACTCTGTTACCTTGTTACCTTATTACCTTGTTACTCTGTTACCTTGTTACCTTGTTACCTTGTTACTCTGTTACCTTGTTACCTTGTTACTCTGTAACCTAGTTACTCTGTTACCTTGTTACCTTGTTTCCTTGTTACTCTGTTACCTTGTTACCTTGTTACCTTGTTACTCTGTTACCTTGTTACCTTGTTACCTTGTTACTCTGTTACCTTGTTACCTTGTTACTCTGTTACCTTGTTACCTTGTTACTCTGTAACCTAGTTACTCTGTTACCTTGTTACCTTGTTACCTTGTTACCTTGTTACTCTGTTACCTTGTTACCTTGTTACTCTGTTACCTTGTTACTCTGTTACCTTGTTACCTTGTTACCTTGTTACTCTGTTACCTAGTTACCTTGTTACTTTGTTACTCTGTTACCTTGTTACCTTGTTACTTTGTTACCTTGTAACCTTGTTACTCTGTTACCTTGTTACCTTGTTACTCTGTTACCTTGTTACCTTGTTACCTTGTTACTCTTTTACCTTGTTACCTTGTTACTGTGTTACCTTGTTACTCTGTAACCTTGTTACCTTGTTACTCTGTTACCTTGTTACCTTGTTACTCTGTTACCTTGTTACCTTGTTACTCTGTTACCTTGTTACCTTGTTACTCTTTTACCTTGTTACCTTGTTACCTTGTTACTGTGTTACCTTGTTACTCTGTAACCTTGTTACCTTGTTACTCTGTTACCTTGTTACCTTGTTACTCTGTTACCTTGTTACCTTGTTACTCTGTTACCTTGTTACCTTGTTACCTTGTTACTCTGTTGCCTTATTACCTTGTTACTCTGTTACCTTGTTACTCTGTTACCTTGTCTCCTTGTTGCCTTGTTACTCTGTTACCTTGTTACCTTGTTACTCTGTTACTCTGTTACCTTGTTACTCTGTTACCTTGTTACCTTGTTACCTTGTTACTCTGTTACCTTGTTACCTTGTTACTATGTTACGTTGTTAACTTGTTACCTTGTTATTCTGACCTTGTTACCTTGTTACTCTATTGCCTTGTTACTTTATTACTGTGTTACCTTGTTACCTTGTTATTCTGTTACCCTGTTGTCTAGCAATTAGCTTTATTTGGTACATTTTTTCTCTTTGACGGAAATCAAACAAAAGTTTCCTTTTTTGAGAACAGCGCTTGGTCAATGACGAAGGCTCTGTGTCTCAATGCTATAGCACCTATAGCTATAGCAATATTTTTACGATCAGATATTTTGCATAAAACGCTGAGTCTTAAGGCGCCCTTTTAAAATGACTTAACAACGGGGCAGGGTGCTACAACGGGTATAAGGTTTGGATACTTTTAGTCAATACCACACAAGTGAGGCTGAAGTTTTATTGCATTCGTTTCTTAATCATACCTTATCTATTATCGAGACAATCGTTGAAAATCGCACAACACGAGGAAATCGAGTAACTAATGTAGATCAGTTCAGTTTTGCATTAAATACCTGATAACTCCAAGCTGGTTTCCTCCATCTACCGATTTAGTCTTCAAGTTTTTTTGAGACTTCCAGAGGTCAGTTGTACAAACCCTAACGTCAGACCTAACTGCCAACTCTCGGCTTTGCCTGATCTCGAGGTCAGATCTGTTACGTCCAACATTAAGGTTCAGTATGCAATGCAACTGATATCTGATCACTTTTCATTATGCAAATCAAAGCAAAATCGATTTTTTCTTTTTTCTTTCAACACCGTTTTCCTTTTTTACATTAAGTGTGGATCACCTTATATGCCAAATTATTATATCTGAATTGATTGTAACTTTTGCGGCTATAAGGAATAATACAATGGGCGATATCAGTTGTGTCAAGATAAGCTGGATTCGGTACAGTGGCACGACTGAAAGTTAAAATTAAACAAACACTTAACTCTGTGCGATACGTAATACACCGATATATAGTTTGAAGGTCACTAATTCATTCAGTTGAGATTATCACTATCGCTTTTTGCCTCGTGATGTCGGCAACTATAAAAGGGAGTGCCACTTAAAATTTTGAACGTATCTTGACTACACCGTTACAAGATTAGTCCATTGTCAGACTTTTTCAAATTTCATGGAATTTACTCAAGTATGCTATTTTTGCGGCAATTTGTGAGGTAGATTTGACACTAATGGGTAGTAACATTGCCTTAACGCTATCAGATTGGGCAACGAAATTGTACAACAATTTCAAATTTCCCGGATTCTCCGAAATGCTATGGGATAACAGCACCTCTCGGCTTACTATCAAACAAAATACCTCAAAATGTTTCTAGATTTCTCCAGGTCCCTGAACTGATAGATGCTTTTTGGTCTTCCATAAACTCCTTTCCTTTTTTCCTTTTGTAGGGAGAAACTAATTCTCTCTTTCTTTTTCTTTGCTTCATTGGTGTTACTTGGGCGACGCGAGCCTGCATGATGTTTGCACAGTTTATACACCTACAAAGATTTGTACATCCAATACCTCTTGCAACACACGGACATCTCGATTTTCGACTGCCATCTCGACACGACTCTTGCATTAGGTCGTCGTCTTTAGATTTGTTTCCTTGTCCACATCGACAACCTTTGTTGAAAACAATTTCATCCATTCCATTTTCTCTTCCGCTTGTGTTGCTTGTGTTGTGTTATAAGATGTTTTCCGAGCTGTCTCGCGACTGCCCTGAAAAAACAGTTCCCGTCTCTTATGACTTTATCCACCGTAAGGTTAAGACCAGCGAGATTTCTTGCTAAGTTATCGCTATGTTGGGCAGTCAGATCGATTCCCATGACATTCAGTTTCGATTCACCCTCGATAAGATCACCCATTGTCGCACCTGTTGACCACAGAAAGGCTATCAGATCCAATGATTTGTTTTTACATCTTTCTTTGATCGAAGTGAAGAAATCTTGTAAGTATAGCACTCTGTATGATATGGTTTAGTACTGTTTCCGTTTTAATACCATCTACTGTTTTTGTGGACCCACCAGGCACTTGAACTGATGGAATGATTACACTGCAACAGCGTTTTTCTGTCACTCCTGATGTTGACCATGCTGACGTTGGTTTCATATGTTGCTGTGTGTAGGATGCTGTGTGTAGAGGTGTAGGATCGTTGTCCAGTTTAACGGTCTCGACTGGTACGACTGGAGTTGTTCTTTTATTGTGTATGCTTTTTCCTTTACGTTTGCAGTTCCATGCATATAATGCACACGTCATCACTGCTATTGCTAGTTCAGGTCCAATTTTTGAGACTCCACACAGAAGAGATCTGTTGAGGTGCCTGTGAAGTCTTTCATTCATCTCTGTGCCACATCCTTCGGGAATATCCGAAAGACAGCCCTTTCGCACGTGTTTGCGCAGATTGTCTATTTGATGTATAGTTTCTCCGTTTAACTTTTCTTGCCATACGAAGAGTAGCCTTTCGATGTTAGCCTCAATTTCTTCCGGACACGGCGTACTCATTGAACGTTCGTCGTTGAGATCATAACCCCGGCGGAAAATCATAGACACCTCACCTGAAAATTTTTTATGCTGACTGTCACTTTTGGGAAAGGTTTGTACTATTCTCATGTATGCATGAAATAAATCAAGTTTCGCAAAGATCGCAAAATTATCAAGAATTTTTCTTGCTATGTGAAAATATTAAGACAATGAAGGGCCTCAAAGTTTCCCATAAATCGAAAGAAAAAAAAGAATTTGTGAAAAGAATTCACCTTCTTGGCCTTTTCTCTCTCTAAGTCTAGAATTTATTTAATTTTTTTATTCTTGCTTTTGCGATATTACAAGTACTCAATCTCTTCACATAGCAAGAAAAATCCTTGTTAGTTTTGCGATAATTGCGAGATTTGAGAGCTTTTGAAGGCCCTACTTAACCATTTTTCTTTGTTCGTCTAGAATTTTTTAAATTTGTCATTCTTGCTATTTTTGCGATATTTCTTACCTTTTCAGTGTTTTTAGGTAGGAGGAAAAATCCTTGTTACTTTCGCGATTTTTTTCTAAGTCGAGAATTTTGTTTTATTGGTTTTTCTACCCATGCGATATTTGCAAGTGATTGTCTCACAAAATTTTCGGTGAATTATTCTCTTTGCGAAAATTGCGGAGAGAATTTGCTAACAAGATCGTTCCTGGACATATATATCGCATTTTTTTTTCTTTTACAGTTCTTTACGCGCTGCCACGCCATACCATACAAACCGTCAAACAAGGCCGCAGGGGACTGATCCCGACGTCCTAGGCACATAAATAGCAAGTGCGCTTTAACTCTGACAAGTGTGCATGTGACGTATTACGTCTACACACATTCCTAGATATCTTGAGGTAATAGGTAACAGAGCAAAAAGGTAACGAAACAACAAGGTAACAGACTAACGGGGTAAAACGAAGCTAACAAGGAAACAGAATAACAAGCTAACAGACTAACAGGTTAACGAAGTACCAAGGGAACAAGGTAACAGAGTAACACGGTAACATGGAAACAGAGTAGCAAGGTAACAAGGCAAAAGAGAAACAAGGTAACACGGTAACACGGTAACATAGTAACAAGGTAACAGGGTAACAGAGTAACAAGGTAACAGAGTAACAAGGTAACAAGGTAACAAGGTAACAAGGTAACAAGGTTACAGAGTAACAAGGTAACAAGGTAACAGAGTAACAAGGTAACAGAGTAACAAGGTAACAAGGTCACAAGGTAACAAGGTTACAGAGTAACAAGGTAACAAGGTAACAGAGTAACAAAATAACAAGGTAAAGGGTAACAAAGTAACAAGGTAACAAGGTAACAAGGTAACAGAGTAACAGGGTAACAAGGTAACAGAGTAACAAGGTAGCAAGGTAACAAGGTAACAGAGTAACAAGGTAACAAGGTAACAGAGTAACAAGGTAACAAAGTAACAAGGTAACTAGGTAACAGAGTAACAAGGTAACAAGGTAACAAGGTACAGAGTAACAAGGTAACAAGGTAACAAGGTAACAAGGTTACAGAGTAACAAGGTAACAGAGTAACAAGGTAACAAGGTAACAGAGTAACAAGGTAACAAGGTAACAAGGTAACAAGGTTACAGAGTAACAAGGTAACAAGGTAACAGAGTAACAAGGTAACAAGGTAACAAGGTAACAAGGTAACAAGGTAACAGAGTAACAAGGTAACAAGGTAACAGAGTAACAAGGTAACAAGGTAACAGAGTAACAAGGTAACAAGGTAACAAAGTAACAAGGTAACAAGGTAACAAGGTAACAGGGAAACAAGGTAACAGGGTAACAAGGTAATAGAGTAACAAGGTAACAAGGTAACAGAGTAACAAGGTAACAAGGTTACAGAGTAACAAGGTAACAGAGTAACAAGGTAACAAGGTAACAGAGTAACAAGGTAACAGAGTAACAAGGTAACAAGGTAGCAGATTAACAAGGTAACAAGGTAACAGAGTAACAAGGTAACAAGGTAACAAAGTAACAAGGTAACAAGGTAACAAGGTAACAGGGAAACAAGGTAACAGGGTAACAAGGTAATAGAGTAACAAGGTAACAAGGTAACAGAGTAACAAGGTAACAAGGTTACAGAGTAACAAGGTAACAGAGTAACAAGGTAACAAGGTAACAGAGTAACAAGGTAACAGAGTAACAAGGTAACAAGGTAACAGAGTAACAAGGTTACAAGGTAACAAAGTAACAAGGTAACAAGATAACAGAGTAACAAGGTAACAAAGTAACAAGGTAACTAGGTAACAGAGTAACAAGGTAACAAGGTAACAAGGTAACAGAGTAACAAGGTAACAAGGTAACAAGGTAACAAGGTTACAGAGTAACAAGGTAACAGAGTAACAAGGTAACAAGGTAACAAGGTAACAAGGTTACAGAGTAACAAGGTAACAAGGTAACAGAGTAACAAGGTAACAAGGTAACAGAGTAACAAGGTTACAAGGTAACAAAGTAACAAGGTAACAAGGTAACAGAGTAACAAGGTAACAAAGTAACAAGGTAACTAGGTAACAGAGTAACAAGGTAACAAGGTAACAAGGTAACAGAGTAACAAGGTAACAAGGTAACAAGGTAACAGAGTAACAAGGTAACAAGGTAACAAGGTTACAGAGTAACAAGGTAACAGAGTAACAAGGTAACAAGGTAACAGAGTAACAAGGTAACAAGGTAACAAGGTTACAGAGTAACAAGGTAACAAGGTAACAGAGTAACAAGGTAACAAGGTAACAAGGTAACAAGGTAACAGAGTAACAAGGTAACAAGGTAACAGAGTAACAAGGTAACAGAGTAACAAGGTAACAAGGTAACAGAGTAACAAGGTTACAAGGTAACAAAGTAACAAGGTAACAAGATAACAGAGTAACAAGGTAACAAAGTAACAAGGTAACTAGGTAACAGAGTAACAAGGTAACAAGGTAACAAGGTAACAGAGTAACAAGGTAACAAGGTAACAAGGTAACAAGGTTACAGAGTAACAAGGTAACAGAGTAACAAGGTAACAAGGTAACAGAGTAACAAGGTAACAAGGTAACAAGGTAACAAGGTTACAGAGTAACAAGGTAACAAGGTAACAGAGTAACAAGGTAACAAGGTAACAGAGTAACAAGGTTACAAGGTAACAAAGTAACAAGGTAACAAGGTAACAGAGTAACAAGGTAACAAAGTAACAAGGTAACTAGGTAACAGAGTAACAAGGTAACAAGGTAACAAGGTAACAGAGTAACAAGGTAACAAGGTAACAAGGTTACAGAGTAACAAGGTAACAGAGTAACAAGGTAACAAGGTAACAGAGTAACAAGGTAACAAGGTAACAAGGTTACAGAGTAACAAGGTAACAAGGTAACAGAGTAACAAGGTAACAAGGTAACAAGGTAACAAGGTAACAGAGTAACAAGGTAACAAGGTAACAAAGTAACAAGGTAACAAGGTAACAGGGAAACAAGGTAACAGGGTAACAAGGTAATAGAGTAACAAGGTAACAAGGTAACAGAGTAACAAGGTAACAAGGTTACAGAGTAACAAGGTAACAAAGTAACAAGGTAACAAGGTAACAAGGTAACAGAGTAACAAGGTAACAAGGTAGCAGAGTAACAAGGTAACAAGGTAACAGAGTAACAAGGTAACAAGGTAACAAGGTAACAAAGTAACAAGGTAACAAGGTAACAAGGTAACAGGGAAACAAGGTAACAGGGTAACAAGGTAATAGAGTAACAAGGTAACAGAGTAACAAGGTAACAAGGTTACAGAGTAACAAGGTAACAGAGTAACAAGGTAACAGAGTAACAAGGTAACAGAGTAACAAGGTAACAAGGTAACAGAGTAACAAGGTTACAAGATAACAAAGTAACAAGGTGACAAGGTAACAGGGAAACAAGGTAACAGGGTAACAAGGTAATAGAGTAACAAGGTAACAAGGTAACAGAGTAACAAGGTAACAGAGTAACAAGGTAACAAGGTTACAGAGTAACAAGGTAACAGAGTAACAAGGTAACAAGGTAACAGAGTAACAAGGTAACAAGGTAACAGAGTAACAAGGTAACAAGGTAACAGAGTAACAAGGTTACAAGGTAACAGAGTAACAAGGTAACAGAGTAACAAGGTAACAAGGTAACAGAGTAACAAGGTAACAAGGTAACAAGGTAACAAGGTAACAGAGTAACAAGGTAACAGAGTAACAAAGTAACAAGGTAACAGAGTAACAAGGTAACAAGGAAACAGAGTAACTAAGTAACAAGGAAACAAGGAAACAGAGTAACTAGGAAAGAAGGAAACAAAGAGAACAAAACTTCAAGGCAACAAGGAACCAAGCAGAAAGGTTGAAGTTATAAGTTAATTAGGTAAAAGCGGTACAATATATGTCCCCATACATGAAGTACCTACCAAGGAAAAACTTCGCACCGCTGACCAAGAATAATCTGCAGGCTCCTTTTGTCACCCCCAATTTTTTATGGTAAGAACTGGCCTGTTTTAGGCGTTCAGATGAGCGGAGAATGGTGCGAGTTGAGAGTGGAGAGAAAATAACAAGCGGGTGGGAATCGAAAAAGAAAGCAATATGTCAAATGCACAATGGCGTCCATATTTTTACTGTCGGGGTATTCCACCTACTCAGCTCGTTGACCCGCAGCTAATCATGTATTTCTTTTTCATATTACGCCTACATACTAATTTTTTTTTGGTAACCGGAAGCTTTAGGTCGATGGCGCGACATGCTATGAAAGTTCAGCTACACATGTTTTTCGCATAACAGTTTTTTGAATAATTGAGAATGTTCTAGCACCGTAAGCGGTACCACTTCACAATTTACAGCTGTTTCGAGAAAGGTTATCCGAAGAAATGTGCACACGACAATCCCGAAGGGTAATATGGGATATGATCAATACACTGTTCGTAACGACTGAACCTGTCGAACCTACTTTTGTTGCTTTCCTTTAGTACTCGCAAACATAT